>NC_135233.1:382403546-382711046 GCF_051348905.1 Ranitomeya variabilis | reverse complement strand
CTATAATTAACCTTGCAATTTGAGAAATCTGCTTTTTCTCCTCTTATGAGCCACTTCTTTTCCTACCCCTGCATTTTAAACTATAAAAATCTGCTAAACTTTCTCTTGGTCAAAGTAAGATGGACTGACAACTCACTGAAGTATCAGGTTACAGCTCCTAATAAAACCTATGGAGAAGCGAAGGTGGAGGAAGAGGGAAATGCATGGAGAGGCACTGACACGGCCAGAGAAGCAAATTGATGTTGGAGCTTCTAGCAAGTGATTTGTCTCACAGCTACTCTGCTCAGCACTGCTGTATGATGGTCTCCACCCACCACCCCTCCACCCACTCCATGCTGCTTTCTAGTAAGTGTTTTATCTCACCCTAGTGCTGCATTCACAGCTACACTGCTCAAGTCTATGTGTGTTGTGTATGGGAGACATCCTAGCAGCTCGTCACCACCCACTAGCTACAGAACAACTGAAAATTCAGAATTTCCTAATTAGAAACCATCTTGCATATCCAGATCAGAAAGTCCCATTAATTAGTCAGAAGGACATGTTTTCAAATTACTACGAAAAAATCCCAAAACACTAAACAGGATAAAAAGATAAAAAGAAGGAATAAAAAGGTGAGAGCGAAGCAAGGCTCAGATGATTTTCCTTTGCGGTGTGTATGACAGGTTCTGTAATCCGCCGTTATTATAGCCCCAGTATCTGGTGGAACGTGTCGTCGTCGTTTTATTACCAGGTTTATTACACAGTAATCACATTATTATTATAGTGAGATAGCGAGTCTGTAATCTAGTGCAATAAATCCCGGCGGCCGTACCAGAACATCATGATTCCCCGGACCACACAAATCACTCATAGGAGTTATCCGGGATTAAAAGAAAATCATCTCAAAGCAGAAAATGATAAAAACACATTACAACCAATTATAACTAACAATCTCCTACAAAAGACTAAAATCAAAATGTAGAAATCTCACAAATACTGAGGAAAAAATATGCAGATCACCCAGCCCCCCCACAGAATTGATAGCAGTCGCCCCCCCCCACAGAATAGATAGCAGTCGCCCCCCCCACACACAATAGATAGCAGTCGCCCCCATGCACAATAGATAGCAGTTTCCCCCATACACAATAGATAGCAGTCGATCCCATACACAATAGATAGCAGTCGCCCCCATACACAATAGATAGCAGTCGCCCCCATACACGATAGCAGTCGCCCCCCACACACAATAGATAGCAGTCTCCCCCATACACAATAGATAGCAGTTGCCCCCATGCACAATAGATAGCAGTCGCCCCCCATACACAATAGATAGCAGTCGCCCCCATACACAATAGATAGCAGTCGCCCCCCATACACAATAGATAGCAGTCGCCCCCCACACACAATAGATAGCAGTCGGCCCCCCATACACAATAGATAGCAGTCGGCCCCCATACACAATAGATAGCAGTCACCCCCCACACACAATAGATAGCAGTCACCCCCCACGCACAATAGATAGCAGTCGCCCCCCACACACAATAGATAGCAGTCGCCCCCCACACACAATAGATAGCAGTCGCCCCCCACACACAATAGATAGCAGTCGCCCCCCATACAGAATAGATAGCAGTCGCCCCCCATACAGAATAGATAGCAGTCGCCCCCCACACACAATAGATAGCAGTCGCCCCCCACACACAATAGATAGCAGTCGCCCCCCACACACAATAGATAGCAGTCGCCCCCCACACACAATAGATAGCAGTCGTTCGGCCAACAGTTGTCTCTCCGTCCCCTCATACTCGGGGACACTTGGCTCGGTGACGCTCTCCCGTGTTCTCTGAGACACCGCGGTCACTTATCTCCTGGAGAACAGAAGAATCGGCGGTCAGATACCAGACATTCCGGATCCTTCCTTCTGTGTGGGAAGAGCCTTGGCCCCAACACACATTAGACTGTCGGCAAATATCAGAGGATTCAGCTGATGTTACTCTGATGTGTATGGGGGGCTTTATACTGAATACTGCTGATATCGGTGGGATTGGCCTAGAATCTGATGTGCATGGCGGCTTCCAGACTCTCCTCGAGAGATCCGGCACTTTGGATTTCAAACTCTTTTGTTATTCAGGAGATAATCTGCTGCCAGAGGAGTCTGAATGGGGACAGAGCAGTCTAGGGTGAAACAGAAGATTTTGGAAGGGGACAGAGGAGTCTGGAGTGGGAAAGAAGAGTCTGGAGGGGACTGAGGAGTTTGGAAAAGAACAGATGGGTCTGCAAGAGAACAGAGGTACCTGGAGGGGACAGAGAAGTGTTGGGGGGGATAGATGAGTCTAGAGGTGGTCAGAGAAGTCTGGAGAGGGACAGAGGAGTCTGGAGGGGATAGAGGAGTCAGGCATTGGCTCTCTTGTAGGGGCTCAGGCATGAATTCCTGAGCTCTGGGGAGACAGCTGTTGGCAGATCGGTTGTTTGCTCGCTGCTCTGTAATGTGTACGGGTACTTCAGTGTGAAAACAGCACTCTTGATATAAATCAGACAATTTTAGAAACTAGAATTACAGAGCGACGCGTTTCTTCCCTCATTTAGGGAACTACTGATTATATCCAACTAGTTATACAGCTTCCTGGGATCTAACAACCTATTTTTGATCCCAGCAGAATAGTGCAATTTGAAGCAGCAGAATAAGGGGCAGTTCACACCTCATAAGAATTTCTTATATTATTATTTATATAAAATTGCAGTACTATGCCACTATGCTGCGATTTTCCAACAAATCGCTGCAAACAAAATCACATTTTGAGAGTAAAGTGAGAGCGCGCCCTAAAGCCTCACTCAGACGTCTGATTTTAATGTACTTGTCCTATCTGGGATTTTCACTCTAATCAATTCGAAAAAAACAAAAACAAAGGAAAAATGAAAGAAAAATAAATGAAACACTGATGAGGATGACAGGAGATAAGAACCAAAACACTGATGAAAATTGGAAAGGTTTTTTTCACATGAGAGAAAATAAAGACATGAACAAGGCTGCGGCCGGCCCGACCATGGGAAACACAGATAGGGGATCTCTGAAAAGCCCAATTTAGATAATTTCCTTAACGACTTTTCCCGACATGAACGAGAGCGACACAAGGCAGATGTATGCGCACGAATCTGGGGAAACCATATCTGCAATGCTGACGTTTTTGGTCCCTATTTGTGCCGTTCTTGGAACGTCATTTGTGTTGACAGATCTGCAGCTAAACCACAAGGGATCGCCGGGCAGCGACTGATGAAGGTTTTGGCCAAAATAAAAAATGTTCACACATCAACCGTAAATGATAAATCAATCAGAAAAAGGGCATCTGACGCCAAAGTGCGAGCAGCTCAGCGCTGTATTCACGTGACATTTCTGTCATAGTTTTAGCACCGATTGTTTTGTTTTTCTCCAGTGAAATATTTGTATTATAATATAAAAAAAAGATCAAAAATTGCAGTAAATGATGGAAAACCACAATAAAAATGTCACTTGTGAATAAACCCTGAAGCCGAAAGTACACCTAACATGGCCGCTCTGCATAGAGGGGGCTGGCGGCTGTCAGACTCCTGTGGTGACGGCTTCTCTCCAGGGAAACAAAGCGTCAAGTGCATTAAACTCTGTACAGGCCACACATCTGCGTCGGTTTAGATCAGGTCCCAATTTCTCACCGTCTGTTATTTTATTCTGATTTATTCTGTAGGAAACAAAATCCAAAACATTTAGTCATTTTGTGATCTTAAGACCGACCCCGAGCATCCGCACATCACACATACACATATTGCACACAAGTATAAAAATTTTCCTTTTGTGCAGCGTTCACCGCTCTGAGGTCCTTCTGTGTAGGGTTCACCGCTCTGAGGTCCTTGTGTGCCGGGTTCACCGCTCTGAGGTCCTTGTGTGCAGGGTTCACCCCTCTGAGGTCCTTGTGTGCAGGGTTCACCGCTCTGAGGTCCTTGTGTGCAGGGTTCACCGCTCTGAGGTCCTTGTGTGCAGGGTTCACCGCTCTGAGGTCCTTGTGTGCAGGGTTCACCGCTCTGAGGTCCTTGTGTGCAGGGTTCACCGCTCTGAGGTCCTTCTGTGCAGGGTTCACCGCTCTGAGGTCCTTGTGTGCAGGGTTCACTGCTCTGAGGTTTTTGTGTGCAGCCTTCACCGCTCTGAGGTCCTTGTGTGCAACCCTCACCCCTCTGAGGTCCTTCTGTGCAAGGTTCACCGCTCTGAGGTCCATGTCTGCAGCCCTCACCGCTCTGAGGTCCTTGTGTGCAGGGTTCACCGCTCTGAGGTCCTTGTGTGCAGCCTTCACCGCTCTGAGGTCCTTGTGTGCAACCCTCACCACTCTGAGGTCCTTCTGTGCAGGGTTCACCGCTCTCAGGTGTTTCTGTACAGCTGTCACCGCTCTGAGGTCCTTCCGTGCAGCATTCACTGCTCTGAGGTAGTTCTGTACAGCGTTCACCGCTCTGAGGTCCTTCCGTGCAGCGTGCATCACTCTGAGGTCTTTGAGTGCAGTCCTCACTGCTCTGAGGTCCTTGTGTGCAGCCCTTCTCGCTCTGAGGTCCTTCCGTGCAGCATTCACTGCTCTGAGGTAGTTCTGTACAGCGTTCACCGGTCTGAGGTCCTTCTGTGGAGCGATCACCGCTCTGAGGTCCTTCCGTGCAGCCCTCACAGCTCTGAGGTCCTTGTATGCAGCCCTCACCGCTCTGAGGTCCTTCCGTGCAGCATTCACTGCTCTGAGGTTCTTGTATGCAGCCTTCACCGCTCTGAAGTCCTTGTATGCAGCCCTCACCGCTCTGAGGTGCTTCCGTGCAGCATTCACTGCTCTGAGGTCCTTGTGTGCAGCCCTCCCCGCTCTGAGGTCCTTCGGTGCAGCATTCACTGCTCTGAGGTCCTTCTGTGCAGGGTTCACCGCTCTGAGGTCCTTGTGTGCAGCCCTCCCTGCACTGAGGTCCTTCTGTGCAGCATTCACTGCTCTGAGGTCCTTCTGTGCAGCCTTCACCGCTCTGAGGTCCTTGTGTGCAGCATTCACTGCTCTGAGGTCCTTGTGTGCAACCCTCACCGCTGTGAAGTCCTTTTGTGCAGCCCTCACCGCTCTGAGGTCCTTGTGTGCAGCCCTCCCCGCTCTGAGGTCCTTCCATGCAGCATTCACTGCTCTGAGGTCCTTCTGTGCAACGTTCAACGCTCTGAGGTCCTACTGCGCAGCGTTCACTGCTCTGAGGTCCTTCTGCGCAGCGTTCACCGCTCTGAGGTCCTTCTGTGCAGCCCTCACCGCTCTGAGGACCTTGTGTGCAGGGTTCACCGCTCTGAGGTCCTTTTGTGCAGCCTTCACCGCTCTGAAGTCCTTGTGTGCAGCCCTCCCCGCTCTGAGGTCCTTCTGCGCAGCATTCACTGCTCTGAGGTCCTTCTGTGCAGCCCTCACCGCTCTGAGGACCTTGTGTGCAGGGTTCACCGCTCTGAGGTCCTTGTGTGCAGCCTTCACCGCTCTGAAGTCCTTGTGTGCAGCCCTCCCCGCTCTGAGGTCCTACTGCGCAGCGTTCACTGCTCTGAGGTCCTTCTGCGCAGCGTTCACCGCTCTGAGGTCCTTCTGTGCAGCCCTCACCGCTCTGAGGTCCTTGTGTGCAGCCTTCACCGCTCTGAAGTCCTTGTGTGCAGCCCTCCCCGCTCTGAGGTCCTTCTGCGCAGCATTCACTGCTCTGAGGTCCTTCTGTGCAGCCCTCACCGCTCTGAGGACCTTGTGTGCAGGGTTCACCGCTCTGAGGTCCTTGTGTGCAGCCCTCCCCGCTCTGAGGTCCTACTGCGCAGCGTTCACTGCTCTGAGGTCCTTCTGCGCAGCGTTCACCGCTCTGAGGTCCTTCTGTGCAGCCCTCACCGCTCTGAGGTCCTTGTGTGCAGCGTTCACCGCTCTGAGGTCCTTCTGTGCAGCCCTCACCGCTCTGAGGTCCTTGTGTGCAGCCTTCACCGCTCTGAAGTCCTTGTGTGCAGCCCTCCCCGCTCTGAGGTCCTTCTGCGCAGCATTCACTGCTCTGAGGTCCTTCTGTGCAGCCCTCACCGCTCTGAGGACCTTGTGTGCAGGGTTCACCGCTCTGAGGTCCTTGTGTGCAGCCCTCCCCGCTCTGAGGTCCTACTGCGCAGCGTTCACTGCTCTGAGGTCCTTCTGCGCAGCGTTCACCGCTCTGAGGTCCTTCTGTGCAGCCCTCACCGCTCTGAAGTCCTTGTGTGCAGCCCTCCCCGCTCTGAGGTCCTACTGCGCAGCGTTCACTGCTCTGAGGTCCTTCTGCGCAGCGTTCACCGCTCTGAGGTCCTTCTGTGCAGCCCTCACCGCTCTGAGGTCCTTGTGTGCAGCCTTCACCGCTCTGAAGTCCTTGTGTGCAGCCCTCCCCGCTCTGAGGTCCTTCTGCGCAGCATTCACTGCTCTGAGGTCCTTCTGTGCAGCCCTCACCGCTCTGAGGACCTTGTGTGCAACCCTCACCCCTCTGAGGTCCTTCTGTGCAAGGTTCACCGCTCTGAGGTCCATGTCTGCAGCCCTCACCGCTCTGAGGTCCTTGTGTGCAGGGTTCACCACTCTGAGGTCCTTGTGTGCAGCCTTCACCGCTCTGAGGTCCTTGTGTGCAACCCTCACCACTCTGAGGTCCTTCTGTGCAGGGTTCACCGCTCTCAGGTGTTTCTGTACAGCTGTCACCGCTCTGAGGTCCTTCCGTGCAGCATTCACTGCTCTGAGGTAGTTCTGTACAGCGTTCACCGCTCTGAGGTCCTTCCGTGCAGCGTGCATCACTCTGAGGTCTTTGAGTGCAGTCCTCACTGCTCTGAGGTCCTTGTGTGCAGCCCTTCTCGCTCTGAGGTCCTTCCGTGCAGCATTCACTGCTCTGAGGTAGTTCTGTACAGCGTTCACCGGTCTGAGGTCCTTCTGTGGAGCGATCACCGCTCTGAGGTCCTTCCGTGCAGCCCTCACAGCTCTGAGGTCCTTGTATGCAGCCCTCACCGCTCTGAGGTCCTTCCGTGCAGCATTCACTGCTCTGAGGTTCTTGTATGCAGCCTTCACCGCTCTGAAGTCCTTGTATGCAGCCCTCACCGCTCTGAGGTGCTTCCGTGCAGCATTCACTGCTCTGAGGTCCTTGTGTGCAGCCCTCCCCGCTCTGAGGTCCTTCGGTGCAGCATTCACTGCTCTGAGGTCCTTCTGTGCAGGGTTCACCGCTCTGAGGTCCTTGTGTGCAGCCCTCCCTGCACTGAGGTCCTTCTGTGCAGCATTCACTGCTCTGAGGTCCTTCTGTGCAGCCTTCACCGCTCTGAGGTCCTTGTGTGCAGCATTCACTGCTCTGAGGTCCTTGTGTGCAACCCTCACCGCTGTGAAGTCCTTTTGTGCAGCCCTCACCGCTCTGAGGTCCTTGTGTGCAGCCCTCCCCGCTCTGAGGTCCTTCCATGCAGCATTCACTGCTCTGAGGTCCTTCTGTGCAACGTTCAACGCTCTGAGGTCCTACTGCGCAGCGTTCACTGCTCTGAGGTCCTTCTGCGCAGCGTTCACCGCTCTGAGGTCCTTCTGTGCAGCCCTCACCGCTCTGAGGACCTTGTGTGCAGGGTTCACCGCTCTGAGGTCCTTTTGTGCAGCCTTCACCGCTCTGAAGTCCTTGTGTGCAGCCCTCCCCGCTCTGAGGTCCTTCTGCGCAGCATTCACTGCTCTGAGGTCCTTCTGTGCAGCCCTCACCGCTCTGAGGACCTTGTGTGCAGGGTTCACCGCTCTGAGGTCCTTGTGTGCAGCCTTCACCGCTCTGAAGTCCTTGTGTGCAGCCCTCCCCGCTCTGAGGTCCTACTGCGCAGCGTTCACTGCTCTGAGGTCCTTCTGCGCAGCGTTCACCGCTCTGAGGTCCTTCTGTGCAGCCCTCACCGCTCTGAGGTCCTTGTGTGCAGCCTTCACCGCTCTGAAGTCCTTGTGTGCAGCCCTCCCCGCTCTGAGGTCCTTCTGCGCAGCATTCACTGCTCTGAGGTCCTTCTGTGCAGCCCTCACCGCTCTGAGGACCTTGTGTGCAGGGTTCACCGCTCTGAGGTCCTTGTGTGCAGCCCTCCCCGCTCTGAGGTCCTACTGCGCAGCGTTCACTGCTCTGAGGTCCTTCTGCGCAGCGTTCACCGCTCTGAGGTCCTTCTGTGCAGCCCTCACCGCTCTGAGGTCCTTGTGTGCAGCGTTCACCGCTCTGAGGTCCTTCTGTGCAGCCCTCACCGCTCTGAGGTCCTTGTGTGCAGCCTTCACCGCTCTGAAGTCCTTGTGTGCAGCCCTCCCCGCTCTGAGGTCCTTCTGCGCAGCATTCACTGCTCTGAGGTCCTTCTGTGCAGCCCTCACCGCTCTGAGGACCTTGTGTGCAGGGTTCACCGCTCTGAGGTCCTTGTGTGCAGCCCTCCCCGCTCTGAGGTCCTACTGCGCAGCGTTCACTGCTCTGAGGTCCTTCTGCGCAGCGTTCACCGCTCTGAGGTCCTTCTGTGCAGCCCTCACCGCTCTGAAGTCCTTGTGTGCAGCCCTCCCCGCTCTGAGGTCCTACTGCGCAGCGTTCACTGCTCTGAGGTCCTTCTGCGCAGCGTTCACCGCTCTGAGGTCCTTCTGTGCAGCCCTCACCGCTCTGAGGTCCTTGTGTGCAGCCTTCACCGCTCTGAAGTCCTTGTGTGCAGCCCTCCCCGCTCTGAGGTCCTTCTGCGCAGCATTCACTGCTCTGAGGTCCTTCTGTGCAGCCCTCACCGCTCTGAGGACCTTGTGTGCAACCCTCACCCCTCTGAGGTCCTTCTGTGCAAGGTTCACCGCTCTGAGGTCCATGTCTGCAGCCCTCACCGCTCTGAGGTCCTTGTGTGCAGGGTTCACCACTCTGAGGTCCTTGTGTGCAGCCTTCACCGCTCTGAGGTCCTTGTGTGCAACCCTCACCACTCTGAGGTCCTTCTGTGCAGGGTTCACCGCTCTCAGGTGTTTCTGTACAGCTGTCACCGCTCTGAGGTCCTTCCGTGCAGCATTCACTGCTCTGAGGTAGTTCTGTACAGCGTTCACCGCTCTGAGGTCCTTCCGTGCAGCGTGCATCACTCTGAGGTCTTTGAGTGCAGTCCTCACTGCTCTGAGGTCCTTGTGTGCAGCCCTTCTCGCTCTGAGGTCCTTCCGTGCAGCATTCACTGCTCTGAGGTAGTTCTGTACAGCGTTCACCGGTCTGAGGTCCTTCTGTGGAGCGATCACCGCTCTGAGGTCCTTCCGTGCAGCCCTCACAGCTCTGAGGTCCTTGTATGCAGCCCTCACCGCTCTGAGGTCCTTCCGTGCAGCATTCACTGCTCTGAGGTTCTTGTATGCAGCCTTCACCGCTCTGAAGTCCTTGTATGCAGCCCTCACCGCTCTGAGGTGCTTCCGTGCAGCATTCACTGCTCTGAGGTCCTTGTGTGCAGCCCTCCCCGCTCTGAGGTCCTTCGGTGCAGCATTCACTGCTCTGAGGTCCTTCTGTGCAGGGTTCACCGCTCTGAGGTCCTTGTGTGCAGCCCTCCCTGCACTGAGGTCCTTCTGTGCAGCATTCACTGCTCTGAGGTCCTTCTGTGCAGCCTTCACCGCTCTGAGGTCCTTGTGTGCAGCATTCACTGCTCTGAGGTCCTTGTGTGCAACCCTCACCGCTCTGAGGTCCTTGTGTGCAGCCTTCACCGCTGTGAAGTCCTTTTGTGCAGCCCTCACCGCTCTGAGGTCCTTGTGTGCAGCCCTCCCCGCTCTGAGGTCCTTCCATGCAGCATTCACTGCTCTGAGGTCCTTCTGTGCAACGTTCAACGCTCTGAGGTCCTACTGCGCAGCGTTCACTGCTCTGAGGTCCTTCTGCGCAGCGTTCACCGCTCTGAGGTCCTTCTGTGCAGCCCTCACCGCTCTGAGGACCTTGTGTGCAGGGTTCACCGCTCTGAGGTCCTTTTGTGCAGCCTTCACCGCTCTGAAGTCCTTGTGTGCAGCCCTCCCCGCTCTGAGGTACTTCTGCGCAGCATTCACTGCTCTGAGGTCCTTCTGTGCAGCCCTCACCGCTCTGAGGACCTTGTGTGCAGGGTTCACCGCTCTGAGGTCCTTGTGTGCAGCCTTCACCGCTCTGAAGTCCTTGTGTGCAGCCCTCCCCGCTCTGAGGTCCTACTGCGCAGCGTTCACTGCTCTGAGGTCCTTCTGCGCAGCGTTCACCGCTCTGAGGTCCTTCTGTGCAGCCCTCACCGCTCTGAGGTCCTTGTGTGCAGCCTTCACCGCTCTGAAGTCCTTGTGTGCAGCCCTCCCCGCTCTGAGGTCCTTCTGCGCAGCATTCACTGCTCTGAGGTCCTTCTGTGCAGCCCTCACCGCTCTGAGGACCTTGTGTGCAGGGTTCACCGCTCTGAGGTCCTTGTGTGCAGCCCTCCCCGCTCTGAGGTCCTACTGCGCAGCGTTCACTGCTCTGAGGTCCTTCTGCGCAGCGTTCACCGCTCTGAGGTCCTTCTGTGCAGCCCTCACCGCTCTGAGGTCCTTGTGTGCAGCCTTCACCGCTCTGAAGTCCTTGTGTGCAGCCCTCCCCGCTCTGAGGTCCTTCTGCGCAGCATTCACTGCTCTGAGGTCCTTCTGTGCAGCCTTCACCACTCTGAAGTCCTTGTGTGCAGCTCTCACTGCTCTGAGGTCCTTGTGTGCAGCGTGCATCGCTCTAAGGTCCTTGTTTGCAGCTCACACTGCTCTGTGGTCCTTGTGTGCAGCCCTCACCGCTCTGAGGTCCTTGTGCGCAGGGTTCACCCTTTTAAGGTCCTTCTGTGCAGGGTTCACCGCTCTGAGGTCCTACTGCACAGCGTTCACTGCTCTGAGGTCCTTCTGCGCAGCGTTCACCGCTCTGAGGTCCTTCTGTGCAGCCCTCACTGCTCTGAGGTCCATGTGTGCAGGGTTCACCGCTCTGAGGTCCTTGTGTGCAGCCTTCACCGCTCTGAAGTCCTTGTGTCCAGCCCTTACCGCTCTGAGGTCCTTGTGTTCAGCCCTCACCGCTCTGAGGTCCTTCTGCGCAACATTCACTGCTCTGAGGTCCTTCTGCGCAGGGTTCACCCCTCTGAGGTCCTTTTGTGCAGGGTTCACCGCTCTGAGGTCTTTCTGTGCAGTGTTCACTGCTCTGAGGTCCTTCTGTGCTGGTTTCACCTCTCTGAGGCTCTTCTGTGCAGGGTTCACTGCTCTGAGGTCCTTCTGTGCAGCGTTCACTGCTCCGATGCACTTTTTAATTTTAGAAAATCACATAGACAAAATATATCCAAGTTCTGCATCACAGCCACACATAGAGGGGATATCCCCTACTGTATAGGTTTGTACACCCCGCTATATTCTCATTTTTACTGTACCTTCCGAGCCTTCAGATCCTCACGACTTCCAAATAGAGACACGGCTGTAATAGTGAGAAGAA
Source organism: Ranitomeya variabilis (assembly GCF_051348905.1). Classification (NCBI taxonomy): domain Eukaryota; kingdom Metazoa; phylum Chordata; class Amphibia; order Anura; family Dendrobatidae; genus Ranitomeya; species Ranitomeya variabilis. The sequence goes on along the minus strand of NC_135233.1, from coordinate 382,699,679 downwards.
AGAGTTGTCAGTCATTCTACTTATACTATTCCTTATGTCTCAAGATGTCTTCATTTTGCTATAACTGATAGATAGGACAATAATGTTGCTATCACTCCTCATCTTCCTACGACAGGATCTACCCTACAAAGCAGACCTGCTCTTGGTTTCCCAAACTTTTAGCTTTTTTATATTTTTACCTTTTTTCCGTAAGTAGCTTAGAGTCCCGTAGAGAAACAGAGCAGTCAGGAAGAGGTACATTATATCCTCCAGCGATGGCGCCGACATCCCTGTACATAGAGGGAGAGTGGCAGTCACACACCGTATCCCTGCCCTACATACAATGTACAGACCGTGATCTATGAAGATTTACACACAAATAATCCAAGAACTGCTCTATGAGCCTGATTGTGTAATTATATCATTTATTACCTGCGACTTTCAGTGTCTGGGAGCTCGAGATCCCTTTTGCGGCACTAACATGGTTGACTCTGCAGAAGTAGCGCGCTCCGTGGAGGTCGCCGCTGGCGGTGATGCGCTGGTATGCTGAGATACTGTAGGTGCCATCGTAGTTGGAGATGTGATTAGACAGGGAATTTCCAGACAACAGAGTAGGATGTGATTCCTCTGAAAGCTGAACTAAGAAGTCCACAGAGATTTCCAGAGGGTGAAAGTGAGAAATGTCACAAGTGAGCGTCACCTCCTCACCCGGCCGAGCAAAGAGTGGGGCAGGCTGCAGGGTAACCTGGGGCTTGGCTGGAGGAGCAACAAAGAACCGAAAAACAGAAGGAAATTCATTAAATTCTACGGAGTAGCTGTGTTTTAATAAATAAATATGGTGAGTATCTATCATGGCCACTAGGCCAAAATATTCTAGATTTCATCACAATTCCACTAGTCTACCCTCCCAGTAGAACTAGAAGATATGAGTCATGTCCACCAAGAGTCTGCTCTGGAGACATGTCCACTGAAAAATAAAAACCCCCAACTGAAAAAAATAAAAATAAAGAAAAATGTTGAAAAATCCCAGCATGTACGTATTACCATGCTCCCATTGCCCCCTCTACGGTCTCTTACCTGTGACCACCAGATGGACTTCCCTCTGTGCCCTCAGGTAGGGCAGGTAGACCGTACATAACAAGGTGCCTTGGTGGGAAATTTCCACATTGTCAATCAGGAGGGAAGCGTCCCCTTCGTTGTGTAAAGCCGAAAAGTTCAGGTGACAATTTGGGACATTCTCCTCAACTTTGTCCTTCCATCCATCATACGCATAGAGGAGACTTCCATCGCCCAGGGCACGATGGCGCCACTCTACAGAAAAGCGCGGCTGATGCCCCCGCCACATGCTGCAGGGTACAGACAGGGGCTTACCCAGCGGGGCATGGAGGATGGCGGAGACAGAGAACACAGCTAGAGAGGCTGGAGAGAAAGAGAAGATCAGACATGGTGGGTGTATCAGCATCTTGATGGATCTATGCCTTTTTTTTAACACATGTAATGATCATAGTCAGCAGCACACAAGAGTATTCCTATACTACAAAACAGTGAGACTACATATCAATGGCTTTACCAGGATTCGGTATAGGGACTTTAAGGGGTATTACAATCTCCAAGATCCAATCTCAATATATTGTATGTGTAATAATAATATTAGCAAATACCTCCAATTAGAAATAAAGTATAGTTCTCCTAATTAGCCATGTTGCTTACCCCATGTGCAGCGCATTCCATTAACTTAGAGATCCATGGCTATGAACCAACAACTAACTGTCACTATATGAAACCATGGACACCTAAGCTACTGCAATGCCCTGCATGGGGTAAGTGATGTAGCTAATCAGGAGAACTATACTATCAGGTATTTGCTAAGATTATTATTATTATTATTATTATTATTATTATTATTATTATTATTATTATTAATAAACCTCCTACATATTGATATAGGATCTTGTAGATGGCAATACCCCTTTAATGGTAAGACATTTTTATTCACCACTAATGTCTCCCATGGAAAAACTCTTTTAAGGCATTTGATACCTAAAGTACCAAAATATTAACAAATATAGAGTACACCTAAGGCCGTTTTCACACGTCTGTTTATTTTCCGGTACTGGAAAAAAACGGTATCAGAGATATCAGTGTCCGTGTGTGTAATACTTGCAGCACATGTGTGGTGACTGTGTGCTGCATCAGTACCAGATGTACCGGCGCCAGAAAAGCAGCGGTACAGTTAGTGTTGTTACCTGGTCCTGCTGGGTGCTGAAGACGGCTCTCATCATTCTCCCCTGCTCTGCCGGCGATCAGTGCAAGCAGGGGAGAATGATTAAAGTTATTCAGGTGAGCACAATGAGAGCAGGCGGTGGCTGATGGAACTATTACTCCCATCAGCCTACACCTGCTGCCTCTAATACCAGTGAGAGCAGGCGGTGACTGATGGGAGTATTCATCACCCGCCGCCTGCGCTATAAATAAATAAATCTGGTGTGGGTTTCCCTATATTTTCTATAACCAGCCAGGCAAAACTCACAGCTGGGGGCTGTAACCCTCAGCTGTCAGCGTTGGCAAGGCAGGTTATCAAAAATAGAGGGGTCCCCACGCTGTTTTTTAAAATGATTTATTTAAATAATTAAAAAATATGGCTTGAGGACCCCTCTATTCTTGATAACTAGCCTTGCTGATGCCTGGCTGGTTTTAGAAAATACAGCGGAATCCACTCCGGAATTTTTATTTATTTATAGCACAGGCGATGGGTGATGAATAGTCCCCAACAGCTGCCACCTGCTCTCATTGTGATCACTTGAATATAACTCTCATCATTCTACCCTGCTTGCGCTGATCGCCGGCAGAGCAGGGGAAAATGATGAGAGCCGTCTTCAGCACCCGGTGCCGGGGAACAGCGCTAAGTGTACCACTGCTTCTCAGGCACCGGTATGTGTCACACGGCCCGTGGAAACACACTGACATTTGCACAGGCTCATTCACCGGTATGTGCGAACTGTCTCCTAATCTGAACTAGCCACTGCACCCCCTGAATCCCATGTACTTCTATCCCTCTTCTAACTGCTCGTATGTGCGGACTGTCTCCTAATCTGAACTAGCCACTGCACCCCCTGAATCCCATGTACTTCTATCCCTCTTCTAACTGCTGGTATGTTGCTGCTTTTTCCCTGACTTTAATTCCATGTTTCATACTTCAAGCTTGCTGAATGCATATTGATATGCACATGTTCCTCACACCTAGCTCTATCCTCCCATCTTATCCTATCCTTCACCAACCTTGATGCTAAACAAATGTACTATTAACTGCAATCTGTGAATTGCTCCCTGCTGTGAACTGTCCCCCACCTCCTTCCTCCTCCCTCTTCCTCTCTCACCTGGCTTCATTTCATGGACTCTTCAAATGGTGTAAGTTGCATGGTACGGTCAGATATGGCCTTTGTCAGATGTGACATCATTTGAAGTGACATCTTTTAAGTGTCATCAGAAATATAACAGAAATAGTCCAGAAATCGGCCAGACGGTAAGACTAATCACTATCTTCTAAATTTACTTGCCTTTCTTTTCCTCCCCTGCTCTTTAACCATGCTCATATTTTCCCCACCGTTTTTGCTCCACTAATCATCACTCTCCTTCACCCACCTGCTTTCCTTTCTCTGCTTATTCTCACTGCTAGCGACACATCCCCCAATCCTGCCTTCCCCGCCTCATACATTACTAATCCTCACCCTATCCTTCTCACACTATGAGAAACTATCGCAACCCCTCACACTTAAAACCTGTTCCACTGACCCCCACCACCCTGCTTCCCCTCTCTGGGGCACTTTGCAATGCCCGCTCTGTCTGCAACAAGCTCCACATGGTCCATGATCTCTTCACTTCCCGCAACCTTTCCGACCTGGCTGACGCTCCCTGACACAGCCTCGCCTTAAGCACTGAGTTACGGTGGCCTCCAATTTACCCACACTCCTCGCTCTGGCAACAGCCATGGTGGAGGAGTGGGTATCCATCTTTCTAAAAACTTTTTTTCAACCCTATCCAACCCCCACCCTCCCTTATCCTCCCTTCTTTCGAGGTTCACTCTGTCCGTATTTACGCTCCCTCCAATCTCCAAATGGCTGTCATATACCGACCACCGGGCTCAGCCACTGCCTTCATCGACCAATTCTCCACCTGGCTCCTTCACTTTCTCTCTGCTGACATCCCCACCATCATCATGGGCGACTTTAATATCTCTACTGACACCCACCAGCCAGCAGCCTCCAAACTACTGGCCCTTACTTCATCCTTTGGACTTACCCAGTGGTCCTCCACAGCTACCCACACAGATGGACATACACTAGACCTCATCTTCACCCACCTCTGTTTCTTATCTAAGCTCACAACCTCTCCCTTCCCCCTATCTGACCACCATCTACTCACCTTCTCATCCTTGTCCTCCTCACGTGCCCCCCAGGTCCAGCCATTACCACATCCTCGCAGAATCCTCGCAAACCTAGACATTCACAGACTCTCAGACTCTCTCCTACCCCTGTCCTCCATATCTTCACTCCAGGACACGGACAGCGCCACCGCTTTCTATAACACCACCCTCACATCAGCCATAGACTCAGTCGCCCCTCTCATGCATGGCGAAGTGCGACGAACCAATAGGCAACCCTGGTATAACAATCTCACAAAAAAACTTCGACAAGCATCCAGGGTCACGGAGCGGCGTTGGAAGAAAACACGCCTGCCAGATGACTTCACTGCTTTCAAACAAGCTACACTTGACTTCAAATAAGCCCTCACCTCTGCTAAACAGACCTATTTCACTATCCTTGTATCTTCACTATCCTACAACCCAAAACAACTGTTCAGCACATTTAACTCTCTCCTCCGCCCACCACTGCCACCTCCAACTCCCTTCATCTCTTCCGAGGACTTTGCCACCTACTTCAAAAACAAGATCGACCAAATAAGGCAAACCTTTACTTGTCCACCACCCCAACCACTCCATATACCAGACCTCTGCCCTTCCCTAATAACCTCCCTCTCCTGAAGGAGAGCTTACTCGCATCTTTTCCAAATCACACCTCACCACCTGTGCACTTGACCCCATCCCTTCCCACCTGCTCCCCAACCTCACTAACACGCTCATTCCAGTCCTAACCCATCTCTTCAACCTATCGCTCTCTTCTGGTACCTTCCCCTCTGCCTTCAAACATGCCACCATCACACCCATCCTCAAAAAAAGTAACCTTGACCCAACTGCTATGCCCAGCTATCGCCCCATATCACTACTCCTGTTTGCTTCAAAACTCCTTGAGCAGCATGTCCATGCTCAACTTTCCTCCCACCTCTCATCTAACTCTCTTCTTGACAACCTCCAATCTGGCTTCCGCCCCCACCACTCCACCGAAACTGCCCTGACAAAAATTACTAATGACTTAGTCACGCCAAAGCTAACAGACAGTTCTCCATCCTCCTCCTTCACCTGTCCTCTGCTTTCGACACAGTCGATCACTGCCTACTGCTACAGATTTTCTTCCCTTGGCATCAAAGACCTTGCCCTGTCCTGGATTGCCTCATACCTGTCCAACCACACATTTAGCGTTTCCCACTCCCACACTACCTCCTCATCCCGCCCTCTCTCTGTTGGAGTCCCTCAAGGCTCTGTCCTAGGGCCCCTACTTTTTTCCATCTATACCCTTGGCCTAGGACAACTCATAAAGTCCCATGGCTTCCAGTACCACCTGTATGCAGACGACACTCAGATTTACCTCTCTGGCCCAGACGTCACCTCCCTGCTGTCCAGAATCCCGAAGTGTCTGTCAGCCATATCCTCCTTCTTCACCTCTCGCTTCCAAAAACTCAATGTAGGCAAAACCAAATTCATCATCTTTCCCCCACCTCACGTATCTCCCCTACCCAATCTATCTATTATGGTAAACGGCATCATGCTCTCTCGCGCACCTGAAATCCGCTGCCTCGGGGTAACTCTAGACTCTGCCCTGTCCTTCAAACCTCACGTCCAAGCTCTTGCCACCTCCTGTCGCCTCCAACTCAAAAATATTGCCAGAATCCGTTCCTTCCTCAGCCCACAATCTACCAAAACTCTTGTACATGCTCTCATCATCTCCCGCCTCAATTACTGCAACACCCTCCTCTGTGGCCTCCCAGCTAACTCTCTTGCACCACTCCAGTCTGTCCTCAACTCTGCTGCCCGGCTAATCCACCTCTCTCCTCGCTACTCCCCTGCTTCTCCCCTCTGCAAATCCCTCCACTGGCTCCCAATTCCTCAATGAATCCAGTTCAAACTACTAACACTGATCTACAAAGCCATCCACAACCTGTCCCCTCCCTATACATCTGAACTAATCTCCCAATATCTTCCCTCACGTAATCTTCGATCCTCCCAAGACCTCCTACTCTCCTCCACACTTATTCGTTCCTCACACAACCGCCTCCAAGATTTCTCCCGAATATCCCCCATCCTCTGGGATTCCATGCCTCAACACGTCCGATTATCCACCACCCTCGTATCCTTCAGACGGAACCTGAAAACCCATTTCTTCAGAAAAGCCTACAGCCTACAATAACCATGCCGCCGCCTCACCACCGCCAGAGCCGCCGCCTCACCACCGCCTCACCCCTACCTTCTCTTCCCCACTATCCCATAGAATGTAAGTCCGCAAGGACAGGGTTCTCTCCCCTCTGTACCAGTCTGTCACTGTAAACCTGTTTACTGTAAACGATATCTATAACCTTGTATGTAACCCCTCTCTCATGGACAGCACCATGGAATTAATGGTGCTATATAAATAAATAATAATAATAATTCACTTGAATGGGTCCACGTGTATAAGTGTCTCCGGTACGTGTGAAATCTGTCACCACAAGTACCGGAGACACTGACATGTGAAAGAGGCCTAATATCACAGTTACTGGTGCACAGTGCATGAATGTGTCCAGCAATGGAGAAATGTCATTATTGGGGATGTATACAACTTTTGATGAACGAGATTTCACCTCTAAGGAACACGTACCAGAGAAATGATCTTGTTTGTCCCCAAGAGGCCCTAGGACCAGGCTCAGTGCTCTTCCATCCTGATGATTGCTGGCAGCCAAGGTGTACCAGGCTTTGCCAAGGGCTGGCGAGCTGAATTTCTCCTCGGTGAGAGAGTGTGCCCAGTCCAAAGAGGCTTCCTGAGGCAGATGATGAGTTATCTCACAGGAGGTAGACTCAGGAGAAAGCTTCCCAGACGGATCTAGATACAGAGAGGAAAATTCAGATCACGACGTCAATTATCTTTATTGTGCCATTTACTCAGGACTATTTTGCAATTCTAATGATGAATAAGATTTATTAATGTATTTATGGCAGTTTTCTGGAATAAAGAGATTGTACAATAAACGGAGCCAGACACCATCAGAAAACAATACCAGGTCTGATCCGGCGTTGTGGTAAACCTGCGGCACATTATTATACATGGAGTGCGTCCTGCCGATGAATCCGGTGCATACCGTGGTCGGATATTGGTGGACTGCTTGTGTGGTGCCAGTGTTAAAAAGTCTCCCCCATTGCAATAGAAAACTGTAGTATCGGCTCATAGCGAACAGGCAGTAGCTTAAATTGGTGTCAAAGACAACTGCTCGGCCAGTTTTGATAAATGTGCCTCCCTGATTAATACAAGCTTATTCTGATCTTCACAGATTGATATTGTCAGATATTTTTGTATAACAAGCACTTTTGCAATTTGCTTCTTGTTAAAAATGTTATTCATACTTAATATAACACTTTTTTCTTTTTTTACAGCTTGTTGCTTAGCAGACCGACCACCACTAGAGTTTTGCAGCATTGGCCAATACGCACAGGACTTACAAGCTCTTTTCTATTGAGCACTGCTTTGATGTTGTCCATAATCTTTGGACCACATTACCTCCTAATCCCGGCCAGCCTGAGTGCAGTGCTTATAAGATGCTCAGCAGCAGCGGTCGGTCTCCTAAGCAACGAGTTGTAAACAAGAGAAAATTGTTAATATCTTGACAATTACTGAAAATTTTAATAAGCAGTAAATTGCAAAAGTTATTGTTTTGACAGGCCCTATCCGACATTATCCATGTATGAAAATGGGAAGAACCCTTTATGGTTTGGGTTTTTCGTGATTTGTAGAAGCAGTCACTGCCACCATGGTACTTGTTGGACCAATGCTGTTTTAGTAGAACCCTTCACTGAAATCTTCCATTTCCTCACCAAAAACATAGAAGAATAAGGTTCCAGGTTCTGCATCTATGGGCGAACTGTGTGTGAGCCCCGCGGCGTCCGTGAACTGCACCAATACCGGGGTCTGCTGGATTGAGCGCGGTTTAGACTCGGTCGCTGGAATGTCTTCCACCAGCCAGCAGGACAGAGACTGGGCTCCAGAGTTGGGACGCACGGCCAGGAGCCCACCAGCTGCAGTAAAGCAAAAGCAATAGGAAGTAAAGTCACATGGATCCTCTGGACTGATTTATTTAGGTAATTTAGGAAGAGCTTAATGGGCTCCTTCCTCTATGGATGTAGGAGACCTCACAGAAGAACATTCATCACAAGCCGTTATTATATCTAACTAGACTGTGGCCCGATTCTAACGCATCGGGTATTCTAGAATATGCATGTCCCCGTAGTATATGGACAATGATGATTCCAGAATTCGCGGCAGACTGTGCCCGTCGCTGATTGGTCGAGGCAACCTTTATGACATCGTCGCCATGGCAACCATTATGACATCTACGTCGATACTGTGCCCGTCGCTGATTGGTCAAGGCCTGGCGGCCTCGACCAATCAGAGACACGGGATTTCCATTATGACATCATCGTCGCCATGCTGTGCCCATCTCTGATTGGTCGAGGCCTGGCGACCTCGACCAATCAGAGATGCGGGATTTCCAGGACAGACAGACAGACAGACGGAAAAACCCTTAGACAATTATATATATACTAGACTGTGGCCCGATTCTAACGCATCGGGTATACTAGAATATGCATGTCTCCGTAGTATATGGACAATGATGATTCCAGAATTCGCGGCAGACTGTGCCCGTCGCTGATTGGTCGAGGCAACCTTTATGACATCATCGTCGCCATGGCAACCATTATGACATCTACGTCGATACTGTGCCCGTTGCTGGCGGCCTCGACCAATCAGAGACGCGGGATCTCCATTATGACATCATCGTCGCCATGCTGTGCCCGTCGCTGATTGGTCGAGGCCTGGCGGCCTCGACCAATCAGAGACGCGGGATTTCCAGGACAGACAGACAGACAGAAAGACAGACAGACAGACAGACGGAAAAACCCTTAGACAATTATATATATAGATACTAGACTGTGGCCCGATTCTAATGCATCGGGTATTCTAGAATATGCATGTCCCCGTAGTATATGGACAATGATGATTCCAGAATTCGCGGCAGACTGTGCCCGTCGCTGATTGGTCGAGGCAACCTTTATGACATCGTCGCCATGGCAACCATTATGACATCTACGTCGATACTGTGCCCGTCGCTGATTGGTCAAGGCCTGGCGGCCTCGACCAATCAGAGACACGGGATTTCCATTATGACATCATCGTCGCCATGCTGTGCCCGTCTCTGATTGGTCGAGGCCTGGCGACCTCGACCAATCAGAGACGCGGGATTTCCAGGACAGACAGACAGACAGACGGAAAAACCCTTAGACAATTATATATATAGACTAGACTGTGGCCCGATTCTAATGCATCGGGTATTCTAGAATATGCATGTCCCCGTAGTATATTGACAATGATGATTCCAGAATTCGCGGCAGACTGAGCCCGTTGCTGATTGGTCGAGGCAACCTTTATGACATCATCGTCGCCATGGCAACCATTATGACATCTACGTCGATACTGTGCCCGTCGCTGATTGGTCGAGGCCGCCAGGCCTCGACCAATCAGAGACGCGGGATTTCCAGGACAGACAGACAGATATATAGATTATTGAATATCCCACGTGATCTCCTGAAGTTACAGGCCCAAAGCCTGACAGATAAAACTGACGATTTTTAAGATCTTAGTTCCATTGTTATGGAAACATTGCATGGATCCAAATAATCAAATACATGGATGTCCCCACATCTGGACAATAACTCCATCCGGGTAGATATTGATGTAGCTGGTGATCTGACTCCACACAAGGTCTCCATGACACCTGACAGGAATCAGAGGGGCACATGATGTCATCAGAGCGTTTGCACCCTCAGGCCTGTAACTTCCGGTCATCATACACATCTCAGCATCTTTCGGTCACCTTTAATAAATCTAAACACGTAGAGTGATGAAGTCCTGAGGGTCTCAGGACTGCGCACATTTCCTCACATACATCCGCCATCGCATTGAATAAAGTAGGAGCGTGTATGTGCAAGTAAAGAGCGCAAGACCCCATGTACTAGAAATAATATTCACTAAAATATACATTATAAAAGCATTATTCAAAGGCTAGGCGTAAGAAAAATCAGTAGGCCGTAGCTTATCGAACAATCTCACAATGTAAGGGAAAATGAAAGCAGATCGGCTGGAAAGTCCCAGACATTTTTTATTGTCATGGCGGAGAAATATGTCGCTGAGGAATAGCAGATCTAGGAAGGGAACAGAACCTTAAGGGTTAAATAGAAGAGTGAGGGGTGCAGAATAGTTTGTGACAAGGTGGGATATGGGGCTGTGAAAGGACTCGCATTCATGATGCTCACCGTGTACAAGAACAATGCACAGCTTGTAGATTGTGGACGGCATCATGGTGGCGGGGTCCTGTGTGCGGCAGCTGCTCGTCTGGCGCCCCTGGTACTGGTCTGCACCCCACGGCCTGGTCACAGGGGTGCACCTCTTGCCTCTCTCACCGTCCTGGTGTCCCAAATCTCCTTTTCCTCCTTGCTCTGCCTTTTATATCTTCATCTACTTTTACTTTCACTTTCCAGAAATCAGCCTGTGTTACTGTAGATCAGCCTGAAGCATCGCCATTAACCCACTAACCGCTGCAACGGATTTTGCTGTCCCATAGCGTCCATTTCATTGTTAGAAAGGGGAAAAGGGATTAATAAAAAAAATATGTTGTCTGAATACACAGTACAGTGTAAACGTTTTAGGCAGATAAAATGCTGCAAAGCAAGAAGCTTTCAAAAACGGAAGTGTTAATGCTTCATCCTTTATCCATTATTTTCATTTCAGACAGAATGCTAAATTAATCCTTTTAGAATCGGGCAATTTTTTGGTTTTTTCATTTTTCCCTCTTCTTCTTCTAAAAGCCATAACATATTTTTCCGTTGACATGATCATATGACCTAGTTTATAGGGTTTTGCTTTCACGGTATTCATTTTGTGGTAAGAATTACCTGGACACCCAATTCTCTAGGTCGATATGATTAAGGTGATACCAAACAATTCAGAAGTTAAAATAAAATAATAAATTTGGGTCTGTGCCACCATTTTCCAAGACCCATGAAATTTTTCCTTTTCTCTCAATGGAGTTGTGTGATGGTTTTTTTTTTCGCGATGAAATGATGTCAATTATACCATTTTGAGGTACATTTGATTGTTTTTTATTGTATTTTTTTTAGGAAAGTGTGCTGACCGGATGACCGCAAATCTGGTGTAAATCGGGTCAATATATTTTGATAGGTCAGGCTTGTTTGGAAGCGGCGATAACACATGTATATACAGTCATGGCCAAAAGTATTCACACCCCTGCAATTCTGTCAGATAATACTCAGTTTCTTCCTGAAAATGATTGCAAACACAAATTCTTTGGTATTATTATCTTCATTTAATTTGTCTTAAATGAAAAAACACAAAAAGAATTGTTCTAAAGCCAAACTGGATATAATTCCACACCAAACATAAAAAAGGGGGTGGACAAAAGTATTGGCACTGTTCGAAAAATCATGTGATGCTTCTCTAATTTGTGTAATTAACAGCACCTGTAACTTACCTGTGGCACCTAACAGGTGTTGGCAATAACTAAATCACACTTGCAGCCAGTTGACATGGATTAAAGTCGACTCAACCTCTGTCCTGTGTCCTTGTGTGTACCACATTGAGCATGGAGAAAAGAAAGAAGACCAAAGAACTGTCTGAGGACTTGAGAAACCAAATTGTGAGGAAGCATGAGCAATCTCAAGGCTGCAAGTCCATCTCCAAAGACCTGAATGTTCCTGTGTCTACCGTGCGCAGTGTCATCAAGAAATTTAAAGCCCATGGCACTGTGGCTAACCTCCCTAGATGTGGACGGAAAAGAAAAATTGACAAGAGATTTCAACGCAAGATTGTGCGGATGTTGGATAAATAACCTCGACTAACATCCAAACAAGTTCAAGCTGCCTGCAGTCCGAGGGTACAACAGTGTCAACCCTTACTATCCGTCGGCGTCTGAATGAAAAGGGACTGTATGGTAGGAGACCCAGGAAGACCCCACTTCTTACCCCGAGACATAAAAAAGCCAGGCTGGAGTTTGCCAAAACTTACCTGAAAAAGCCTAAAACGTTTTGGAAGAATGTTCTCTGGTCAGATGAAACAAAAGTAGAGCTTTTTGGGCAAAGGCATCAACATAGAGTTTACAGGAGAAAAAAAGAGGCATTCAAAGAAAAGAACACGGTCCCTACAGTCAAACATGGCGGAGGTTCCCTGATGTTTTGGGGTTGCTTTGCTGCCTCTGGCACTGGACAGCTTGACCGTGTGCATGGCATTATGAAGTCTGAAGACTACCAACAAATTTTGCAGCATAATGTAGGGCCCAGTGTGAGAAAGCTGGGTCTCCCTCAGAGGTCATGGGTCTTCCAGCTGGACAATGACCCAAAACACACTTCAAAAAGCACTGGAAAATGGTTTGAGAGAAAGCACTGGAGACTTCTAAGGTGGCCAGCAATGAGTCCAGACCTGAATCCCATAGAACACCTGTGGAGAGATCTAAAAATGGCAGTTTGGAGAAGGCACCCTTCAAATATCAGGGACCTGGAGCAGTTTGCCAAAGAAGAATGGTCTAAAATTCCAGCAAAGCATTGTAAGAAACTCATTGATGGTTACTGGAAGTGGTTGGTCGCAGTTATTTTGGCTAAAGGTTGTGCAACCAAGCATTAGGCTGAGGGTGCCAATACTTTTGTCTGGCCCATTTTGGAGTTTTGTGTGAAATGATCAATGTTTTGTTTTTGCTTCATTCTCTTTTGTGGTTTTTCATTTAAGACAAATTAAATGAAGATAATAATACCAAGGAATTTGTGTTTGCAATCATTTTCAGGAAGAAACTGAGTATTGTCTGACAGAATTGCAGGGGTGTGAATACTTTTGGCCATGACTGTACGGTCATGGCTAAAAGTGTTGGCACCCTTGAAATTATTCCAGAAAATTAAGTATTTCTCCCATAAAATTATTACAGTCACACACTTTGTTATACATGTTTATTTTCTTTGTGTGCATTAGAACAACACACACAAAAAAAAAAAACAGAGGAAAAAAGCAAAGCAAATTGGACATAATTTCACACAAAACCCAAAAAATGGACAGGACAAAATTGTTGGCGTCCAAAATTGTGGGTTAACAAGTAACATGAGTGGGCAATATTAAAATCACGCCTGAAACCAGGTAAAAAGGAGAGATGACTCAATCTTTGCATTGTGTGTTTAGGTGTGCTTTTTTGTCTGTTGCTTTTTTGTGTTGTTCCAATATACACAAAGGAAATAAACATGTGTATAACAAAAGTGTGTAATTGTAATAATTTTATGGGAGAAATACTTCATTTTCTGGAACAATTTCAAGGTTTCCAACCAGTAGCGGTTTCCAACCAGAGGGGGCCATCGGCCCGATGCTTAGAGGGGGCCCCCTGACTGTCATCGCAGGGTCAGCTGTATTGGCATCTAGCCGATGCAGCTGACCGCATTGGTGAGGGAAGGATCGCTACGCTCCTCCCATCATCCCCCTGTCAGCGTCTGACGTCACCAACGCCGACACTGACAGGGGGCGCGATGACGTCACTGCCCGGAGGCAGTGCTGGAGGGGAGCAGGAGCAGTGCAGGAACCAGGAAGAGAGGTATTTATTATGTTTCTTTATTGGGGATGCCTTATACTAGTCTGCCTGTGGGGGGTGCTGCCTTATACTAGAGTCTGCCTGTGTGGGGGTGCTGCCTTATACTAGTGTCTGCCTGTGTGTGTGGGGGGTGCTGCCTTATACTACAGGGTCTGCCTATGGGGGGCTGCCTTATACTAGAGTCTGCCTGTGGGGGGTAGCCTTATACTAGTCTGCCTGTGGGGGTTCTGCCTTATACTACAGGGTCTGCCTGTGTGTGGGGCGGTGCTGCATTATACTAGTCTGCCTGTGGGGGGTGCTGCCTTATACTACGGTGTCTGCCTGTGGGGGGTTCTGCCTTATACTACAGGGTCTGCCTGTGTGTGGGGGGGGTGCTGCCTTATACTACAGAGTCTGCCTATGGGGTGCTGCATTATACTGCAGGGTCTGCTTATGGGGTGCTGCCTTATACTATAGTCTGCCTATGGGGGGCTGCCTTATACTACAGAGTCTGCCTATGGGGCTGCCTTATGCTATAGAGTCTGCCTATGGGGGTGCATTATACAATATAGAGTAGGCCTGTTGGGAGTGCATTATACTATAAGGAGTCCTATGGGGAGTGCATTATACTATTTTGAGGACTATCTGGTGCATTATACTATATGGAGGCTATCTAGGGTGCCATCAGTTTGGGGGCTACTGAGGGGTCAGTATACTGTGTGGGTGGTACTATACAGTGAGGGAGCATTATACTGTGTACAGGGTAGCTGTAACGGGGGAGACTCAGGACATTATTCAATGTAAAGTGGGCACTTATTGTTATAGGGGAACTCAGTTTACTGTGAAAGGGGCACACAGGGCAATATTACTTTCTAGGGGGCAAAATATGGGCACTGTTTTCTAGGGCACTTGCACACGGCACTACTATATTATAGAGGGATGATTTAGAATTTAGAGGGTACAGAGAACCACACAGCAGGTGCAGTAATAGGGACACATATGGCAGCAGCGGCTCAGTATTGGGGTATGAGTAGGATGAGGAGTTTGTGTAGGTTGGGAATAGATGGTGTTGGGGCTGAAAATATGAGGCGTGAAACGTGTCTTTGTTGTATTCTCTGCAGCCGAGTCCTGGCTGGAAGAAGTTGTCATGTCGGTCTGGGCCAAATGGAAAAGTGAACGATTCCATCAGAAAGGACATCAGCGGTAAGACATTATCTGTAACTGTGCTGTGATCTCTTATATGTTCTGTAGGGCTGGTATCTACCACTGACCATATGGCAGTAATATCCATGTTGGTCTTTATATAGAGATTATCTTCAGTAATAGCAGGGTCATCTGCTGAGGTTCTCCTCCACTATTGGGGTGCGTCACCGAGTTGTAATCAAGTTTACCTGGTTAGGGGCCCACTCAGAAGCTTCGCCCCCCTGAACCAAAACCCTAGCTACGCCTCTGGTTCCAACACTTTGGTCTATGACTGTGTATATATTTTTATTTTGTTAATGAAGGAAAAGAGGGGTGATTAAAATTAAAAAAACAACAAAAAAAATGTATTTTTTAGTCCCAGTAGGGGACTTGACTCTATGATCATCCAATTGCTTGTACCATATAGTGCAATACAATGGTACAAATCGTGGTGTTTGAAGATCATCATATGCTTGAGCTTCAGAGGTGAACCAAGCTGGCAGCAATGGGGACATTCAATAAGGCCCAAATTATCATTAGTAACTCATTAGTGCCCCATGATCATGTCACAGTCAGCATGCACTCACGATGGCAGTGATGTCAGTTAATATCTGCAGTTAGGACTAAGCTGGCTGCGGCTGTTAAGAGACAGGTGCCAGCATTAGCCATTTGTGGAGGTGCAGAAGTTTCTAACAAGGTCCCTATAAACATAGTTTTTACAACTATTAGCAGCAGTGCATTGTGGGAGTTAAACTGTTAGGTCACGTGTGACACTGGGGTGGAGCTAAAGTGAAGTGCACCTGGCACAATTTGTAATTTGGGTGTGAATGGGAACAAAACAATGATGTTGGTGTAAATTGTATTTCAATTGCAAAGAAAACACAAGACGAGCTGCAGGTAAACGCACTTTATTCTACAAGCCAACAGTAATTAGTCACCTTAGACGAGGGCGGTGACCCTCACTACAATAAATTATGGCATAGAAAAGACAGGAGGAGTGTACATGTGGCACAGACACGCTGACTCATACACGTATACACAGTCGTGTTCTGGAGCTGCGGATAGTAATGGTCTAAATATACCGATACATCATCTATAGGTATACGCCTGTACAGAGCCTGCTGCGCACCGATGGGGGCCACGCGACACTAGGCAGGCTCCTGCTGCGCACCGATGGGGGCCACGCGACACTAGGCAGGCTCCTGCTGTGCACCGATGGGGGCCACGCTACACTAGGCAGACTCCTGTGCACCGGTGGGGGCCACGCAACACTAGGCAGACTCCTGCTGTACACCGGTGGGGGCCACGCGACACTAGGCAGACTCCTGCTGAGTACAGGTGGGGGCCACGTGACACTAGGCAGATTCCTGCTGAGCACTGGTGGGGGCCACACAACACTAGACAGACTCCTGCAGAGTACCGGTGGGGGCCACGCGACACTAGGCAGATTCCTGCTGAGTACCGGTGGGGGCCACGCGACACTAGGCAGACTCCTGCTGAGTACCGGTGGGGGCCACGGGACACTACGCAGCACATGTATATTGGAAACAAGCACAAGTATGACATATGAGATGACAGTACACCCTCCAGTCATTCTTGTGTACCGCATGTCAGTCTACTTACACTCATAAATAGTTTTGTGTCTCTAGGAGGCACATTGTTATATACATATGTGTGTGAATGAGACCCTATATACAGCGTCACACACATCTACTCGCACCTACTTCTAGGACTCCGCATACTATAGCCATACGCAGCTGGATTGTGTATACACGGTCATCGCGTGCGGTGTACACGGATGTACACAGAGAATGGTATATACAGTATATCACAAGTGAGTACACCCCTCACATTTTTGTAAATATTTTATTCTATCTTTTCATGGGATAACACTGAATGTCTGACCATGATACAATGTACAGTAGTCAGTGTGCAGCTTGTATAATAGTGTAAATTTGGTGCCCTCTAAATAACTCAACACACTGCCATTAATGTCTAAACCGCCTGAAACAAAAGTGAGTACACCCCTAAATGAAAATGGCCAAATTGTGTCAAATTAGCCATTTTCCCTCTCCAGTGTCATGTGACTCATTAGTGGTACAAGGTCTTGGGTGTGAATAGGAGCAGGGGTGGTAAATTTGGTGTTATCACTCTCACACTGGTCAATGGAAGGTCATCATGGCGCCTCATGGCAAAGAACTCTGAGGGCTATAAGACGATTGCCAACACCCTGACACTGAGCTGCAGCACGGGAGCCAAGACCAGACAGCGGTGTAACAAGACTGGTTCCACTCAGGTCTGGCCTTGCCCTGGTTGCCCACAGAAGCTGAATGCACGTGCTCCGCGTCATATCCAGAGGTCGTCTACTCACAATATAAGTATGAGTGCTGCCAACATTGCTGCAGAGGTTACAGAGGTGGGGGTCCGCCTGTCACTGCTCAGACCATACACATTGCTGCAGAGGTTAAAGGGGTGGGGGGGGGGTCGGCCAGTCAGTGCTCAGACCATACACATTGATGCAGAGGTTATAAGGGTGGGGGGTCCGCCGGTCACTGCTCAGACCATACACATTGCTGCAGAGGTTACAGGGGTGGGGGGGTTGGCTAGTCAGTGCTCAGACCATACACATTGCTGCAGAGGTTACAGAGGTGGGTGTCCGCCTGTCACTGCTCAGATATTCATTACTGCAGAGGTTACAGGGGGGGGTCGGCCAGTTAGTGCTCAGACTATACTTATTGCTGCAGAGGTTACAGGGGTGGGGGGGTCCGCCTGTCACTGCTCAGACCATACACATTGCTGCAGAGGTTACAGAGGTGGGTGTCCGCCTGTCACTGCTCAGATATTCATTACTGCAGAGGTTACAGGGGGGGGGGTCGGCCAGTTAGTGCTGACTATACTTATTGCTGCAGAGGTTACAGGGGTGGGGGGGTCCGCCTGTCACTGCTCAGACCATACACATTGCTGCAGAGGTTACAGAGGTGGGTGTCCGCCTGTCACTGCTCAGATATTCATTACTGCAGAGGTTACAGGGGGGGGGGGTCGGCCAGTTAGTGCTCAGACTATACTTATTGCTGCAGAGGTTACAGGGGTGGGGGGGTCCGCCTGTCACTGCTCAGACCATACACATTGCTGCAGAGGTTATGGGGGGAAGTCGGCCAGTTAGTGCTCAGACCATACTCATTGCTGCAGAGGTTACAGGGGTGGGTGGTCTGCCAGTCAGTGCTCAGACCTTACGCTACTGCACACTTCATCAAATTGGTCTGCATGGCTGACGTCCCAGAAGGAAGCCTCTTCTAAAGATGATGTACAAGAAAGCTGCAAACACTCTGCGCTGAAGACAAGCAGACTAAGGACATGGCTTACTGGAACCATGTCCTGTGGTCTGATGAGACCAAGATAAAATGGTTTGGTTGAGATGTTGTCAAGTGTGTGTGGCAGCAACAAGGTGAGGAGTACAAAGACAAATGTGTCTTACCTACAGTCAAGCATGGTGGGAGTGTCATGGTTTGAGGTTGCATGAATGCCAACATGTACTGTGCCATACTGAAGCAGAGCATGATCCCTTTCCCTTTGGAAACTGGGCTGCAGGGGAGTATTCCAACATGATAATGACCCTAAACTAACTTTCAAGGCAACCACTGCCTTGGTAAAGAAACTGAGGGTTGGACTGGCCAAACATGTTTCCAGACCTAATGAGCATCTGTGGGGCATCCTCAAACGGAAGGCGGAGGAGCACAAGGTCTCCAACATCCACCATCTCCGTGATGTCGTCATGAAGGAGAAAAGATGATTCCAGTAGCAATCTGTGAAGCTCTAGTGACCTCCATGCCCAAGAGAATTAAGGCAGTGCTGGAAAATAATAGTGGCAACACAAAATATTGACACTTTGGCCATTTTCACTTAGGGGTGTACTCACTTTTGTTGCTAGCGGTTTAGACATTAATGGCGGTGTGTTGAGTTATTTAGAGGGCACCAAATTTACACTGTTACACAAGCTGCACACTGACTACTTTACATTGTATCACACTGTCAGATTTTTAGTATTGTCCCATGAAAAGATATAACATATGTACAAAAATGTGAGGGGTGTACTCATGTTTGTAATATACTGTATGTGATTGACGATGGAACGGACGTCTTGTTGGATATTATTCTTGTGAATGGAGACCTGGTGATCAGCTGGACTGTGGTTAGTGCCATCGCGATACACAGATTATAAGCCACGGCTGTTTGCCGTAATTTTCGGTTATTTTTGTACCTATGCTTTTCTTTTGGATGAGGGAGATCTCTCTTCCCTATGGAGCAAGACAGCCCTAACGAAGGCAGAAGAGAAGGAACGTTAAAGGAAAGGTGGCTACATCCCGCTCGCCACCATTTCCTCTGACATTGATGCTCCACCATCATTAGCAAAGTCAATACGATCACTCAGCAGAGGTAGAAGCCCCCAACCTGCGTACGCCCTGATAATAGGAAACAAACCATTCAAGAGTTCATGTGTTACGCTCATTTTTAGAACATTTTGTAATGTAATCTGAGGTTCCATCATTGGACATATACAGGACTGTGCAAAAGTTTTAGGCAAGTGTGGAAAAAAATGCTGAAATGCTAAAAAAAAATAAAAATAAACTATCAACTATTAAAATGCAAAGTTAATGAGCAAAATAGAAATCTAAATCCCATCAATATTTGGTGACCGCCCTTAAACTTTTAGGTCACCTGAACACAAGGTTTTAAGGAATTCAGCAGGAGGTTGCTCTTGGAGACCTGACCCCAGATCTTCTGTGTGTGACACTTGTGCGGATCCTTCTGTCTCTTCAAGTGATCGCGGACAGGTGGGATGATGCGAGATCAGGGCTCCGGATCATCACCTCCAGATCTCCTTCTTCTTAATGACATTGGCTGAGTGTTTGGGGTTGTCGTACGATTGCAGAATAAATTGGAGCTAATTAGACGCCTCTTGGTGGAATTACATGATGAATAAGTAACTGCGAGGATTTCTCGGCAGTGAGGACAACATTAATCCCCAACTCCATTTACTGAAATGCAGCCACCAACTTTCAGGACCCTCTACCGTGCGTCACTGCTCCTGCAGACCCCCCCCCCCCCTCGTTATTGTGCTGCTCTCCAGACCGTCATGAAAAAAGTCTTCTGTTACAGCCAAATAGTTGACATTTTGGCTCCTCACTCCAGAGACCTGCTGAACAATTTCTGCACCTCCGTTCCTATGTTTTTATGTACAATTGAGACTTTTGTCTTTGTTTCAAAGTTAAAGGTATGGTTTTTTTTCTACTGCAATTATTACAGGAATACCACTTCTGGCCAGACTTCTCTGAAAAGTAGATGGTGTAGCTGGGTTCCCCTAGTTGCTCCCAATTCTGAACTGATGGCACTGCTGGACATCTCCTGATTCTGAAGGGAAATAAACACAAAGCGTCTTTCATCTGCTGCACTAAGTTTCCTGGCCGACCAGTCTTCAATGTTGCCTATTTCTTCTGTCTTTTTCAAAAGAACTTGACTTGAACAGCCCATGTTGAAACCACAGTCTGCATTGAAATCCTTGCCTGGGAGAGATCTTGCTGATGCAGTATGACAAACTTGTGTCTTGCTGCTATGCTCAGTCTTCTCATGTGTATGACCTGTGACATGATAGTCTTCCACAACTTCACCTTTGTAGCAGGGTTTGTCTATTCTTCACCCAATGTTAAGCCTCAAAGACAGCTGTTTCTTTTTCAGTTAGTGACCTGTGTTTCCACCTGCCTATGAAAACAATGATCATTCTCACCTGTCTGATAGAATTAGTCACTCATACACCTGACTATAGTCCTATAAAATCCCTGATTTTTGTACAAATGTACCTATTAGAATTAAAAAAGGTTGTCTACCACTTTACGTCTTTAACACCACTTTTTTTGGATAGGTCATCAATATCTGATCTGTTGGGGTCCAACACCCAGCACCTATTATGGGTGTCAGCGGCTGACGGTCGGAAGTACTTATAGAGCTGGCCGTCTTCTGATAGTGGCCGATGCAGGGTACTACACATCTGCCTCCCTGAGAGTGCCGGGTTACGGACCCCGACTGATCAGACATTGATGACTTATCCTAAGTATGGGACATCAAAAACTAAAGTAGTGGATAACCTCTAATGCTCTTTGAAGGTAAAGGGCAGTCACGCCAGATTTAGATTTCACTTTTGTTCATTCACTTTTGCATTTTGTTAATAATAACTATCAACACTTCTGTTTTGAAAGCTTCTTACTTTGCAGCATTTTTACCCACCTGCCTAAAACGTTTGCACGGCCTGTATATGGCGGCCCTCATATCGCTGTGCATCGTGCATATGGGAACCAGCGTGTCTGTCCATGGGAAGTCTGACCGCTCCAGTGTCACCATCAGGAAATCTCATCACTGGTGAGAAAGACACGAGTCTCCAGCGTACCTCAATGGTCCCCAAGCTGTGGCTCTCCAGCTATTGCGAAACTACAATTCTCAGCATGCCCTGACAGCTGCAGAGCCACAGACTGGAGACCACTTGTGGATGTGTTGCCTCCTTCAGATGGAGACTACACATGGAGGTGAGGAGCGAGGAGAAGGACTATGCACGCCAATTGTGGTGTCAAAAAGTTGTAAATTTTTACCATTTTCTAAACTGACCCCACCACAAAACTAGGCTCAGCTTAGAAGAAGGGTGCGGTGCTGCCCACGGATTTACTATAGTTTACACCAGAAATCGGAAAAAATTAGAGTGGAAACCTCTGCCAGGTCATATCTGCCTTCACGTAAGCTGCGGACAGGCACGTATACTTAGCGCAGTTTACTCCAGAGCTCCGTTCTTAGTAAATGTCCCTAATTGTGTACACAGCTCCTGTGCTAAACTATGTATCAGACTAGACTGAGCGGCTTCATTTACTATGTAAAACTAATCAGAGCAATAAAAAACAATTGATGACGGGGATTCACCGAGTGACACCAGCAGCGCACCACCTCCATGTACCCGAGCACCACCTCCATGTACCTGTATGTCTTGCGTTGGGCGTATAATATATGTAGAGGCATATGAGGTGAGTACACATACTAGTATCTGTCTTCTAGAACCACAACATAGCCTTATTGCACAAATATATGTATAGAGAAATATAGTAAGTGAAGGCCGGGGTCTCCGATTTCTCTATCGGTATACATATCAATCTATTTGCAGGTATTCCCACAACAGTAGCGTTCAGCTTAGATACATATAGACAATGTGCAGGTTTCTGATCAGCAGACGTTACGCAAATTCCTTCAGAAACATCAGTTCAATGCACTGGATTCCCATTTACACCCATTTTAAACAATGGGTGACATTAAAGTCCAGGAGGAAGCAAAATCTCCCTCATCGATGACCATTGCACATTAGCAACGCAATGGCTGCTTCCATTATAGGTGTAGTAGACCAGACATCTGCACACAGAGGAATCAGCCATGTGGGGGGGGGGGGGAGGTTGTACTTCTATTAATAAAAAATGAAGTCTATGAATTATCTAGAAACCAGCGTGACATAAATATATATCCGACCTCATGAAAGACAGTCGGACAACGCACCTCGGTGGCCACGTTGGTTCTTAGGCATTCCACAGACCATATGATCATTAGCCCACAAAATGGTGGTTTCCAAAGCATCTGGGTGTTAGGTCTGACAGTCAAATACTGTAGTGTTCCCCCTTCTTTACATTAGATTAGCTTATATTCTAAGGAGGATAGAAGGAGGACACCCCATAAAAGCACTAAGTTGGCATTTCATCCACTCAATGTCATCTGGAGAAGCCTATGAACCCAAACCAAGGATGTCCTCAAGTGTCTCCAGTAGATGCCTCCTTCACTAGATCCCCATCAGTTCTCTCCCTCAGTGGCCAGGCCCTTCCTTCATCATATATGAGATATATATGAGCATATAGAAGGAGTTACAGTAAATAGTGATCATCACCAGAACCATAGATGTAAACATGTTCTCCATGACAAAGTTGATTCTTCTCAGGGTCAACATCTCATTTGAGATCTCCATAAGGGATCTGACTGAACACGGCAATGCTGATTTCCTAACATTACCACCCTTATAAATAATGTGCAAAAGAAAAGACAGCCGGGACTGATGAGTCGTAACTCATCGTGCTCATTTTGCTTAAAAACTGAAAATACTGTACAAGTGCGGAGATTCCTTCACAACGGCACGTACCGCACTCCTCTCCTAGTGAAGGAGGAGCAATGTCACACCAAAGACTACTGTCATATCAATGCAAGGTGATGCAGGACAATACTTAAGGACACCATGTGCATCGGTCATTTGTGGTGCAATGTTACCAATCAAGGGTTGAAGTCTTTGTAGAGAAGGGGCAGCTTGTGCTTGAGTGGGTGAGAGGGGCAGAAGAAGACTAGACGGGCAGTGCAGGAAGGAGATTATATTGCTGAATACATTTTGGAGGGAGGAGTGCAGAAGGCAAGTCTGTGTAAGACTTCTCTAGTCACACTCAAATCTGTTCTCCAGAATAACAAGAGGGCTCCATAATAAAGGCCCAAGTGTCTTACACTGACCCCAGGTTAACTCTTCTCTTTTTGAAGCCTCAGAACATTTCCAGCACTATTTCTAAATTTTTTTTCTGTAGTCTTCATCCTACGGAGGTCTCCATTATTACTTGCCCCTTCATTTTCCACTCCACCTCCACTCGCTGCCCCCCACCAGTGTTACACAGATGGGGTCTCAATAATCCCTTGCCCTGCTCCCTCTCCGCCCACTGCTCCTCCTCCACCCGCACTGGCCCTATGTCGCCTCTCGCAGTGTCCACGATGTCTCATAAAGCTGTCTCTCCACATAAACTTCTTGGCACACACTTCACACTCGTACGGTTTGACTCCGGTGTGCGTCTTCATGTGCTCAGTTAGGTGATGCTTCATCTTGAACTTTTTCCCGCAGACGGGGCAGTCAAACGGTCGTAGGTTGAGATGCATATTGACATGGCGATCACGCATGCTCTTGTGGGAGAATGCTTTTCCGCAGTGACATAGGAATATTTTGCCACCTTCTCCTTGACTTGTTCCTGTCCCTCCTTGCCCGGCTGCACCGTGCCCAGAAGGCAGCAACATCAACTGGTTTCCTTGCATGTCCAGAGGCAGAAGAGGAGGTCCCTGTGGGTAACAGGGGTCATTACCAGATGATTCTTCATACGGCATCCCATCTGAAGGCTCACAGAAATTCACCTGTTCTTCTGGGGCATTGAGAGTGCGGACATCGCTGATATTCAGTTTTTCCTCTTCTTCATCCTCCTCAAGCTCTTCCTCATCCTCTTCCTCCTCTTCACCTTCACATGTCAGTAACAGTCCTTGGTGAGGCCGTTCTTTTTTGACAAACACCCAGTGTCTCTGAGGAACAATGCTGGGTCTTCGGTAACTGGAGCAGCTAGCCACCGACGCTTCCTCCCCGAATGGCTCTTCTTCTGTGCCGGTTTCTTCTGCTGCTTCGCTTGTGACATCGCCCCGCCTTCTACTCCTGTCTGGTTCTGGTGGTGCCTCACGTGGACTAAAATAGTTGCTACTGCTGGGGGACTGGTTCTCACTGGCTCTGCCGGAGTGAAGTCTCTGTGGGGTGGGGCCACGGCTGCTCCCGGCCCCTTCCATGCTCACGGTGTTGTTGCTGGTACGAGACTCCTTAAGAAGTTCAGAGCACTTGTCCACAACGTGCCACATCTGAAGCACGCTGCCCACGGTCAGGTAATTGACAATCTCATCTGCCAGCATAGTCAAGCGGCCCGTGTAGGCAGCGCATAAAACGGCTTCAAATGCTCCAGGGTCGACCACACCTGGCAAAGCCACACAGCTCATACCCTTCAACAGCACCTGATCGTGAAAGTACGGGGAAGAGGCGGCAAGAACGGCGCGATGCGCACGGAACACGCGGCCTTGTGCATGGATGGAGACGTCGCACAGCTTCCCTTCTACTCGCTGCTGGTTCAGACTCTCCAGGAGGGAGCTGGCCACATTTGGGAAATCCACATGGATGAGAGGACCAGTGACATCCATGATCGCACAGGAGAAGTGGGGGGCACCTGGCAAGAGACAAAAACATTCACATAAGAACAATGAAATAATGCAGAACTTGTAAGGAGCAATATAATAAAACATTAAAAGCCTGATATCGATTCACCTGCAGGCTGCCCATGAGGCCCAATACACTGTATGAACGGATACCCTAAGAGGCTGTTCAAACATCACCTTCTAATACAACTTACTTTTCTGTGATTCCAGATTTTTTATTTTTCTTTCTTTGTTTTGCAATTCTTTTCAAATCGGACATCGGATGTTCTCTATGATCAGTGCAGTACATACAGTGGTGAAATAAGTATTTGATCCCTTGCTGATTTTGTACGTTTGCCCACTGACAAAGACATGAACAGTCTATAATTTTAAGGGTAGGTTAATTTTAACATTGAAAGATAGAATGTCAAAAATAAAATCTAGAAATCACATTGTATAAATTGTATAAATTTATTTGCATTTTCCAGTGAGAAATAAGTATTTGATCCCTCTGGCAAACAAGACTTAAAGGGAACCTGTCACCTGAATTTAGCGGGACAGGTTTGCGGTCATATGGGTGGGGTTTTCGGGTGTTTGATTCACCCTTTCCTTACCCGCTGGCTGCATGCTGGCCGCAATATTGGATTGAAGTTCATGCTGTGTCCTCCGTAGTACACGCCTGCGCAAGGAAATACATATTTCTCACTGCAAAATGCAAATATATTTATATAATTTATACAATGTGATTTTCTGGATTTTATTTTAGATATTCTATCTCTCAATGTTAAAATTAACCTACCCTTAAAATTATAGACTGTTCATGTCTTTGTCAGTGGGCAAACTTACAAAATCAGCAAGGGATCAAATACTTATTTCTCCCACTGTATATATACATAGCTGATGTCCTCTATGATTAGTGCAGTAAACACAGTTGAAACCAGTAGTTTACATACACTATATAAAAAGACACATCTGCATGTTTTTCTCAATATCTGACATGAAATCAGAATAAACCTTTCTCCTTTTAGGTCAATTAGGATTACCATAATTATTAGTATTTCCCAAATGCCAGAATAATGAGAGAGAATGTTTTAATGCATTTTTATTTCTTACTGCAAAGTCAAAAGTTAACATACACTAAGATTACTATGCCTTTAAACAATTCTTCTCTACCCTTATGATGATGTCATGTGTCTGTAAGCTTCTGATTTAACATCTAAGTTAATTAGAGACACACCTGTGGATGCCCCCTGAAGAAGCACAATTGCGAAACGTGCGTTGGGGTCCCTCCTTTCCACGTTACATACAAGGTTGGTCTTCCTATCTCAATATATGTTTCATTGACCACATGGTCTTTATAACCATTTAGACTCCGGTATAATTTCTGACTGGTATTGGGCTTAGTGTGTATTATTTTGATCTCTATAAACCTTCTTCCACTTTGAGATATTACTTCAAATTAATTGTAGGTCTTATCTGACCACTTTTTGCATTTGCACTTTTTATTTAACTAATTTTATTGATAA
Source organism: Ranitomeya variabilis (assembly GCF_051348905.1). Lineage (NCBI taxonomy): Eukaryota > Metazoa > Chordata > Amphibia > Anura > Dendrobatidae > Ranitomeya > Ranitomeya variabilis. Next base: position 382,672,914 of record NC_135233.1, on the reverse strand, counting down.
TCACTTTGAATAGTGGAGAAGTTTTCTTGCTGATTCTACTCTGCAATATTATGCTCTTACCGTGCAACATTATGCTATAATAATTTGGGGTACATCTTTTCCCCTTTTTTGAGAATATATATATCTCAGCTCCTTTGGATGTGGTATCTGGGTGTCGCTAATTTCTTCCCCTGTTTTTACATTTAATAATTTCCTTAATATGTATGTGTCTCTATGTATCAATACAATTTGCTGGATCATATCAGAGGAGAGAGAACTAAATAAAAAAATCCAGGTGAATAACGGCGATTGCAGCACTGGGGATGGGAAAAACCCGACCCAAATCATGTTCTGCTGGGTCTCAGCTACCCCCAGTAGCCGAGACCACAGAGATATTCGGACGCTGGGGGCACTATACCCTTATTTCTCAGTGTCGTTGAAAAGCGGCGCTGAGGAATAAGTATCCTTAACTGCCGCCGCTAAAAGGCATAATGGCGGTCGTTAAGGGGTTAACATGAGCTGAAAGGCAACTTTGCCAGGAAGAAGCCATTACTCCAAAAGAACAAAAACCTTAACTAAAATTGAACTTTTTGGGCATAATGACCATCGTTACGTTTGGAGGAGTAAGGGAGAAGCTTGGAAGACTAAGAACACCATCCCAACTGTGAAACACGGTGGAGGCAGCATCATGGTGTGGTGTTGTTTTGCTGCAGGAGGGACTCGTGCACTTCACAAAATAGATGGCATCATGAGAAAAGAAGAATATGTGGCAATACTGAAGCAACATCTCAAGACATCAGCCAGGAAATTAAAGCTTGAGCACAAATGGATCTTCCAAATGGACAATGACCTGAAGCATACAGTCAAAATGGTAACAAAGTGGCTTAAGAATAACAAAGTCAATGTTTTGGAGCGGCCATCACAAAGCCCTGATCTCACTCCTATTGAAAATTTATGGGCAAAACTGAAAAGGCCGGTGCGAGCAATGTGACCTACAAACCTGGATCAGTTACACCAGTTTTGTCAGGAAGAATGGGCACAAATTCTGACCAGCTATTGTGAGAAGCTTGTGAAAGGAAAACCCAAATCTTTCACCCAAGTGATTTAGTATAAGGGAAACGGGACCAAATAGTAATGAAATGTATGGAAAGTTATGGAAACTTTTGACTTTTCAGCAAGTACCGTAATAAAAATGCCTTAAAAATTATCTCTCTCATTATTCTGGCATTTGGCAAATGTTAATAATTATAGTAATCCTAACTGACCTAAAACGGGAAAGGTTTATTCTGATTTCATGTCAGATATTGAGAAAAACATGCAGATGTGTCTTTATATATAGTGGATGGAAACTTCTGGTTTCAACTGTATATATATAAACACAGCCGATGTTCTCTATGATCAGTGCAGTGTGTATATGGCTTGAAAAAGGCTCACAACTTTGAGCCGAAACGTCGCCATTTTGGGCTACTAAATAGCACTTTTTCACTTGGAACTGGTGCGCTACCTCTCTCTCACATATATTATACAGTGTGTGTGTGTGTGTGTGTGTGTGTGTGTGTGTGTGTGTGTGTGTGTGTGTACACGTTTGCATCCAGACATTAGAGGCCAAACGATTCGTAAACATTAATACAAGGTCAGCTTAATTTGTTGATGACCTCTTACTAACATTGACAAACCCTAATATATCCCTACCAAACCTATTAAATACCTTTAAACATTTTGAGGAGATATCGGGTTTAAAAGTTAATGTTGATAAATCAGAGATCATGTTTCTGAATACCCCCCACAGTTAAAAACATAATCCTAAATAATTTCTGATTTCAACATGCAAAACATTACATCACCTATCTAGGAATCAACCTTACTCCCACCAAAACTACTTTACTTAAATACAATTACACCACTCTATTACAAAAGTTCACACAAGCTTTATGACATTGGTCCACCCCGTCTCTCTCCTTTTCAGGCAGAATTCACTCAAAAATGGTAACACTACCCCAGTTTTTATATCTGTTTCGCTCTCTACCAATTTCATTACCTTCACTGACACTCAAAACAATAAATTCATAAATATTACGTTTCATTTGGAACAATAAAAAAAATCACGCATTTCCCAACAAATCCTATTTAGACACAAACGACAAGGAGGAGTCTCCTTAACAAATTTTTCCCTATACTACAAAGCAGCTCAAATAGCTAAACTGGCAGCAGTGACTGCTGAGCATCATGCACCCATCTGGTCTCAGATAAAGCTCCCACATAGCGCCCTACAAATTGGAGAGTCTTATCTGGGCCACTGGCCCGCTGCCAAAAGATTTACATTTACATTCACCTTATACATCCCATTCATTACGTATCTGAAAAGCTAATAGATTCCAATTTTCACTCCAATCCCAACCCTCACCACTTTTAGAATTATTTGACAATCCCATGTTTCCTCCCGGAGTGGCTTCTAAAAATCATACTTGGTGGAAACAAAACAAATTAACTAGGTTACAACTTTTAATATCACATTTTCAACTAATGTCGAAACAAGACTTGATCACAAAATATCACATACCAACCTCGGAAAACTTCAGACTTGAACAAATCTTTCATTTCCTGCATACCATGTTCACTAACGCACCAAACCCCAAACCTACAAGCTTCAAATTAAAATGTTTCTATGACCCATTGGTAAGCGGCCTTATATCATATCTACAGTATATTCTACATTCAATCAACCCAGAAATGACTCAAAACTAAAGGTCATGGAACAATGGGCGAATGACTTACGAGTTACCCTCACACCTCAAAGATGGTTTAAATGTTATGAGAATATATTAAAAAGGAAGTCATCAAATCTCATTAACCGAGACATCTCTTAAACTATTCCATAGAATATACTACGTTCCTAGCTTTTTACATAACATTTATCATACGATCCTTAACAAATGTTTTACAGGATGCACGGATGAGGGAGATACACTCCACATTTGGTGGACATGTCCAACAGCGAAGTCTCTTTGGAAAGATGTGGTAAAGTTAATCAACACAGTTCTAAAAAAATAACTGCTTCTGCCACCGACAGTCTTACTCTTGGGAGACAGACCGGTTCATGCTGATAAAATCAATTAGACGACAAGATCTGTTATTACTATGGCCACCAGAAACCATATCGCAAGCTAATGGAAAAAAAAAATACGTTGTCATTCATACAAGTGAGGAGACGGATAGACTTAATAATGCTTAAAGAGAAAATCGAGGCCACTAAATCTGATACTATTGATACGTTCCAGAGCATCTGGGATCCCTGGATTCAAGCGCACAATGATGACAATTTATCTGGGACAATGTCCCTCGCCATTTAACATATAACAGTGCCCTAACGTTTGGATTTCTGCAATTTATTCGTATATCTGACCTAAGTACTCATGTCAGCTAAGCTTATCTCTTGTCACTAAAGGTACCTTCACACTAAGCGAAGCTGCAGCGATACAGACAACGATGCCGATCGCTGCAGCGTCGCTGTTTGGTCGCTGGAGAGCTGTCACACAGACAGCTCTCCAGCGAGCAACGATGCCAAGGTCCCCGGGTAACCAGGGTAAACATCGGGTTGCTAAGCGCAGGGCCGCGCTTAGTAACCCGATGTTTACCCTGGTTACCAGTGTAAAATGTAAAAAAACAAACAGTACATACTCACCTTCGCGTCCCCCGGCGTCCGCTTCCTGCACTGACTGTGAGTGCCGGCCCCAACAGCAGAGCGGTGACGTCACCGCTGTGCTTTCACTTTACGTCCGGCGCTCAGTCAGTGCAGGAAGCGGACGCCGGGGGACGCGAAGGTGAGTATGTACTGTTTGTTTTTTTACATTTTACACTGGTAACCAGGGTAAACATCGGGTTACTAAGCGCGGCCCTGCGCTTAGTAACCCGATATTTACCCTGGTTACCATTGTAAAACATCGCTGGTATCGTTGCTTTTGCTGTCAAACACAACGATACACGGCGATCTGACGACCAAATAAAGTTCTGAACTTTAACCAACGACCAGCGATATCACAGCAGGATCCTGATCGCTGCTGCGTGTCAAACACAACGATATCGCTAGCCAGGACGCTGCAACGTCACGGATCGCTAGCGATATCGTTTAGTGTGAAGGTACCTTAACACTCAAAACCTCTGATTCCCTCCCCCTTTGTTTTTTTTTTTCTTTCCCCCCTCACTAATCTGAATATGACTAAATTAAGACTATTGTATATCAGATACTTGCAATTAAGTTTATACTATCAAAGATATTGTAATGTACTTCACTGCTTATGAACCTGTTATATATTTCCCCCTGCGAGGGGATCCATGATTTTTACGATTTATGAGTCTCATGTTAAAAGATGGTTTCTGAAATAAAAACCGTTGAAACTAAAAAGTTAATTCATCTCAGTTCTTCAATACAAAAAGTGAAACTCATATCAACCACCACAACCCCTTTGTATACCAGACCAATGCCCAAACCCCATAACCTCCCTATCCAACATCACTGAAGGGGAGCTTAACTTTCTCCTCTCCAAATCGCACCTCACCACCTGTGCGCTCGACCCCATCCCACCTCCCCCCAACCTCACCACCATTCTTATCCCATCCCTAACCCACCTCTTCAACCTATCACTAACTTCTGGCACCTTCCCTTCTGCTTTCAAACATGCCACAATCACGCCTATCCTTAAAAAGCCAACCCTCGATCCAACTGCTATGTCCAGCTATCACCCAATATCGCTGCGCCCCTTCGCTTCCAAAATCCTGGAGCAGCACGTCCACGCTGAACTTTCCTCCCACCTCTCATCTAACTTGCTCTTTCACAATCTACAATCTGGTTTCCGCCCCCATCACTCAACTGAGACAATCCTGACCAAAATTACCCAACGACCTACTTACAGCCAAAGCTAACGGACAATACTCTGTACTCCTTCTAGACCTGTCGTCTGCTTTCGACACAGTTGACCACTGCCTCCTACTACAGATCCTCTCCTCCTTTGGCATCAAAGACCTCGCCCTATCCTGGATCTCCTCATACCTTACCAACCGCACATTCAATGTCTCCCACACTACCTCCTCATCCCACCCTCTCTCTGTTGGAATCCCCCCAAGGCTCTGTTCTGGGACCCCTACTCTTCGTAATCTATACACTTGGCTGGGACAACTTATGAAGTCCCATGGACTCCAGTACCACCTCTATGCTGATGACACTCAGATCTACCTCTCTGGCCCAGACGTCACCTCTCTGCTGTCCAGAATCCCCGCGTGTCTATCAGCCATATCCTCCTTCCTCTCCTCTCGCTTTCTCAAACTCAATGTGGACAAATCTGAACTCATCATCTTTCCTCCATCTCATATCTTCCTGACCTATCTATAGCAATTAACGACATCACAAGTCCACTGCCTCGGAGTAACCCTGGACTTTGCCCTGTCCATCAAACCGCACATCCAAGCTCTTTCCACCTCCTGTCGCCTCCAGCTCAAAAATATCTCCAGAATCCGTCCTTTCCTCAACCGTCAATCTACTAATATGCTTGTAGTAATAGATATAGTGTGCACTCTGTCCAATAATTTGGGGTGCTGGTGTAATGGACCAAAAGGTCACGAATCCAGATACTATTCAAATTCACCGCACTCTCTTAGGGAATATTATGCAAAATATATCAAATTTATTATATTGTGTTCTGGGAGCATAACAGAATATCTCAACAAAGCGACAAAATACTAATACTAATATGCTTGTGCATGCCCTCATCATCTCCCGCCTCGACTACAGCAACATCCTTTTCTGTGCCTCCCTGGTAACACCCTTGCACCTCTCCAGTCTGTCCTCAACTCTGTTGCCCGACTAATTCACCTCTCTCCTCCTCCACTTCCCCCCTCTGCAAATCTCTTCACTGGCTCCCATTCCCTCAGCGTATCCAGTTCAAATTACTAATATTGACCTACAAAGCCATCCGTAACCTGTCTCCTCCATATATCTCTGAACTAATCTCCCGATATCTTCCCTCACGTAATCTCCGGTCCTCCCAAGACCTCCTTCTCTCCTCCACACTTATTCGCTCCTCACCCAACCGCTTCCAAGACTTCTCCTGAATATCCCCCATCCTCTGGAATTCTTTGCCCCAACACGTCCGACTATCAACCACATTCGGATCCTTCAGACGGAACCTGAAAACCCACCTCTTCAGGAAAGCTTACAGCCTGCACTGACCCAGCTGTCTCCTCACCATTATCGGAGCTACCGCCTCACCAACACCGGAGCAGCTGCAACCCTTGACCTACTGTCTCCTTCCCCATCACCCTGTAGAATGTAAGCCTGCAAGGGCAGGGTCCTCGCCCCTCTGTATCAGTCTGTAATTATTATTTTGCTTACTGTAAGTGATATCTGTAATTTGTATTTAACCCCTTCTCATGTACAGCACCATGGAATCAATGGTGCTATATAAATAATAATAATATAGAGTCATTACAAATAGAGTGATCTATTTCAAGTGTTTATTTGTGTTAATGTTGATGATTATGGTTTACAGCCAATGAAAACACAAAAGTCATTATCTCAGTAAATTAGAAATGACAAAAACACCGGCAAAGGCTTCCCAATCGTTTAAAAAGGTCCCTTAGTCTGTTTCAGTAGCTCCACAATCATGGGGAAGACTGCTGACTGACAGCCCTGGAAACAGTGGGATGTGAAACGCGCGTCGGGGTGAGGGACGCTGCCATTTACTCGTGGATGCAATCTTCACTGCCATCTAACTCTTTGGTAATGTTTTATTATATTCCTATGATTGCATGCCTCAGTAGCCTTCATTTAGCCAAGTTGGAGATGTAGGGCACATGCCCATTAAAATATACTGCTCATAAATTGATGGGCTTATATTATTACCCTGTATACACCCATATGGCTCTGTGTTTTGGACTGGGTATATATTTGTATATCAGGCAGTGTCTCTCTTAGTAAGGGTGCTCTATTATTGTTTTAAACACATGTTTTGATTTTTAAGATTATTATCAATAAAGCATTGAATTTTATCTTTTTGATTAAGTACTGGATCTCTTCATTTGGCAACATTATAGGTTAGTCCAAAAATTGTGATTATGACTGACAGATGTCAAGAAGGCAGTTACTGACGCAGTCCACAAGGAGGGTAAACCACAAGAGGTCATTGCTGAAGAAGCCGGCTGTTCAGAGTGCTGAATCCAAGCATATTAATGGAAAGTTGAGTGGAAGGAAAAAGTGTGGAAGAAAAAGGTGCACAAGCAACCGGGATAACCGTAGCCTTGAAAGTATTGTTAAGAAAAGGCCATTCAAAAACGTGGGGGAGATTCACAAAGAGTGGACTGCTGCTGGAGTCATTGCTTCAAGAGCCACCACACACAGACATATCCAGGACATGGGCTACAAGTGTCGTATTCCTTGTGTCAAGCCACTCATGACCAATAGACACCGCCAGAAGCCTCTTACTTGGGCCAAGGAGAAAAAGAACTGGACTGTTGTCAGTGGTCCGAGGTGTTGTTTTCAGATGAAAGTAAATTTTGCATTTCATTTGGAAATCAAGGTCGCAGAGTCTGGAGGAAGAGTGGAGAGGCCACAATCCAAGCTGCTGGAGGTCTAGTGTGAAGTCTCCACAGTCAGTGATGGTTTGGGGAGCCATGTCATCTGCTGGTGTAGGTCCACTGTTTTATCAAGACAAAAGTCAGCGCAGCCGTCTACCAGGACATTTTAGAGCACTTCATGCTTCCCTCTGCCGACAAGCTTTTTGGAGATGGAAATATCATTCTCCAGCAGGACCAGGCACCTGTCCACACGGCCAAATGTACTAATACCTGGTTTACAAACAACAGTATCACTGTGCTTGATTGGCAGCAAACTCGCCTGACCTTAACCCCATAGAGAATCTATGGAGTATTGTCATGAGGAAGATGAGAGACACCAGACCCAACAATGCAGAAAAGCTGAAGGCTGCTATCAAAGCCACCTGGGTTTCCATAACCCCTCAGTAGTGCCACAGGCTGATCACCTCCAAGCCACGCCACATTGATGCAGAAATTGATGCAAAAGGAAACGTGACCAAGTATTGAGTGCATTTACTGAACACACATTTCAGTAGGCCAACATTTTGGATTTTAAAATCATTTTTCAAGCTGGTGTTCTAAAGTATTCTAATGTACTGAGATAATGACTTCTGGGTTTTCATTGGCTGTAAGCCATAATCATCAACATTAACAGAAATAAAACATGTGAAACAGATCACTATGTATAATGACTAAAAAATATATGAGTTTTACCTTTTGTATTGTAGTAACATAGTAACAGTTATTAAGGTTGAAAGAAGACTTTAAGTCCATCTAGTTCAACCCATAGCCTAACCTAACATGCCCTAACATGTTGATCCAGAGGAAGGCAAAAAAAAAAAAACATGTGGCAAAGAGTAAGCTCCACATTGGGGGAAAAAAGTTCCTTCCCAACTCCACATACGGCAATCAGGCTAGTTCCCTGGATCAATGCCCTATCAAGGAATCTAGTATATATAACCTGTAACATTATACTTTTCAAGAAAGGCATCCAGTCCCCTCTTAAATTTAAGTAATGAATCACTCACTACAACATTATACGGCAGAGAGTTCCATAGTCTCACTGCTCTTACAGTAAAGAATCCGCGTCTGTTGTTATGCTTAAACCTTCTTTCCAGGACGTCCCTCCTGACAGCACCCTGGAGGACGTCCTCCTCCTCCTTGCTGGGACAGGAAACACACGAGAGTTTAAATGTCCGGTCCCACCCACAAATCCTCAGTGTTTTTCCTGTTCCTGCATGGAGGGACACACGAGGAAGAGCTGTGCAAGCTTACCGAGCTCAGGGGGATTATGCGGTCCTCCAATATCCTTCCCCCTGTCAAGAGGCTCAGGGTCGAAACTTCCCAGTGGGGAGTCCCTCTACCTCAAAGGCCTGGAGCGGGACGAGACGCCGGGGTTTGAGCCACTCCTCCCGGTGGGAGGCTCTCGGCTCAGGATGCGGCAGTGATCCTGGCGGGGCGTTCCTCCAGACAGCGAAGGCGCGCTGTCCTGGCGACGCTACTCCCAGCGTGCAGCTTCTGGAAACCAGAGGAACCGCGTCACTTCCGGTTTCATCGGGCTGGCGAAACATCACTTCTGGTGGCGTTCTGAAGAGCGGGGAGAGCAGGCGCTCCATGAGGAGAACGCTCAGCAGCGCGGTCGCTACTATCACTAAGCGTCCAGCATTGTGCAGGGGGTTCCTGGTTGGCTCCGGCTTCAGGCTATGGAAGCAGACATGATCGAGGATGGAGGGGTAAGTCCACCCTCACCTCAGATAATACCATAGCACACCACCTAGCCTATTACTCCCTATCTTGTCTTTTAGGATAAGGGAAACCCCGCTGCTCCCCCAGCCATGGCTAATAAACCTGGGAAGGCCTCGGCGAAGTCCAACAGATGTCCGGTGTGCCACGTAAAACTCCCAGATTCTCATGGCAAGACTCTGCGCACCCTGTACCTCCAGGGTCATAAAGTACGAACAGTCATCACTGCTTTCAGAGATGAGATCCTTAATCCGGGAGGAGGTTCAGGCCTCTATATCCAGCCTTTCACATTCTCGCCCAGCTAGTCCCATCTCGGGTCATAAGTGGGCCAGACGGGAGAGAGACCGGGGGAGCCAGAGTATTCTTCTGATGAACGTTCTGATCTAAGGGACTCTCTGTCAGAAGAAGAGGGAGAAATTCTGGCAGAAAACCAGGATCGGCCAGGAAGTACCTTTTCCAGCCTGAGGAGACAGATGAGCTTGTCCAGGCAGTGAGGAATACGATGCAGATCGAGGACACCTCTAAGCCACAGTCCAGACAGGACTTGATGTTCGGGGGACTTGTGTCACAAAACCAGACTGTTTTCCCTATAAGTTATCACGTTAAGGCCATGGTACTAGAAGAGTGGAAAGATGCTGAGCGCCGGCTGGTGTTGTCTCGTGACTTTAAAGGTCGTTTACCATTCGACCCTGAGGAAGTCAAGTTATGGGAGGTCCCTAAAATTGACGTTCCTGTAGCGAAGGTCACCAAAAAGACTGCCATACCGTTTGAGGACTCTTCTAATTTGCGTGACTCTATGGATAGAAAGGCTGACATTCTCCTAAAAAGGGCCTGGGAAGCCTCTGCGGTCCTAATTAGGACGAACATAGCAGCCACTTCGGTGGCCAGATCAATGTACTTATGGATGGGTCAGTTGGAGGAGCATCTATCCAATAAGACCCCTAGAACAGATATTCTGAGTTCACTGCCTATTATGAAGTCAGCCATGGCATTTTTATCTGATATGACAGCAAAATCTGTTAGATTCTCAGCTACAAACAGTTCCCTATCTAATGCTGCTAGGAGGGCTGTATGGCTGAGCTCTTGGTCAGGAGATAATGCCTCTAAGACCAAACTCTGCTCCATTCCATTCTCAGGGCAGAGGGTGTTTGGACCAGCGTTAGACACTATCCTTGAGTCAGCCTCTGATAAAAAGAAGGGGTTCCCTGAGGACAAACCTAAGCGGCCCTAGTCCTTTCGGAGAGGATTCTTCTCCAGAAAGCAGTTTGATTTCAGAGGACAGAGTAGGTCCAGCAGAGGATCCTACAGAGGCTCCCGTGGACAGAGTAAGGCCGGCGTCACACTAGGCGTAAGACAATACGGTCCGTTTTTTTATATATATATATATATATTCTGTATTTATATTTAATTCAGCGCGATATATGTGAAAAGCCGGTAATTCAATTGCCGGCTTCTCATTTCTCCTTCCCAAACGCGACAGGATATGAGACATGGTTTACATACAATAAACCATCTCATATCCCCCTTTTTTTTGCATATTCCACACTACTGTTAGTAGTGTGTATGTGCAAAATTTGGTTGCTGTAGCTGTTAAAATAAAAGGCTAAATGGCGGAAAAAATTGGCGTGGGCTCCCGCGCAATTTTCTCCGCCAGAATGGTAAAGCCAGTGACTGAGGGCAGATATTAATAGCCTAGAGAGGGTCCATGGTTATTGCCCCCCCCCCTGGCTACAAACATCTGCCCCCAGCCACCCCAGAAAAGGCACATCTGGAAGATGTGCCTATTCTGGCACTTGGCCACTCTCTTCCCACTCCCGTGTAGCGGTGGGATATGGGGTAATGAAGGGTTTACGCCACCTTGCTATTGTAAGGTGACATTAAGCCAGGTTAATAATGGAGAGGCGTCAATTATGACACCTATCCATTATTAATCCAATTGTCTGAAAGGGTTAAAACACACACACACACACACACACACACACACACACATTATTAAAAATTATTTTAATGAAATAAAATACTAAAACAACCTGTGTGTTTATTGCTCTCTCAATCCACCTGAAGACACTCGCTTGGCAAAATAATAAACCCACAATATACATACCATCCGAGGATCTGTCAGGTCCCACGATGTAAATCCTTCCGAAGGGGTTAAATCAATTTACAGGCAGGAGCTGCGCTAAAGCACTCGCTCGTGCCTGTAATCCCCGGGTGCTGAAAGGAAAGCTGGGTGATCTGTACTTACATTGAGTTGCGGTGAGGCGCCCTCTGGTGGATGAACTCATATGAACTCGAGCGTGGGAACTTTTCCAAGGCTCCAGTTCATGAGGACATCCAGCAGAGGGTGCCTCATCGCGACTCAATGTAAGTACAGATCACCCAGCTTTCCTTTCAGCACCCGGGGATTACAGGCACAAGCAGTGCTTTAGCGCAGCTCCTGCCTGTAAATTGATTTAACCCCTTCAGAAGGATTTACATCGTGGGACCTGACAGATCCTCGGATGGTATGTATATTGTGGGTTTATTATTTTGCCAAGCGAGGGTCTTCGGGTGGATTGAGAGAGCAATAAAATACTAAAACAACCTGTGTGTTTTTCATTAAAATAATTTTTAATAGTGTGTGTGTGTGTGTGTGTGTGTGTGTGTGTGTGTGTGTGTGTGTGTGTGTGTGTGTGTGTGTGTGTTTTTTAACCCTTTCAGACAATTGGATTAATAATGGATAGGTGTCATAATTGACGCCTCTCCATTATTAATCTGGCTTAATGTCACCTTACAATAGCAAGTTGGCATTAACCCTTCATTACCCCATATCCCACCGCTACACGGGAGTGGGAAGAGAGTGGCCAATTGCCAGAATAGGCGCATCTTCCAGATGTGCCTTTTCTGGGGTGGCTGGGGGCAGATGTTTGTAGCCAGGGGGGGCCAATAACCATGGACCCTCTCTAGGCTATTAATATCTGCCCTCAGTCACTGGCTTTACCATTCTGGCGGAGAAAATTGCGCGGGAGCCCACGCCAATTTTTTCCGCCATTTAACCCTTTATTTTAGCAGCTACAGCAACCAAATTTTGCACATACACACTACTAACATTAGTAGTGTGGAATATGCAAAAAAAAAGGGGATATGAGATGGTTTACTGTATGTAAACCATGTCTCATATCATGTCGGGTTTGGGAAGGAGAAATGAAAAGCCGGCAATTGAATTACCGGCTTTTCACTAACACCGCTGCGTATTTCTCGCAAGTCACACTGCTGGTCCGTGTGGAATCCGTATTTTTCTCGCCCCCATAGACTTTCATTGGCGTATTTTTTGCGCAATACGCTGACAAACGCAGCATGCTGCGATTTTGTACGGCCGTAGAAAGCCGTATAATACGGATCCGTAATATACGGCTGATAGGACCAGACCCATTGAGAATAATTGTGCCGTTTGTTTGGCGAGTTTTACGGACGTATTTTCTGTGCTCTTACGTCCGTAAAACTCGCTAGTGTGACGCCGGCCTAACAAGGGTAGAGGTTTTTTCTTTAGTCCAATGTCCAGAACTAAATCACAATGACGCCACATGCATTGAGGGAAGGCTTCGTCAGTTTGCAAAAAACTGGGCCCAGATCACTCAAAATCAGTGGGTTCGCAGAACCGTGTCAGAGGGATACAGCATAGAGCTTTATTCCCCTCCTCCAGAAAGGTATATTACACCGACTATAGTTACGGCAGACTCTGCCATATTAATAGACTTACAGGACATGCTCAGTGCAGCAGTAATAATCCCGGTCCCTCCATCGGAGATAGGAAAGGGGCACTATTCATCCCTATTCACTATCACAAAACCATCAGGCAACACTCGCACTATAATAAATATAAAGCCTTTGAACGCCTGGGTGAGATATAAAAAGGTTCCGAATGGAATCTATCAGTTCAGCAGTTCATCTTATAGATAAGGATGCTGTGATGGGCACACTCGACCTAAGGAGTGCCTGCTATCAGGTCCCGCTGCATCCCGCATCACAAAATCTGCTAAGGTTTGCGGTAGCACTGCCAACCCGGACCTGCCACTACCAGTTTCAAGGCCTCCCTTTCAGGCTGGCTTCTGCTCCTCGTAATTTCACAAAACTGGTATCAGAGATGGTGGCCTTCTTGAGAAGCCAGGGCATTATTATAATCCCATACCTGGACGACTTTCTTCTCGTGGCAAGATCAGTAGAGATCCTAGCGGATCACAGGACTCGGACGATTTCAGTAACGGAACATCTAGGATGGGTAATAAACTGGCAGAAGTCTGACCTGCTACCAGAACAGAGGAAGATCTTCCTGGGAGTGTTATAGAGAAACAAGACGTGCACTCCGGGAATCGTGTGGTTGGTGCTGGTTGAACCCGGAGAAATCCAGATCATATAAAATTTAGAAGAAAACAACCGCACTCAAATTGTAGATTTGCGTCATAAATGTAAGGACTTTAATAGGAACACCACAGTGATACAATCAATTGTTGAGGTATTGTAGAGGTAACGTTTCGACCCTTTTATGGGCCTTTATCAAACCTCACTGACCTTCAGGAAGGAAGATAAAGGAAGTAAGCAACGTAGAACACAGTGGCTCCACTTGGGGAGGAGAAAACTGGATAATCCGGAACAGCACGGATAGGGGATATGGTCCCTGTAGAAGCTGTGGGTCCTATGTCCGGACAAAACGGCTGTGATGGGAGTGTGTCTGGACTCCAGACGCCAAATTTCCCTATTACCAGAGGTCAAGCAGGTGACAATTCAGACCCGAGTCAGATACTTACTAGAACATCGAATCTCCATAAGGATCGCGATGAAAGTTCTTGGCCTGACGACGGCTTGCATTCCAGGTGTCAGATGGGCGCAGTCACACTCCAGACCCCTGCAGAGTGATCACCGTCAGACTTCTCTAGATGCCCCCTTGAAGCTGGCAGGACCAGTACGGAGATCTCTCCTCTGGTGGACTCAGGCAGAGAACCTAAAGGTGGGTGTTTTATGGTCCACCTCCCCCTACGTAGTGGTCACCACGGACGCCAGCGCATGGGGTTGGGGAGCTCATCTACAAGGCAGAATCTTCCAGGGCAAGTGGCCGGCAAGCATCAGAGACAGATCCTCCAACTTCAGAGAACTATATGCCGTATGGGAAGCCTTAAGGCGAAATCGGCTCACGCTTTCAAATCATGTCAGAATTTTTTCCGACAACATGATGACGGTCTCGTTCCTGAATCATCAGGGAGGACCAAGATATCGACCACTGCAGGATCTAGCAGAAATGATTTTCAGCTGGGCAGAAGATACAGTCCTATCCATAATGGCTATCCACCTGGAAGGTTCTCAGAATGTGATAGCAGATTATCTGAGCAGACAGCAAGTGAGTCCAACAGAATGGGAACTGAATCAGAATATCTTCCTGAGGCTATGTCATCTGTGGGGAACCGCCAATATAGACCTATTTGCAAACAGAAGAGACTCGAAGGTCTCAAGATTCTTTTCTCAGAACCCCTTGGATTTTCCAGAAGGGGTGGATGCACTGAGCCAGCGGTGGGTGGAGCCTCTCTCATACGCATTTCCACCCTTGGCATTGATTCCAGCTGTTCTACGGAAGATCAAGGAGGATCGAGCAAAGGTCATTTTGATCGTTCCATACTGGCCAAGAAGAAGCTGGTTCCCTCTACTAGGGAACTTAGCGATCGACAACCCAATCGAGCTGCCTCTCCAGGGGAATGTAATTCACCAGGGACCAGTTCTCCATCCGAACCCGGGCAAGCTCCTTCTTTCAGCTTGGATCCTCAAAGGGACATCTTGAAGTCTAAAGGCTTGTCAGATCAGGTCATAGCCACTATCCAGGCTAGTAGGAAACCTGTAACGTCAGCCATTTACCGAAAGATTTGGAAACGATTTTGTCTAGAAGGTGGCAGGTCCGACGTTGTGTCAGGCTCTCCGGACGTGCCTGGTATCTTAAACTTCCTACAAAAAGGGTTTAACAAGGGCCTTAAACCCAGCACATTAAAAGTTCAGGTTTCTGCACTAAGCTCCTTTTTAGACTACCCTTTCGCATCTCACCCATGGATAATAAGGTTCATTCGGGCCACCCAGAAAATGCGTCCCACCATTAGGCAGTTGTCCCCATCCTGGGACCTTAACTTAATCCTCTGGGTCCTGTGTAAAGGTTCTTACGCTCTGGGTGAAGATATGCCTATTTCAATTCGCACACGGAAAACTGCTTTTTTAGTGGCAATCACCACGGCCAAGAGGGTTGGGGAAATCCAAGCCCTATGTACCAGAGACCCGTATATCCAGATCAGGGAGGATAGTTTAATTCTGAAACTAGACCCGGCGTTTATCCCAAAGGTAGGCTCCGCCAAAAATAGGAATCAGGAGACAGTTCTTCCCTCTTTTTGTAACAATCCTTCCAATACGAAGGAGAAAGCTCTCCACTCGTTGGATGTCAGACAGGCGGTCTTAGACTATTTGCAGGCCACAAGTACTTGGCGTATAGACCCAAACCTCTTTATTCTTTTTGGGGGGAATAACAGGGGTAAGAAGGCCTCTAAGGCCTCAATTGCGCACTGGATCACAACGGTAATCGCGGATGCTTATCAGTCTGAGGGGGATTTCCCCTCTAGTAGGCTTACGGGCCCACTCTACACGTGGTGTTTCTGCTTCCTGGGCTGAGCGGGCGGGAGCATCAGTAGAACAGATTTGTAAGGCCGCGACATGGGCCAGTGCTGGCACCTTCTGTAAACATTATAAACTTGATGTTATGTCTGGTCAGCATACTGCTTTTGGGAGGAAGGTCTTCCAAGCGGTAATCCCACCCTAAGGAGGTGCTTTGGTACTCTCCAGGGTGCTGTCAGGAGGGACGTCCTGGAAAAAAGGCATTAGACCTACCGGTAATTGTTTCCAGGAGTCCATCCTGACAGCACTGGTAGTTCCCCCCCCCCCCCCCCCGTCTTGTTATATATATTGTGATGTAATATGATTCTGTCATTAAAGTTTTTTTTATTTGCATTATTCCATGAGATGGTTCTTGTTACAACACTGAAGATTTGTGGGTGGGACCAGACATTTAAGTTCTCGTGTGTTTCCTGTCCCAGCAAGGAGGAGGAGGACGTCCTCCAGGGTGCTGTCAGGATGGATTCCTGGAAACATAACTACCGGTAGGTCTAATGCCTATTTTCCTCCAGTCGTAGAGGATGCCCCCTTGTCCCTGTCACAGGTCTATGATTAAAAAGATCATCAGAAAGGTCTTTGTACTGTCCCTTTATATATTTATACATTAAAATAAGATCACCCCTTAGTCTTCATTTTTCCAAACTAAATAGCCCCAAGTGTAATAACCTATCTTGGTATTGCAGACCCCCCAGTCCTCTAATAACCTTGGTCACTCTTCTCTGCACCCGCTCTAGTTCAGCTATGTCTTTCTTATACACCGGAGACTAGAACTGTACACAGTATTCTAAGTGTGGTCGAACTAGTGACTTGTATAGAGGTAAAATTATGTTCTCCTCATGAGCATCTATGCCTCTTTTAATGCATCCCATTATTTTATTTGCCTTTCTAGCAGCTGCCTGACACTGGCCACTAAATTTGAGTTCGTCATCCACCCAGGTCTTTTTCACTGACGGTTCTGCCCAGAGTTTTAGAATTAAGCACATAGTTACACATCTTATTACTTCTACCCAAGTGCATGACCTTACATTTATCCCCATTGAAGCTCATTTGCCATTTATCAGCCCAAGCTTCAAGTTTACATAAATCATCCTGTAATATAAAATTGTCCTCCTCTGTATTGATTGCCCTGCAGAGTTAAGTGTCATCTGCAAACATTGAAATTCTGCTCTGTATGCCCCCTACAAGGTCATTAATAAATATGTTAAAAAGAAGAGGGCCCAATACTGACCCCTGTGGTACCCCACTGCTAAGCGCGACCCAGTCCGAGTGTGCTCCATTAATAACCACCCTTTGTTTCCTATCCCTGAGCTAGCTCTTCACCCACCTACACATATTTTCCCTTATCCCCATTATTCTCATTTAATGTATCAGCCTTTTGTGTGGCACCGTATCAAAAGCTTTTGAAAAGACCATATACACTATGTCCACTGCGTTCCCTTGGTCCAGTCCAGAACTTACCTCTTCATAGAAACTGATCAGATTAGTCTGACAGGAATGGTCCCTAGTAAACCCATGTTGATACTGGGTCATGAGGTTATTCCTCTTCAGATACTCCAGTATAGCATCCCTTAGAATGCCCTCCAGGATTTTACCCACAGTAGAGGTTAAGCTTACTGGCCTATAATTTCCAAGTGCAGTTTTTGTCCCCTTTTTGAATATTTGCACCACATTTGCTATACGCCAGTCCTGTGGTACAGACCCTGTTATTATGGAGCCTTTAAAGATTAAAAATAATGGTCTATCAATGACTGTACTTAATTCCTGCAGTATTCGGGGGGTGTATCCCATCCGGCCTCATCTACCGTATATATATTTGAGTATAAGCCAACCCGAGTATAAGCCGACCCCCCTAATTTTGCCACAAAAAACTGGGAAAACGTAATGACTCGAGTATAAGCCTAGGGTGGAAAATGCAGCAGCTACCGGTAAATTTAAAAAATAAAAATAGATACCAATAAAAGTAAAATTAATTGAGACATCAGTAGGTTAAGTGTTTTTGAATATCCATATTGAATCAGGAGCCCCATATAATGCTCCATACAGTTCATTATGGCCCCATAAGATGCTCCATACAAAATACGCCCCATAAAAATGATCCATACAGTTTATGATGGACTCCAAAAGATGCTCCATATTAAAATATGCCCCATATAATGCTGAACAAATGTTGATTATGACCCCATAAGATGCTCCATACAGACATTTACCCCATACAATTCTCCACAAATGCGGATTATGGCCCCGTAAGATGCTCCATACAAAATACGCCCCATATAATGCTCCGTACAGTTTATGATGGACTCCATAAGCTGCTCCATATTAAAATATGCCCCATACAATGCTGCACAAATGCTGATTATGGCCCCATAAGATTTTACCATAGAGATATTTGCCCCATATAATGCTGCACATGGCCCCATACAGATATTTGCCCCATACAGATATTTGCCCTATATAATGCTGCACATGGCCTCATAAGATGCTCCAGATATTTGCCCCATATAATGCTGCACATGGCCCCATACAGATATTTGCCCCATATAATGCTGCACATGACCCCATAAGATGCTCCATACAGATATTTGCCCCATAGAATGCTGCACATGGCCCCATACAGATATTTGCCCCATACAGATATTTGCCCTATATAATGCTGCACATGGCCTCATAAGATGCTCCAGATATTTGCCCCATATAATCCTGCACATGGCCCCATACAGATATTTGCCCCATATAATGCTGCACACGACCCCATAAGATGCTCCATACAGATATTTGCCCCATAGAATGCTGCACATGGCCCCATACAGATATTTGCCCCATATAATGTTGCACATGGCCCCATAAGATGCTCCATACAGATATTTGCCCCATATAATGTTGCACATGGCCCCATAAGATGCTCCATACAGATATTTGCCCCATATAATGCTGCACATGGCCCCATAAGATGCTCCATACAGATATTTGCCCCATATAATGCTGCACATGGCCCCATACAGATATTTGCCCCATATAATGTTGCACATGGCCCCATAAGATGCTCCATACAGATATCTGCCCCATATAATGCTGCACATGGCCCCATAAGATGCTACATACAGATATTTGCCCCATATGCTGCTGCACATGGCCCCCTAAGATGCTCCATACAGATAATTGCCCCATGTAATGCTGCACATGGCCCTATAAGATGCTCCATACAGATATTTGCCCCATATGCTGTTGCTGCTCTTGCTATATTCACCTGCTCCGCGTTCCAGTGCCGACCGCCGCTGTGTCTTCCCCGTCCTCTGCTCTGCACTGACTGTTCAGGCAGAGGGCAGTGAGTACTAATCCCATCATCGCGCCCTCTGACCTGAGCGTCACTGCAGGGGACGCGGAAGACGCAGCGGCGCCGGTGGTAGAACGGGGAGCAGGTGAATATCGCGCACTGCGTTATACTCACCTGCTCCTGGCGCGGTGTCCCTGGTTCTCCGGCAGCTTCTTCCTGTATCGAGCGGTCACATGGTACCACTCATTACAGTAATGAATATGCGGCTCCACCCCTATGGGAGTGGAGTCGGGTCCATATTTATTGCTATAATGAGTGGTACCATGTGACCGCTCAATACAGGAAGAAGCTGCCGGCGCCGGAGTACCAGGGACATGCAGGGACCGCGCCAGGAGAAGGTGAGTATTAGACAGCTGCCGCTCGCCCTCCCCTGCCGACCCCTGGGTATGACTTGAGAATAAGCCGAGAGGGGCTATTTCAGCCTAAAAAGATGGGCTGAAATTCTCAGCTTATACTCGAGTACATACGGTATTTGCTTTATGAGGATATTCTCCGTTGCTTCCATTATTTTTGGAGACTTATAACAAACCCCTATAAGCAATTTATTACTTTTTCCCCCTCCCCTTATCTCCACCCACAGGGACTCTCCATTTTCATTAGATTCACCTATATTATCAGAACTGAAAAATTAACTTTTTGATGATATTCTTTGTGAGAAGCACCAGTACAGGTGATGTTCTCTATGATCAGTGCAGTACATACAGATGTGCTCAAAAGTTTACATACCCCGGCAGAGTTTTTGCTTTTCTTTTTTTTCCAGAGAATATGAATGATAAAGTTTTGGTTGTTTCTCCACTCATGGCTAGTGGTTGGGTGAAGCCATTTATTGTTAAACAACTGTGTTTTCTCTTTTTAACCCCTTCCTGACATCTGACGTACTATCCCGTCGAGGTGGGGTGGGCCCGTATGACCACCGACGGGATAGTACGTCATACGCGATCGGCCGCGCTCACGGGGGGAGCGCGGCCGATCGCGGCTGGGTGTCAGCTGCATATCGCAGCTGACATCCGGCACTATGTGCCAGGAGCGGTCACGGACCGCTCCCGGCACATTAACCCCCGGCACACCGCGATCAAACATGATCGCGGTGTACCGGCGGTATAGGGAAGCATCGCGCAGGGAGGGGGCTCCCTGCGGGCTTCCCTGAGACCCCCGGAGCAACGCGATGTGATCGCGTTGCTCCGAGGGTCTCCTACCTCCCTCCTCGCCGCAGGTCCCGGATCCAAGATGGCCACGGCATCCGGGTCCTGCAGGGAGGGAGGTGGCTTACCGAGTGTCTGCTCAGAGCAGACACTTGGTAAGCCTGCAGCCCTGCACAGCAGATCGCAGATCTGGCAGAGTGCTGTGCACACTGCCAGATCAATGATCTGTGATGTCCCCCCCTGGGACAAAGTAAAAAAGTTTAAAAAAAATTCCCCACATGTGTAAAAAAAAAAAAAAAAAAAAAAAAAAAAATATCCTAAATAAAGAAAAAAATATATATATATATTATTCCCATAAATACATTTCTTTTGCTAAATAAAATAAAAACAACAATAAAAGTACACATATTTAGTATCGCCGCGTCCATAACGACCCAACCTATAAAACTGCCCCACTAGTTAACCCCTTCAGTAAACACCGTAAGAAAAAAAAAAAACGAGGCAAAAAACAACGCTTTATTATCATACCGCCGAACAAAAAGTGGAATAACATGCGATCAAAAAGACTGATATAAATAACCATGGTACCGCTGAAAACGTCATCTTGTCCCGCAAAAAACGAGCCGCCATACAGCATCATCAGCAAAAAAATAAAAAAGTTATAGTCCTGAGAATAAAGCGATACCAAAATAATTATTTTTTCTATAAAATAGTTTTTATCGTATAAAAGCGCCAAAACATAAAAAAAATGATATAAATGAGATATCGCTGTAATCGTACTGACCCGACGAATAAAACTGCTTTATCAATTTTACCAAACGCGGAACGGTATAAACGATTCCCCCAAAAGAAATTCATGAATAGCTGGTTTTTGATCACTCTGCCTCACAAAAATCGGAATAAAAAGCGATCAAAAAATGTCACGTGTCCGAAAATGTTACCAATAAAAACGTCAACTCGTCCCACAAAAAAACAAGATCTCACATGACTCTGTGGACTCAAATATGGAAAAATTACAGCTCTCAAAATGTGGTAACGCAAAAAATATTTTTTGCAATGAAAAGCGTCTTTCAGTGTGTGACGGCTGCCAATCATAAAAATCCGCTAAAAAACCCGCTATAAAAGTAAATAAAACCCCCCTTCATCACCCCCTTAGTTAGGGAAAAATTAAAAAATTAAAAAATGTATTTATTTCCATTTTCCGGCTAGAGTTAGGGCTAGAGTTAGGGCTAGAGTTAGGGCTAGAGTTAGGGCTAGAGTTAGGGCTAGAGTTAGGGCTAGAGTTAGGGCTAGAGTTAGGGCTAGAGTTAGGGCTAGAGTTAGGGCTAGAGTTAGGGCTAGAGTTAGGGCTAGAGTTAGGGCTAGAGTTAGGGCTAGAGTTAGGGCTAGAGTTAGGGTTGGGGCTAAAGATAGGGTTAGGGTTTGGATTACATTTACGGTTGGGAATAGGGTTGGGTGTGTCTGGGTTAGAGGAGTGGTTAGGGTTACTGTTGGGATTAGGGTAAGGGGTGTGTTTGGATTAGGGTTTCAGTTATAATTGGGGGGTTTCCACTGTTTAGGCACATCAGGGGCTCTCCAAACGGGACATGGCATCCGATCTGAATTCCAGCCAATTCTGCGTTGAAAAAGGAAAACAGTGCTCCTTCCCTTCAGAGCTCTCCCGTGTGCCCAAACAGGGGTTTACCCCAACATATGGGGTATCAGCGTACTCAGGACAAATTGGACATCATCTTTTGGGGTCCAAGTTCTCCTGCTACCCTTGGGAAAATACAAAACTGGGGGCCAAAAAATAAGTTTTGTGGGAAAAAAAAGATTTTTTATTTTCACGGCTCTGCGTTGTAAACTGTAGTGAAACACTTGGGGGTTCAAAGTTCTCACAACACATCTAGATAAGTTCCTTGGGGGGTCTAGTTTCCAATATGGGGTCACTTGTGGGGGGTTTGTACTGTTTGGGTACATCAGGGGCTCTGCAAATGCAACGTGACGCCTGCAGACCAATCCATTTAAGTCTGCATTCCAAATGGCGCTCCTTCCCTTCCGAGCTCTGTCATGCGCCCAAACAGTGATTCCCCCCCACATATGGGGTATCAGCGTACTCAGGACAAACTGGACAACAACTTTTGGGGTCCAATTTATCCTGATACCCTTGTGAAAATACAAAACTGGGGGCTAAAAATCATTTTTGTGAAAAAAAGAATTTTTATTTTCACGGCTCTGCGTTATAAACTGTAGTGAAACACTTGGGGGTTCAAAGCTCTCAAAACACATGTAGATAAGTTCCTTAGGGGGTCTACTTTCCAAAATGGTGTCACTTGTGGGGGGTTTTAATGTTTAGGCACATCAGGGGCTCTCCAAACGCAACATGGCATCCCATCTTAATTCCAGTCAATTTTGCATTGAAAAGTAAAATAGTGCTCCTTCCCTTCCGAGCTCTGCTATGCGCCCAAACAGTGGTTTACCCCCACATATGGGGTATCGTCGTACTCAGGACAAATTGCACAACAACTTTTGTGGTCTAATTTCTTATCTTACCCTTGGGGAAATAAAAAAATGGGGGCGAAAAGATCATTTTTGTGAAAAAATATGATTTTTTATTTTTACGGCTCTGCATTATAAACTTCTGTGAAGCACTTGTTGGGTCAAAGTGCTCAACACACATCTAGATAAGTTCCTTAAGGGGTCTACTTTCCAAAATGGTGTC
Source organism: Ranitomeya variabilis (assembly GCF_051348905.1). NCBI lineage: Eukaryota > Metazoa > Chordata > Amphibia > Anura > Dendrobatidae > Ranitomeya > Ranitomeya variabilis. Next base: position 382,649,756 of record NC_135233.1, on the reverse strand, counting down.
ACTTGTACAGGGTTTCACTGTTTAGGCACATCAGGGGCTCTCCAAACGCAACATGGCGTCCCATCTCAATTCCAGTCAATTTTGCATTGAAAAGTCAAATGGCGCTCCTTCCCTTCCGAGCTCTGCCCTGCGCCCAAACAATGGTTTACACCCACATATGGGGTATCAGCGTACTCAGGACAAATTGTACAACAACTTTTGGGGTCTATTTTCTCCTGTTACTCTTGGTAAAATAAAACAAATTGGAGCTGAAATAAATTTTGTGTGAAAAAAAGTTAAAAGTTTATTTTTATTTAAACATTCCAAAAATTCCTGTGAAACACCTGAAGGGTTAATAAACTTTTTGAAAGTGGTTTTGAGTACCTTGAGCGGTGCAGTTTTTAGAATGGTGTCACACTTGGGTATTTTCTATCATATAGACCCCTCAAAATTACTTCAAATGAGATGTGGTCCCTAAAAAAAATGGTGTTGTAAAAATGAGAAATTGCTGGTCAACTTTTAACCCTTATAACTCCGTCACAAAAAAAAATTTTGGTTCCAAAATTGTGCTGATGTAAAGTAGACATGTGGGAAATGTTACTTATTAAGTATTTTGCGTGACATAGGTCTGTGATTTAAGGGCATAAAAATTCAAAGTTGGAAAATTGCGAAATTTTCAAAATTTTCGCCAAATATTTGTTTTTTTCACAAATAAACGCAAGTTATATTGAAGAAATTTTACCACTATCATGAAGTACAATATGTCACGAGAAAACAGTGTCATAATCGCCAAGATCCGTTGAAGCGTTCCAGAGTTATAACCTCATAAAGGGACAGTGGTCAGAATTGTAAAAATTGGCCCGGTCATTAACGTGCAAACCACCCTTGGGGGTGAAGGGGTTAAATTATAATGAAAACCCAAAACACCCAAAAGACCCTGCTCAAAAATTCACATCCCCTGGTGATTTTGGCCTGATAACATGCACAGAAGTTGACACAAATGGGTTTGAATGGCTACTAAAAGGTAACATCCTCACCTGTGACCTGTTTGCTTGTAATCAGTGTATGCATAAAAGTTGAGTAAGTTTCTGGGATCCAGACAGACTCTTGCATCTTTCATCCAGCCACTGACATTCTGGATTGTGAGTCATGGGGAAAGCAAAAGAATTGTCAACTGATCTACGAGAAAAGGTAATTGAACTGTATAAAACAGGAAAGGGATACAAAAAGATATCCAAGGAATTGATAATGCCAGTCAGCATCGTTCAAGCTGTGATTAACAAATGGAAAATCAGGGGCTCTGTAAAAACAAAACCACGGTCAGGTAGACCAAAAAAAAAAGTCGTCCAAAACTGCCAGGAAAATTGCTCGGGATGTAAAGGAAAACCCACAAATAACATCAGCTGAAATACTGGACTCTCTGAAAACTAGCGGTGTGGCTGTATCAAGATGCACAATAAGGAGGCACTTGAAGAAAAATGGGCTGCATGCTCGAGTGGCCAGAAGAATGCCATTACTGCTCAATTGCCACAAAAGCCTACAATGCGCAAAACAGCACAGAGACAAGCCTCAAAACTTCTGGAACAAGGTAATTTGGAGTGATGAGACCAAAATTGAACTATTTGAACACAACCATAAATGTTACATTTGGAAAGAGGTCAACAAGGCCTATGATGAAAGGAACACAATTCCTACTGTAAAGCACGGAGGTGGATAGCTGATATTTTGGGGATGTGTGAGCAATAAAGGCACAGGAAACTTTATCAAAGTTGAAGGAAAGATGAATGCAGCACGTTATCAGCAAATACTTGAGGCAAATGTGCACTCATCAGCCCAGAAGCTGCACATGGAACGTACTTGGACGTTCCAACATGACAACGATCCAAAACACAAGGCCAAGTCGACCTCTCATTGGCTACAGCAGAACAAAGTGAAGGTTCTGGAGTGGCCATCTCAGTCTCCTGACATCAGTATCATTGAGCCAGTCTGGGGAGATCTCAAGCGCGCAGTTCATGCTAGACAGCCCAGGAATTTACAGGAACTGGAGGCTTTTTGCCAAGAAGAATGGGCAGCTTTACCATCTGAGAAAATAAAAACCTCATCCACAACTACCACAAAAGACTTCAAGCTGTCATTGATGTTAGAGGGAGCAATACACGGTATTAAGAAATGGGGTATGTGAACTTTTGATCAGGGTCATTTGGATGCTTTGGGTTGTCATTATAATTTAAAAAGAGAAAACACAGTAGAAAAAAGTTTTGGTGCTAACATTCATATTCTCTGAAAAAAGGCCAAGAAAGCAAAGATTCTGCAGGGGTATATAAACTTTTGAGCTCAACTGTATATACATATACAGGTGATGTTCTCTATAAATACGTGCAGTACATATATACACTGCTCAAAAAATAAAGGGAACACTTAAACAACAGAATATAACTCCAAGTAAATCAAACTTCTGTGAACTCAAACTGTCCACTTAGGAAGCAACACTGATTGACAATCAATTTCACATGCTGTTGTGCAAATGGAATAGACAACAGATGGAAATTATTGGCAATTATCAAGACACCCTCAATAAAGGAGTGGTTCTGCAGGTGGGGGCCACAGACCACATCTCAGTACCAATGCTTTCTGGCTGATGTTTCGGTCACTTTTGAATGTTGGTTGTGCTTTCACACTCGTGATAACATGAGACGGACTCTACAACCCACACAAGTGGCTCAGGTAGTGTAGCTCATCCAGGATGGCACATCAATGCGAGCTGTGGCAAGGTTTGCTGTGTCTGTCAGCGTAGTGTCCAGAGGCTGGAGGCGCTACCAGGAAACAGGCTAGTACACCAGGAGATGTGGAGGGGGCCATAGGAGGGCAACAACCCAGCAGCAGGGCCTCTTCGTCAGCCTTTGTGCAAGGAGGAACAGGAGGAGCACTGCCAGAGCCCTGCAAAATGACCTCCAGCAGGCCACAAATGTGCATGTGTCTGCACAAGCGGTTAGAAACCGGCTCCATGAGGATGGTCTGAGTGCCCGACGTCCACAGATGGGGGTTGTGCTCACAGCCCAACACCAAGCAGGACGCTTGGCATTTGCCACAGAACACCAGGATTGGCAAATTCACCACTGGCACACTGTGCTCTTCACAGATGAAAGCAGGCTCACACTGAGCACATGTGACAGACGTGACAGAGTCTGGAGACGCCGTTGGAAGCGATCTGCTGCCTGCAGCATCCTTCAGCATGACCGGTTTTGGCAGTGGGTCAGTAATAGTGTGGGATGGCATTTCTTTGGACGGCCGCAGAGCCCTCCATGTGCTCACCAGAGGTAGCCTGACTGACATTAGGTACCGAGATGAGATCCTCAGACCCCTTGTGAGACCATATGCCAGTGCAGTTGGCCCTGAGTTCCTCCTAATGCAGGGCAATTCCAGACCTAATGTGTCTGGAGTGTGTCAGCAGTTCCTGCAAGATGAAGGCATTGAAGCTATGGACTGGCCCGCCCGTTCCCCACACCTGAATCCGATTGAACACATCTGGGACATCATGTCTCGCACCATCCACCAACATAACTTTGCACCACAGACTGTCCAGGAGTTGGCGGATGCTTTAGTCCAGGTCTGGGAGGAAACCCCTCAGGAGACCATCCACCACCTCATCAGGAGCATGCCCAGGCATTGTATGGAGGTCATACAGGCACGTGGAGGCCACACACACAACTGAGCATCATTTACTTGTCTTGAGCCGAGCAATGCGGGACCGGGAGAGCTGAGCAATACAACAGGTGACACATACCAGGACAGGATGGGGGAGCCAGTTGGGACTTCCGACCATTGTCCCCGAATCCCATAAGGCACCGCTGCAGTGTCACTTGCGCAGGTGCAGTTTGTGGAGATAAGGTAACAGCCACAACTGCACACTGATGTTCTCTATAATCAGTGCAGTATATATACAGCTGATATGTATGTGTGTGTGTGTGTGTGTGTGTGTGTGTGTGTGTGTGTGTGTGTGTGTGTGTGTGTGTGTGTGTGTGTGTGTGTGTGTGTGTGTGTGTTGTAAATTTTTGGTGAAAAATCAACAAGTGGAACAATTGTGAAGTTGAACAAAATTTATTGGTTATTTTAACCCCTTTCTGACCTCGGTAGGGATAGTACGTCCGAGGTCAGATCCCCTGCTTTGATGTGGGCTCCGGAGGTGAGCCCTCATCAAAGCCGCGACATGTCAGCTGTTTTGAACAGCTGACATATGCGCGCAATAGCGGCGAGTGGAATCGCGATCCACCTGCCGCTATTAACTAGTTAAATGCCGCTGTCAAACGCTGACAGCGGCATTTAAACTACTGCTTCCGGCCAGATCGCTCCTATGTAGCAGAGCCGATCGAGTTGTGCCAGCTTCTAGCCTCCCATGGAGGCTATTGAAACATGGCAAAAGTAAAAAAAAAAAAAAAAAAAAAGTTTAAAGGGCACCTGTCACCCTGTTTTTTCCGTATGAGATAAAAATACTGTTAAATAGGGCCTGAGCTGTGCATTACAATAGTGTATTTTGTGGACCCCGATTCCCCACCTATGCTGCCGAAATACGTTACCAAAGTAGCCGTTTTCGCCTGTCAATCAGGCTGGTCTGGTCAGATGGGCGTGGTGTTTTCCCCCAGATCTTGCTTATTTTTCCGTTGGTGGCGTAGTGGTTTGTGCATGCCCAAGTCCAGAATCCACTGCACAGGAGAGGGAAAAGAGCACGATCTGCGCTATTCCCCTGGTGATCGGTGGGGGCGGTCATCTTCCTGTGGCCGTGCGTGCGCAGATGGAGATCGCGGCGGCCATTTTCCTGAAGCCGAGATGCGAACTCTGCTTCAGGAAAATGGCCACCGCGATCTCCATCTGCGCACGTGCGGCATCCCGCGGCCATTTTCCTGAAGCCCCGGGCAGCAGAGCGCTCTATCTGCGCACGCGCGGCCACAGGAAGATGGCCGCCCCCACCGATCACCAGGGGAATAGCGCAGATCGTGCTCTTTTCCCTCTCCTGTGCAGTGGATTCTGGACTTGGGCATGCGCAAACCACTACGCCACCAACGGAAAACTAAGCAAGATCTGGGGGAAGATACCACGCCCATCTGACCAGACCAGCCTGATTGACAGGCGAAAACGGCTACTTTGGTAACGTATTTCGGCAGCATAGGTGGGGAATCGGGGTCCACAAAATACACTATTGTAATGCACAGCTCAGGCCCTATTTAACAGTATTTTTACCTCATACGGAAAAAACGGGGTGACAGGTTCCCTTTAAAAAAAAATGAAATAAAAAAAAATATATATATATATAAAATTTTAAATCACCCCCCTTTCACCCCATTCAAAATAAAATAAAAATAAAATCAAATATACACATATTTGGTATCACCGCGTTCAGAATTGCCCGATCAATTAAAAAAAAAAAAAAGATTAACCTGATCGCTAAACAACATAGCGAGAAAAAAAAAAAAAAATCTAAAACGCACGAACTATGTTTTTTTGGTTGCTGCGACATTGCATTAAAATACAATAACGGGTGATCAAAAGAACGTATGTGCACCAAAATGGTATCACTAAAAACGAAAGCTTGGCACGCAAAAAATAAGCCCTCACCCGACCCGAGATGACGAAAAATAAAGACGCTATGGGTATCGGAAAATGGCGCAATTTTTATTTTTATTTTTTTTAAGCAAAGTTTGGAATTTTTTTTTCACCACTTAGATACAAAATAACCTACACATGTTTGGTGTCTATGAACTCGTAATGACCTGGAGAATCACATGGCAGGTCAGTTTTAGCATTTAGTGAACCTAGCCAAAAAGCCAAACAAAAAACACGCATGGGACTGCACTTTTTTTTGCAATTTCACCGCACTTGGAATTTTTCTTCCCTTTTTCCAGCACACGTCATGGTAAAACCAATGATCAATGATGTTATTCAAAAGTAAAAACTCGTCCTGCAAAAAATAAGCCCTCACATGGCCATATTGACGGAAAAATAAAAAAGTTATGGCTCTGGGAAGGAGGGGAGCAAAAAACTAACATGGAAAATCCCAAGGTCATGAAGGGGTTACATTTTTGTGGAAATTCAAAAACTGAAAAGTGGGGCGTGCAATATTATGCGGCCCCTTTAACTTAATACTTTGTTGCGCCACCTTTTGCTGCGATTACAGCTGCAGTTGCTTGGGGTATGTCTCTAAGGGCTTGTTCACACTATCCTTTTTTTGCTGCGTTTTTTTCAGCTGCGGATTTGGAAAAACCGCAGTGCAAAACCGCGGTGGTTTTCACTGCGTTTTTTTGTGCGGTTTCTACTGCGGATTCCACTGCGGGTTTCCAACTGCACTTTCCTATTGGTGCAGGTGGAAAACGGCTGCGGAATCCGCAGAAAGAATTGACATGCTACTTCTTTTTTTCCCGCAGAAAATCCGCGCTGATTTTCAAGCGGAAAAACGCAAAGTGGGCACAGCGGTTTTTGATTTCCATAGGGTAACATTGTACTGTACCCTGCATGGAAAACTGCTGCGGATCCGCAGCTGCGGATCCGCAGCAAAAACCGCAAAGTGTGAACATAGCCTAAAGGTATGTGTCCACGTTCAGGATTGCATCAGGATTTGGTCAGGATTTTACACAGGTAAAATCCTGACCAAATCTGCACCTGAGGTCACTGGCAGGTCACCTGCGTTGTTCTTGCGTTGTTTCAGCATTGTAAGGACATGCTGCTTTCTGAAAAGACGCGCAGCATGTCCGTTTTCGCAGGTCTGTCGCATGCGTCTTTTAATGCATAGTGGAGACGGGATTTCATGAAATCCCCTCCACTATGCTGTAACATCTGGGCTGCAGCTCTACACCGCGTCAAACACGCAGCGTTTCCTGAACGTGGAAACATACCCTAACAGTTTGGTACATCGAGAGACTGAAATTCTTGCCCATTCTTTCTTGGCAAACAGCTCGAGCTCAGTGAGGTTTGATGGAGATCGTTTGTGAACAGCAGTTTTCAGCTCTTTCCACAGATTCTCGATTGGATTGAGGTCTGGACTTTGACTTGGCCATTCTAACACCTGGATACGTTTATTTGTTAACCATTCCATTGCAGATTTTGCTTTATGTTTGGGATCATTGTCTTGTTGGAAGACAAATCTCTGTCCCAGTCTCAGGTCTTTTGCAGACTCCAACAGGTTTTCTTCAGGAATGGTCCTGTATTTGGCTCCATCCATCTTCCCATCAATTTTAACCATCTTCCCTGTCCCTGCTGAAGAAAAGCAGGCCCAAACCATGATGCTGCCACCACCATGTTTGACAGTGGGGATGGTGTGTTCAGGGTGATGAGCTGTGTTGCCTTTACGCCAAACATATCGTTTGGCTTTGTTGCCAAAAAGTTCGATTTGGGTTTCATCTGACCAGAGCTCCTTCTTCCACATGTTTAGTGTGTCTCCCAGGTGGCTTGTTGCAATCTTTAAACACTTTTTATGGATATCTTTGAGAAATGGCTTTCTTCTTGCCACTCTTCCATAAAGGCCAGATTTGTGCAGTGTACGACTGATTGTTGTCCTATGGACAGACTGTCCCACCTCAGCTGTAGATCTCTGCAGTTCATTCAGAGTGATCATGGGCCTCTTGGCTGCATCTCTGATCAGTCTTCTTGTTTGAGATGAAAGTTTAGAGGGTCGGCCGGGTCTTGGTAGATTTGCAGTGGTATGATACTCCTTCCATTTCAATATGATCGCTTGCACAGTGCTCCTTGAGATGTTTAAAGTTTTAGAAATCATTTTGTATCCAAATCCAGCTTTAAAATTCTCCACAACAGTATCACGGACCTGCCCGTTCTGTTCCTTGGTCTTCATGATGCTCTCTGTGCTTCCAACAGAAACCTGAGGCTATGTTCACACTTTGCGGTTTTTGCTGCGGCCATGCAGGGTACAGTACAATGTTACCCTATGGAAAACAAAAACCGCTGTGCCCACATTGTGGAAAATCACTTTAAAAACCGCGTGGAATTGCTGCGGAAAAAAAGAAGGAGCATGTCACTTCTTTCTGCGGATTCTGCAGCGGTTTTCAACATGCACCAATAGGAAAGTGCTGTTGAAAACTCGCAGAGGAATCCGCAGAAGAAACCGCAGGAAAATCCGCAGTGAAATCTGCAAAGTGTGAACATGCCCTAAGGCTATCACAGAGCAGGTGCATTTATACAGAGACTTGATTACACACAGGTGGATTATATTTATCATCATTAGGCATTTAGGACAACATTGGATCATTCTGAGATCCACAATGAACTTCTGGAGTGAGTTTGCTGCACTGAAAGTAAAGGGGCCGAATAATATTGCACGCCCACTTTTCAGTTTTTGAATCTCCACAAAAATTTAAAATAACCAATAAATTTCGTTCAACTTCACAATTGTGTTCCACTTGTTGTTGATTCTTCACTAAAAATTTACATTTGGTATCTTTATGTTTGAAGCATGAAATGTGGATACGTACGTACGTACATACATACATACATACATACATACATACTCCAGAAAAACAAAGGCGGCACTCCAATAGAAAAAATTACATGTGATTTATTGGCCCATGTGCAAATTGCACATGGGCCAATAAATCACATGTAATTTTTTTTCTATTGGAGTGCTGCCTTTGTTTTTTTTTGGGGGGCTATAGCATGAGGTTTGGTAAAGATATATATATATATATATATATATATATATATACACACATACATACACACACACAGGGCATGGTCTCTATAATCAGAGCTATATATATATATATATATATATATATATATATATATATATATATATATATATATACACACACACACAGCCGATGGTCTCTATAATCAGTACAGTGTATTTACATACACACACAGGGCATGGTCTCAGTGCAGATATAGATATATATATATATATATATATATATATATATATATATATATATATATATATATATATATATATACACATACATACATACATACATACACACACACAGGGCATGGTCTCTATAATCAGTGCAGTATATATATATATATATATATATATATATATATATATATATATATATATATATATATATATATATACACACACACACACACACACACACACACACACACACACACACACACACACACACACACACACACACACACACACACACACACACACACACACAGCTGATGTGATGCATCATCCCTCTCGGCTGTGGCCGGCGCAGCCTCCTCTCTCCCCACAATACCCCCGGGCTGTGGGCCGGCTGAGGGCAGAGGATGCCCCCGGCCCCCCGCGTCACACACCCGGCCCCCCCGCCTCGCACCCCGATAATAATCGCACCCGACAGATATCTCACCCCAGGACTGTGTCTCGCTGTCTCTTTAACACCCTCTGTGTCTCAGGCCTCCTTAGGTTCCGCCCCTTAGTTAAAGACAGTTGCCTCATCTCATGCGAAGATATAGCAAACTCAGCCGACATAAAAGGTTTTACCTTTAATGCCGCAGTCAAAGCAGAGGTCTCCTCGGATTGGTTGCTGGGAGCCGTAGGACGCGCCCCTTTGTGTTTCAGGCGACCTCGTCTGAGGGGGTTACTGAGACTATCGTGATTGGTTCGCTGGTCTGTCAGTAAAAAAAAAAAACAACAGCGTCCGTCCGAGCTTGTGATTGGCTGAAGAGCTAAATAGAGCGCTTTGTGCGACTCCAGACATGTAGTATAGGTGCACGGCCGCTGTCTGGCCGCGGCTGCGCTGAGGTAACGTTATGTAGGTCACACCCGCCCTGCTGAGTGACAATACACGTACACAGCTCGGGCAGAGCCGCCTGGTGCAGCTTAAAAAACAGTCTCATCTGTCCACCCACAACCTAAAGGAGCTGTTATCAAAACGGCTTTGTTAACCATAGCAACCAATCACAGCTCAGCTTTTATTGTGCCAGACTTGTTTAAGAAATTAAAGCTGAGCTGTGATTGGTTGTTATGGGCAACACATAGTTCTGATAACTGAGGCCTAGAGTGTGTCCCTCTGTGAGTGGAAAACTGCCCCAAATGTGCCAGAAAACACCACGAGATCATCAAATAAACTACACAGCTTAGTGGGGCCAAGAAGAATCCCCCCCACTGTCCTCAGCGCGCATTCACACTGCTCAGGGATGCCAGGGCCGGTTCTTCAAGGGGTTTTACAAGTTCAGAAGACCATTGCCCCAGGTCGCAGTTTGTTGTAAACACACTAATGGTGCTTTACTGCCGCATGCCGGATCCAGCGCTCGGTCTCGTCTGGTGTTTGCCTGCAGCGCTGTAACCAATAACAATCAGTTCTTGCCAGAGGTGTAGCTAGGGGTTTGGGTGCAGGGGGAGGGGCGAAACTTCTGAGTGGACAACGTATCAATAGACAACCCTGGCACAATAACACCACTAAAAAGCTCCGGCAAGTGTCCAGGGTTGCAGAGCGGCGTTGGAAGAAAACACATTCGCAAGACGACTTCACTGCATTCACATACTGCACGACTCGTTAAAGGGTTGATTGTGACTTGTAGGATCGCTACTTCCAACAGGTGGCGCTATAGAGTTTAAGCCCTCTTTTTCTCAGAAGAGGCAATTTGCACACAAGCAACACTGGCATTCAAATCTGCTCTCTCCTCTGCTAAACAGGCCTACTTCACAACCCTCGTATCCTCCCTATCCTACAACCCCAAACAGTTGTTCAAAACCTTTAACTCCCTCCTCCGCCTCCCACTCCCCCTCCAACCTCCCTCATCTCTGCTGAGGCATTTGCCACACACTTTAACCCCTTCAAGTCGCGGCCCTTTTTCATTTTTGCGATTCCGTTTTTCACGTCCCTCCTTCCCAGAGCCATAACTTTTTTATTTTTCCGTCAATATGGTCATGTGAGGGCTTATTTTTTGCGGGACGAGATGTACTTTTGAACGACACCATTGGTTTTACCATGTCTTTTACTAGAAAACAGGAAAAAATTCCAAGTGTGGTGAAATTGCAAAAAAAGTGCAATCCCACACTTGTTTTTTGTTTGACTTTTTTGCTAGGTTCACTAAATGCTAAAACTAACCTGCCATTGTGATTCTCTAGGTCATTACGAGTTCATAGACACCTAATATGTCTGTTATTTTTTATCCAAGTGGTGAAAAAAAATTCAAAACTTTGCTTTAAAAAAAAAAAAAAAAAAAAGGTGCCATTTTCCGATACCCGAAGCGTCTCCATTTTTCGTGATCTGGGGTCGGGAGGGGCTTATTTTTTGCTTGCTGAGCTGACGTTTTTAATAATATCACTTTTGTGCAGATACGTTCTTTTGATCGCCCGTTATTGCATTTTAATGCAATGTCGCGGCGACCAAAAAAAACGTAATTCTGGCATTTCGAATTTTTTTGTCGCTACGCTGTTTAGTGATCAGGTTAATGCTTTTTTTTTATTGATAGATCGGGCGATTCTGAACGCGGTGATACCAAATACGTGTAGGTTTGATTTTTTTTTTTATTGTTTTATTTAGGATGGGGCGAAAGGGGGGTGATTTAAACTTTTATATTTTTTATATTTTTTTCATATTTTAAAAAACATTTTTTTTTTACTTGTGCCATGCTTCAATAGCCTCCATGGGAGGCTAGAAGCTGGCACCACTCGATTGGCTCAGCTACATAGCAGCGATCATGAGATTGCTGCTATGTAGCTGAACTGCAGGTGTGCTATGAGCGCCGACCACAGGGGGGCGCTCACAGCAGGCCGGCATTAGTAACCATAGAGGTCTCAAGGACCTCTATGGTTACCATCCTGATGCATCGCCGACCCCCGATTATGTGACAGGGGTCGGCAATGACGTCAATTCCGGCCGCCCGGCCGGAAGCGCCGGTTAAATGCCGCTGTACATGTACATGTACGGCGCATGTCGTGAAAGGGTTAAAAATAAGATCGATCAAACAAGGCAAGTATTCGTTGTTCAACCACAACACCTTTGTATGCCTGACCAATGCCCTAATACCATAACCTCCCTGTCCAACATCACTGAAGGGGAGCTTAATTGTCTCCTCTCCAAATCGCACCTCACCACCTGTGCGCTCGACCCCATCCCACCTCCTCCCCAACCTCACCACCACACTTATCCCATCCCTAACCCACCTCTTCAAGCTATCACTATCTTCTGGTACCTTCCCTTCTGCTTTCAAACATGCCACAATCACGCCTATTCTTAAAAATCCAACCCTCGATCCAACTGCTATGTCCAGCTATCGCCCCATATCACTGCTCCCATTCGCTTCCAAACTCCTGGAGCAGCACGTCCACGCTGAACTTTCCTCCCACCTCTCATCTAACTTGCTCTTTGACAATCTGCTTTCTGGTTTCCGCTCCCATCACTCAACTGAGACAGCCCTGACCAAAATCACTAACGACCTACTTACCACCAAAGCTAACGGACAATACTCTGTACTCATCCTTCTAGACCTGTCCTCTGCTTTCGACACAGTTGACCACTGCCTCCTACTACGGATCCTCTCCTCCTTTGATATCAAAGACCTCGCCCTATCCTGGATCTCTTCATACCTTACCAACCGCACATTCAGCGTCTCCCACTTCCATACTACCTCCTCATCCCACCCTCTCTCTGTTGGAGTCCCCCAAGGCTCTGTTCTAGGACCCCTACTCTTCTCAATCTATACACTTGGCCTCAGACAACTCATAAAGTCCCATGGACTCCAGTACCACCTTTGTGCTGATGACACTCAGATCTACCTCTCTGGGTCAGACGTCACCTCTCTGCTGTCCAGAATCCCGGAGTGTCTATCAGCCATATCCTCCTCCTTCTTCTCCTCGCTTTCTCAAACTCAATGTGGACAAATCTGAACTCATCATCTTTCCTCCATCCCATAGATCTTCCTTACCCGACTTATCTATCGCAATTAACGACATCACGCTTTCCCCCGTACTGGAAGTCCGCTGCCTCGGAGTAACCCTTGACTCTGCCATGTCTCCTCGCTACTCCTCCACTTCCAACCTCTGCAAAGCCCTTCACTGGCTCCCATTCCCTCAGCGTATCCAGTTCAAATTACTAATACTAACCTACAAGGCCATCCATAACCTGTCTCCTCCATAGATCTCTGAACTAATCTCCCGATATCTTCCCTCACATAATCTCCGGTCCTCCCAAGACCTCCTTTCTCCTCCACACTTATTTGCTCCTCACCCAACCGCCTCCAAGACTTCTCCCGAATATCCTCCATCCTCTGGAATTCTTTGCCCCAACACGTCCAACTATCAACCACATTTGGATCCTTGAAGCGGAACCTGAAAACCCACCTCTTCAGGAAAGCCTACAGCCTGCACTGACCCTGCTGCCTCCTCACCACTACCGGAGATACCGCCTCACCAACACCGGAGCTCCTGCAACCCTCAACCTATTGTCTCCATCCCCACCATCCTGTAGAATGTAAGCCTGCAAGGGCAGGGTCCTCGCCCCTCAGTATCAGTCTGTCATTGTTATTTTGCTTACTGTAAGTGATATCTGTAATTTGTATGTAACCCCTTCTCGTGTACAGCACCATGGAATCAATGGTGCTATGTAAATAAATAATAATTATTACTGCACCTGATACCCCAATACTGAGCTGCTACTGCCGTATGTCTCCCTATTACTGCCCCCGATACCCCAATACTGAGCCACTGCTGCCGTATGTGTCCCTATTACTGCCCCTGATACCCCAATACTGAGCCGCTGCTGCCGTATGTGTCCTTATTACTGCACCTGATACCCCAATACTGAGCCGCTGTTGCCGTATGTGTCCCTATTACTGCCCCATACCCCAATACTGAGCCGCTGCTGCGCTATGTGTCCCTATTACTGCACCTGATACCCCAATACTGAGCTGCTACTGCCGTATGTCTCCCTATTACTGCCCCCGATACCCCAATACTGAGCCGCTGCTGCCGTATGTGTCCCTATTACTGCCCCTGATACCCCAATACTGAGCCGCTGCTGCCGTATGTGTCCTTATTACTGCACCTGATACCCCAATACTGAGCCGCTGTTGCCGTATGTGTCCCTATTACTGCCCCTGATACCCCGATACTGAGCCGCTGCTGCCTTATGTGTCCCTATAACTGCACCTGATACCCCGATACTGAGCCGCTGCTGCCGTATGTGTCCCTATTACTGCACCTGATACCCCAATACTGAGCCGTTGCTGCCGTATGTGTCCTTATTACTGCACCTGATACCCCAATACTGAGCCGCTGTTGCCGTATGTGTCCCTATTACTGCCCCTGATACCCCAATACTGAGCCGCTGCTGCCATATGTGTCCCTATAACTGCACCTGATACCCCAATACTGAGCCGCTGTTGCCGTATGTGTCCCTATTACTGCACCTGATACCCCAATACTGAGCCGCTGCTGCCGTATGTGTCCCTATTACTGCCCCTGATACCCCAATACTGAGCCGCTGCTGCCGTATGTGTCCTTATTACTGCACCTGATACCCCAATACTGAGCAGCTGCTGCTGTATGTGTCCCTATTACTGCCCCTGATACCCAGATACTGAGCCGCTGCTGCCGTATGTGTCCCTATAACTGCACCTGATACCCCGATACTGAGCCGCTGCTGCCGTATGTGTCCCTATTACTGCACCTGATACCCCAATACTGAGCCGCTGCTGCCGCCGTATGTGTCCTTATTACTGCACCTGATACCCCAATACTGAGCCACTGCTGCCGTATGTGTCCCTATTACTGCACCTGATTCCCCAATACTGAGCCGCTGCTGCCGTATGTGTCCCTATTACTGCACCTGATACCCCAATACTGAGCCGCTGTTGCCGTATGTGTCCCTATTACTGCCCCTGATACCCCAATACTGAGCCGCTGCTGCCGTATGTGTCCCTATTACTGCCCCTGATATCCCAATACTGAGCAGCTGCTGCCGTATGTGTCCCTATTACTGCCCCTGATACCCCAATACTGAGCCGCTGCTGCCGTATGTGTCCCTATAACTGCACCTGATACCCCGATACTGAGCCGCTGCTGCCGTATGTGTCCCTATAACTGCACCTGATACCCCGATACTGAGCCGCTGCTGCCGTATGTGTCCCTATTACTGCCCCTGATACCCCAATACTGAGCCGCTGCTGCTGTATGTGTCCCTATTACTGCACCTGATACCCCAATACTGAGCCGCTGCTGTCGTATGTGTCCCTATTACTGCCACTGATACCCCGATACTGAGTCGCTGCTGCCGTATGTGTCCCTATTACTGCCCCTGATACCCCAATACTGAGCCGCTGATGCCGTATGTGTCCCTATTACTGCCCCTGATACCCCAATACTGAGCCGCTGCTGCCGTATGTGTCCTTATTACTGCACCTGATACCCCATTACTGAGCCTCTGCTGCCGTATGTCTCCCTATTACGGCCCCTGATACCCCAATACTGAGCCGCTGCTGCCGTATGTCTCCCTATTACTGCACCTGCTGTGTGGTTCTCTGTGCCCTCTAAATTCTAAAGCACCCCTCTATAATACAGTAATGCCGGAGGCAAGTGCCCTAGAAAACAGTGCCCATATTTTGTCCCCTAAAAAGTAATATTGTCCCATATGCCTCTTTGACAGTAACCTGAGTTCCCCTATAACATGGGTGGGCAATTAATTTTCCCGAGGGGCCACATAAGAGACTGTGGATGTTGTGGAGGGCCGAACCAATAGGTCAAAATGAATTTAATCAATATATTATAATTATTATATTACTGATAATTAAATTAATATCAATTGTATCATTTAAAGGGAATCTGTCACCTCATTTTTCGTATATAAGCTGCGGCCACCGCCATTAGGGGCTTATCCAGGGGCGTAACTACCGCGGTCGCAGCGGTCGCCATTGCGACCGGGCCCGCTAGGTCAGGGGCCCAGGGCCGGCAGGTCAGACGCCCCTGGTCACCGCACTATGTCCGCCTCCTGCTCCCGCACACTTCCGTCACTTACTTCTATCTATAGATAAGCAGCAGTGCGCAGGCTCAGTGACGCTGCAGAGCGGCTCCTTCCATCCATAGCAGGGGGTGGCTCTCTGTATCCGCCGTCACGCCCCTGACGCGCCCACTACACAGACTGGTGAGGCGTCCCGGCACTTCCAGCTCTCGCGTGCGGATGCTTTCTTCAGTTGCCATGTTTCCGGCGGTGCCCGGCAGTGGCAGCACCTGTTTCCATAGTGACCCGCGGCCGTCCTAGCCATGTCCTGTCACGCACTGCGGCTCCGACTCTGCCGCCTGTCCCCGGCCCTCAGGAGCCTTCATTATGTCCAGGGCCAGAATCCCGACCCCCAAACCAAGGAGTACTTCTACTACATCGACCACCAGGGACAGGTACGGGGGCACAGTGCGGCAGGAGCTCGGGCCCCTGGGGCCCATAGCTGTGATCGGCTGCAGCGTGATTTCTCCTCTTTATTTTACAGCCCGCACAGTGGTATGTATATACCGCACAGTGGTGCTGGATAGACCACTGTGCAGGCTGTGCTGTATATACCACTGTGCGGGCTGTGCTGTATATACCACTGTGTGGGCTGTGCTGGATATACCACTGTGCGGGCTGTGCTATATATACCACTGTGCGGGCTGTGCTGTATATAGCACGGTGTGGGCTGTGCTGTATATACCACTGTGTGGGCTGTGCTGTATATATCCCTGTGCGGGCTGTGCTCTATATACCACTGTGCGGGCTGTGCTGGATATACCACTGTGCGGGCTGTGCTGGATATACCACTGTGCGGGCTGTGCTCTATATACCACTGTGCGGGCTGTGCTCTATATACCACTGTGCGGGCTGTGCTCTATATACCACTGTGCGGGCTGTGCTCTATAGACCACTGTGCGGGCTGTGCTGGATAGACCACTGTGCGGGCTGTGCTGGATAGACCACTGTGCGGGCTGTGCTGGATAGACCACTGTGCGGGCTGTGCTGGATAGACCACTGTGCGGGCTGTGCTGGATAGACCACTGTGCGGGCTGTGCTGGATAGACCACTGTGCGGGCTGTGCTGGATAGACCACTGTGCGGGCTGTGCTGGATAGACCACTGTGCGGGCTGTGCTGGATAGACCACTGTGCGGGCTGTGCTGGATAGACCACTGTGCGGGCTGTGCTGGATAGACCACTGTGCGGGCTGTGCTGGATAGACCACTGTGCGGGCTGTGCTGGATAGACCACTGTGCGGGCTGTGCTGGATAGACCACTGTGCGGGCTGTGCTGGATAGACCACTGTGCGGGCTGTGCTCTATATACCACTGTGCGGGCTGTGCTGGATAGACCACTGTGCGGGCTGTGCTGGATAGACCACTGTGCGGGCTGTGCTGGATAGACCACTGTGCGGGCTGTGCTCTATATACCACTGTGCGGGCTGTGCTGGATAGACCACTGTGCGGGCTGTGCTGGATAGACCACTGTGCGGGCTGTGCTGGATAGACCACTGTGCGGGCTGTGCTGGATAGACCACTGTGCGGGCTGTGCTGGATAGACCACTGTGCGGGCTGTGCTGGATAGACCACTGTGTGGGCTGTGCTGGCACCCAACACCATGTTGCAGTGCAGGAGATTCCTCCTGCACGGCAACAGTCCGAGGCGTATCTAGGGGAAGGGGGCAGCCGGGGCACGTGAGAGACAGGAAGCAGCTCCAGTCATCACGATGAGACAGCTTCTCAGTCTGTATTTTCCCCCCCTCATACATCTCATGTACGTCTGAATGAGATCGTATTTAAGAGAAAGCCAAAATAACCCCGGGACAGAAGGCGAGAGCAGGGGGGAGGTGCGGGACAGAGCCGCTTTAGTCAGGAGAAGCTGAGGAGCCGCAGCCGGTTTACATCAGCCACCCCTGTACCAGAGAGGAGATTGTGAGTTGTGTATATGAGCTGGTATCTGGTGTGTGTGATATCTGTAGTATGTGTGTGTGTGTGTGTGTTATCTGTAGTGTGTGTGTGATAACTGTAGTATGTGTGTGTGTAATATCTGTAGTATGATGTGTGTGTGTGATATCTGTAGTGTGTGTGAGGCAGGGGCGTAACTACCACGGTCGCAGCTGCAAGCGGCTCTGGCAGGTCAGGGGGCCGTGTGTCCCCTTGAGCCTGTCTCCGATATGCTTGTGTCCCTTGTCCCCATGTGCCAGTCTCCCTTGCTCACTAGTCCCTGTGTCCCCTTGTGCCAGTCCCCCTTGTCCACTGGTCCCCGTGTGCCCCTTGTGTCAGTCTCCCTTGCTCACTTGTCCCCGTGTGCCCCTTGTGTCAGGCTCCCTTGCCCACTAGTCCCCTTGTGTCAGTCTCCCTTGCCCACTAGTCCCCTTGTAACCTTCTCCCCTGCCTCCTAGCCCCCATGTGTCCCCTTGTGCCTGTCTTCCTTGCCCTCTCCCCTGCCCCCTCGTCACCATTTGCTCGTGTCTTTCTCACTGCCCCTGTATGGAGGGGCTGCATTATACTATGAGGGGGGCTGCATTGTATTCTATGGGGGTTACATTGAATTGTATGGCGGGGGGGCCCCATTTGGAAGTTCGCACCGGGGCCCATAACTTTGTAGTTACGCCACTGGGCTTATCTACAGCATTCTGTAATGCTGCAGATAAGCCCCCGACGTATCCTGAAAGATAAGAAAACCAGGTTATATTATACTCATACAGGGGCGGTCCGGGTCCGGGTCCAGCACCTCCCATCTTCGTGCGATGGCGTCCTCTTCCTTGCTTCTGTCGTGGCTCCGGCGCAGGCGTACTTTGTTTGCCCTGTTGAGGGCAGCGTAAAGTACTGCAGTGCGCAGGCACCGGGAAAGGTCAGAGAGGCCCAGCACCTGTGCACTGCAGTACTTTACGTTGCCCTCAACAGGGAAAATCAGTACGCCTGCGCAGGAGCCGTGACAGAAGCAAGGAATCATATCATCGTATGAAGATGGGAGGCGCTGGACCGGACCGCGACGCCCATCGGACCCGGACCGCCCTTGGGTGAGTATAATCTAACTTGTTTTTCTCCTCTTTCAGGTTACATCGGGGGCTTATCTACAGCATTACAGAATGCATTACAGAATGCTGTAGATAAGCCCCTGATGCCGGTGGCCGCAGCTTATAGGCGAATTTTGGGGTGACAGATTCCCTTTAATATTGAGCAGAATTAAATATGCTGATATCCACCTTGTAGGAATCTGTACTCACTCAGCGGCTCTTGAGGTCGGCACAGGAGGCGGTTTTCTTGCAAAGTCCAGGCAAGTTTAACCCCTTCACGACCTTGCCCTTTTCCGTTTTTGCGTTCTCGTTTTTCGCTCCCCTCCTTCCCAGAGCCATAACTTTTTTATTTTTCCGTCAATATGGCCATGTGAGGGCTTGTTTTTTGCAGGACAAGTTGCACTTTTCATCGACATCATTGGTTTTAGCTTGTCGTGTACTAGAAAACGGCAAAAAACTTCCAAGTGCGGTGAAATTGCAAAAAAAGTGCAATCCCACATTTGTTTTTTTTTTGGCTTTTTTGCTAGGTTCACTAAATGCTAAAACTGACCTGCCATTTTGATTCTCCAGGTCATTAAGAGTTCATAGTCACCAAACATGTCTAGGTAGGTACGTTTTATCTA
Source organism: Ranitomeya variabilis (assembly GCF_051348905.1). Taxonomy (NCBI): domain Eukaryota; kingdom Metazoa; phylum Chordata; class Amphibia; order Anura; family Dendrobatidae; genus Ranitomeya; species Ranitomeya variabilis. Next base: position 382,630,215 of record NC_135233.1, on the reverse strand, counting down.
GGTGGTAAAAAAAATTTCCAAACTTTGCTAAAAAAAAAAAAATTTGCGCCATTTTCCGTTACCCGTAGCGTCTCCATTTTTCGTGATCTGGGGTCGGGTGAGGGCTTATTTTTTGTGTGCCGAGCTGGCGTTTTAAATGATACCATTTTGGTGCAGATATGGTCTTTTGATCGTCTGTTATTACATTTTAATGCAATGTTGCGGCGACCAAAAAAACGTAATTCTGGCATTTCGATTTTTTTTCTCGCTACGCCATTTAGAGATCAGGTTAATCCGTTTTTTTATTGATAGATCGGGCGATTCTGAACGCGGTGATACCAAATATGTGTAGGTTTGATTTTTTTTTTTTATTGTTTTATTTTGAATGGCGCGAAAGGGGGGTGATTTAAACTTTTATATTTTTTAATTTTTTCATATTTTTTAAAACTTTTTTTTTTAACTTTTGCCATGCTTCAATAGCCTCCATGGGAGGCTAGAAGCTGGCACCACTGGATCGCCTCTGCTACATAGGAGCGATCATCAGATCACTGCTATGTAGCTGAATTGCAGGCTTGCTATGAGCGCCGACCACAGGGTGGCACTCAACGGCAGGCCGGCATCAGTAACCATAGAGGTCTCAAGGACCTCTATGGTTACCATCCTCACGCATCGCTGACCCACGATCATGTGACTGGGGTCGGCGATGCGATCATTTCCAGCAGCACAGCCGGAAGCGCCGGTTAAATGCCGCTGTAAGGCTGCGTGTCCACGCTCAGGATGGCCGGCGGTATCGCCGCAGCGGCGAAGCCGCTCGGCGCTAAACCCCACCCCCTTTCTGGGACGCGATCATGCCGGATGTGTACAGTACACATCCGGGATCATCGCACCCCTCGCCATAGGGCCCTGTGATATTACCTGCGGCGACGCAGCGTCGCCGCAGGTAGCACGGACATGCTGCGATCTGAAAAGACGCGCAGCATGTCCGGAGTCGCAGGCCGCCGCGTGCGGGTTTCCACGCATAGTGGACACGGGATTTCACAAAATCCCCTCCACTATGCTGGAACATCTGGACGCTGTGTGTTTGACGCTGCAGCGTCAATCACGCAGCGTTTACTTACCGTGGACACTCACCCTAAGTGTTTGACAGCGGCATTTAACTGGTTAATAGCGGCGGGTGAATCGCGATTTCACCCGCTGCTATTGCGGGCACATGTCAGCTGTTCAAAACAGCTGACATGTCCCGGCTTTGATGTGGGCTCACCGCCGGAGCCCACATCAAAGCAGGGGACCCGACCTCCGCAGTAATAGTACAGCGGAGGTCGGGAAGGGGTTATCTTCATAAACCGCATCGGGTAGCACAACAAAACCGAGCCTTGCAAGGCACAAAGTGAAGAACAAACTGAAAACAAATAGTCCATATGGTATTGCGGGTCTGCCCCCTCAGCTCAGTGCCTTTAGCAACACACACTGGAGGTCTCCACATCTCCAGCCACAGACACTGAATCAGAGGCTCGGCCTCCATTTTATCTGCCAAACCACGACCCTGGGGTTGGAATATGTGTGCGGTCATTCCCACCCATCTCTTATTACCACTTGTAAAACCCGGCCCTGGAATGGCCCAAATAACTCTCTCAGCACTATAGGTGCTGGAGCATACTTCCGAGCTCACATCACCACAACTGTATATCGTATGAGCCCCCAACAGCACCTTATACGCAGCATGAGCCCCACACAGCCTCCCCCATATGTGGCTTGAGCCACAAAAAACATCCCCCATATGCGGTATGAGCCAACACAGTTTCTCCATATACAGTATGAGTCCCCCACAGCCTCCCCCATATGCGGCATGAGCCCCACACAGTTTCTCCATATACAGTATGAGTCCCCCACAGCCTCCCCCATATACGGCATGAGTCACACACAGCCTCCCTATATACACTGCATGAGCCCCTCACAGCCTCCCTATATACACTGCATGAGCCCCACACCGCCTCCCTATATACACTGCATGAGCCCTGCACAGCCTCCCTATATGTACTGCATGAGCCACACACAGCCTCCCTATATACTGCATGAGCCCCTCACAGCCTCCCTATATACACGAGCCCCACACAGCCTCCCTATATACACTACATGAGCCACACACAGCCTCCCTATATATACTGCATGAGCCACACACAGCCTCCCTATATACCCTACATGAGCCACACAGCCTCCCTATATACAGCATGAGCCCCACACAGCCTCTCTATATACACTGCATGAGCCCCACACAGCCTCTCTATATACACTACATGAGCCACACACAGCCTCCCTACATACACTGCATGAGCCCCACACAGCCTCCCTATATACACTGCATGAGCCCCACACAGCCTCCCTATATATATATATATATATATATATATATATATATATATATATATATATATATATATATATACTGCATGAGCCCCACACAGCCTCCCTATATACACTACATGAGCCCCACACAGCCTCCCTATATATACTGCATGAGCCACACACAGCCTCCCTATATATACTACATGAGCCCCACACAGCCTCCCTATATATACTACATGAGCCCCACACAGCCTCCCTATATACACTACGAGCCCCACACAGCCTCTCTATATACACTGCATGAGCCCCACACAGCCTCCCTATATATACTACATGATCCCCTCACAGCCTCCCTATATACACTGCATGAGCCCTGCACAGCCTCCCTATATACTGCATGAGCCCCTCACAGCCTCCCTATATACACGAGCCCCACACAGCCTCCCTATATACACTACATGAGCCACACACAGCCTCCCTATATATACTGCATGAGCCACACACAGCCTCCCTATATACCCTACATGAGCCACACACAGCCTCCCTATATACAGCATGAGCCCCACACAGCCTCTCTATATACACTGCATGAGCCCCACACAGCCTCTATATAGACTACATGAGCCACACACAGCCTCCCTACATACACTGCATGAGCCCCACACAGCCTCCCTATATACACTGCATGAGCCCCACACAGCCTCCCTATATATATACTGCATGAGCACCACACAGCCTCCCTATATACACTACATGAGCCCCACACAGCCTCCCTATATATACTGCATGAGCCACACACAGCCTCCCTATATATACATGAGCCCCACACAGCCTCCCTATATACACTACGAGCCCCACACAGCCTCTCTATATACACTGCATGAGCCCCACACAGCCTCCATATATATACTACATGATCCCCACACAGCCTCCCTATATATACTACATGATCCCCACACAGCCTCCCTATATACACTGCATGAGCCCCACACAGCCTTCTTATATACTGCATGATCCCCACACAGCCTCCCTATATACACTGCATGAGCCCCACAGCCTCCCTATATACACATGAGCCCCACACAGCCTCCCTATATATATACTGCATGAGCCCCACACAGCCTCCCTATATACACTACATGAGCCCCACACAGCCTCCCTATATACACTGCATGAGCCCCACACAGCCTCCCTATATACACTGCATGAGCCACACACAGCCTCCCTATATACACTGCATGAGCCCCACACAGCCGCCCTATATATATACTGCATGAGCCCCACACAGTCTACCTACTGTAAGTAAAATGCACTCCCCATAGGCCTCCATATAGTATAATGCACTCCCCATTGGCCTCCATATAGTTTAATGCACTCCCCATAGGCAGACTCTATATAGTATAATGCACATCCAATAGGCAGACTCTATAGTATAATGCGCTCCCCATAGGCAGACTCTATATAGTATAATGCACCCCCATAGGTAGACTCTATATACAGGGTGGGCCATTTATATAGAAACACCTAAATAAAATGGGAATGGTTGGTGATATCAACTTCTTGCTTGTGGCACATTAGTATATGGGAGGGGGAAAACTTTTCAAAATGGGTGGTGACCATGGCGGCCATTTTGAAGTCAGCCATTTTGGATCCAACTTTATTTTTTCCAATGGGAAGAGGGTCATGTGACATATGAAACTTATTGAGAATTTCACCAGAAAAACAATGGTTTGCTTGGTTTTAACGTAACTTTATTCTTTCATGAAATGGCCCACCCTGAAGTATAATGTACCCCCCATAGGCAGACTCTATAGTATAATGCACTCCCCCATAGGCAGACTCTATATAGTATAATGTACACCCCAAAGGCAGACTCTATATAGTATAATGCACATCCAATAGGCAGACTCTATAGTATAATGTACCCCCCATAAGCAGACTCTATAGTATAATGCACTCCCCATTGGCAGATTCTATATAGTATAATGTACCCCCATAGGCAGACTCTATATAGTATAATGCACATCCAATAGGCAGACTCTGTAGGATAATGTAACCCCCCATAGGCAGACTATGTAGGATAATGTAACCCCCCATAGGCAGACTCTATAGTATAATGCAGCCCCATAGGCAGACTCTATATAGTATAATGTACCCCCATAGGCAGACTCTATATAGTATAATGTACCCACCATAGGCAGCCTCTATAGTATAATGCACTCCCCATAGGCAGACTCTATATTATATAATGCACTCTCTATAGGCCTCCATATAGTATAATGCACTCCCCATAGGCAGACTTTATATAGTATAATGCACATCCCATAAGCAGACTCTATAGTATAATGTTACCGCCATAGGCAGACTCTATAGCATAAAGCACTCACCATAGGCACTCTATAGTACAAGGCACTTCCCATAGGTAGGCTCTATAGTATAATGCAGCCCCTAATATAATGCAACCCCATAGGCAGCCTCTATAGTATAAAGCAGCCTCTAATATAATGCACCCCCAGAGGCAGCCTCTATAGTATAAGGCAGCCATCTGATGCATCTGTCTGGCCACAAACTCCTTAGAGAAGTCTGGTTCCTTCAACACTGGCTGTTTACACAGGGCTAGCTTCAGGTCCTGGAAGGCAGTCTCCGATTCTGGAGACCACTTAGCCACAGCCAACTTCGTCCCTTTAAAGAGGTCTATCGTAGTGGCGGCTATCATGGCAAGATTAACGATAAATTGGTGGCAGTAGCCCACTATGCTCAGAAAGATCTGATCTGCTTCTTTGAAAGGGGTATTGGTCAACTCTGGATCGTGTCAATTTTATTTATTTGGGGCTTTATCTCGCCCAACTATTTAGCTTCCTCCATCCCCATGTCATATTTCTTCGGGTTTATGGAAATCTCCGCCTTCTGTAGAGCATCCTGGATCAAGATCACAATGTCATCCAGGTAGGCCACTGCGTACTTCTTATGGTGAGCTTGGATCTATGGGTCTTTGGAAGGTGGCAGAAGCTCCTAGCAACCCACACAGCATCCTTGTGTACTGGAAGCAACCGTCTGGTGTTGAGAAGGCCTTTTTCTTGGCATCTTGGGATGTTGGAATTCGTCAATACCCTTTTGTGAGGTAAAGGGTGGTAATGTACCTAGCCGGCCCCAGCCTTTCAATCAGTTCATCAACACGGGGCATTGGACACGTTCGAACTTAAAGAGACCTCATTCAGCTTCCTATAGTCATTGCAAAACCGCCATTCTCCATCTGATTTTGGTAACAAGACTCTCTTGGACTCTTCAATGACTCCCAGGCTCAGCCTCCGCTTCATCTCTTTCGAGATCACCTCTTGGCGGGCTTCGGGAATCCAAAACAGCTTCAAGTTCACCTGAACATGAGGCTCAGTGAGCACTTCATGCTCTGTAACCTGATTACAACCCGGTAATTCTGAGAACAGGTTTCTGTTCAGATGTAGCAACTCTCTGAACTGCTGCTTTTGAGCATGTGACATCGACTTTGCCACCTTGACCTCTTTCATGTTGTCTTCAGACTTAGCCACCAAACACAGGGCATCCATGGGCTCCCTATCTCACCAAGGCTTAATCAGGTAGGCATAGTACACCTAGCAGGGCTTCCTTCTCCCTTTTTGGTGGAATTTATAGTTGACGTCGCCAATCTTTTCAACTAGTTCCTAGGGCCCCTGCTACTTTGCCAGAAATTTGGTCTCCACCATAGGTACCAGCACCAAATTCCCAGGGTTGAAATGTCTCACCCTCACTGCTCTATTGTTAATCCTTGACTGTGCCTATTGTGCTTTGAGGTGTTCTTTCAAAATGGGCAACACCTTGCCAAATCTCTGTTGCATCTGGGCCACATGTTCGATTACACTGCTGGACGGTGTAGACCCTGCCTCCCAGATCTCCTACGCTACATCCATGAGTCAATGGGGGTGTCGGCCACATAACAGTTCAAAAGGGGAGAAACCAGTAGAGGCCAGTGGATCTTCTCCGACGGAGAATAAAAAGTACGACAGTAGTCAGTCCCAGTCTAGTCCATCCTTCTCTACTACCTTCTTTAACATGGCTGTCAAGGTTTTATTAAATCTTTCTACTAAACCATCTGTCTGGATGGTAGACTGATGTCCTGAGTTGTGTGTTCTGCAGGGATTTGGACAACTCTCTCATTACCTTTGACATGAATGGAGTCCCTTGGTCCGTTAGGATCTCCTTAGGCAACCCTGTTCTAGACCAGATCTGGACCAACTCCCAAGCTTGGCGGAGAAGTTTCGTAGTGGTACAGACTCCGGATAACTTGTAGCATAGTCCAGGATCACCAAGATATACTGATGCTCTCTGGCGGACTTAACCAGGGGTCCCACTAGATCCACGGCTATGCAATCAAACAGAACCTCAATGATGGGCAATGGCACTAAGGGGCTACAGAAGTGAGCCACCGTGGAGGTCAGCTGGCAGGTGGATCAGGACCTACAATAGTTCAAGATTTATCAGTGACAACATGGCCAGTAGAACCTCTGAAGGATCTGTTCCGGTGTTTTATCTACTCCCAGATGACCACATAGACATGGCCCATACTCATGTGTTAACACCCTGCGTCTGTACGGCCCTGGCACCAGTAATTGCTCAATTACCTCCCCTCTCTGCTTGGTGACCCGATATACCATAGCAGTTACAGCGAAATATGGATATCAGATATTAACCCCCAGCTCCTGAGCAACACCATTAAAGTACAGTCACGTTATCAAATGTTGTTTATAGAATGAAGTCCCTGAGTTGGGCGGTTCCAAAGTTTCCCCCAGACGCCTCCATCTCAGGGATGTTGGCCTCTAGGAATGCTACCTCATCCTCTTTGCCAACAAGCACACAAAAGGGAAACCTGTCAGTTGCAGCCTGTGACAAGGTTTCTTTAGGAGCTGTCTTCCAAGCAATTAGGCATTGTGAAGAAACCGGATTATATCTTAATTACCCAGACAACTATTTTTAGCAAACCAAGAAGAATACCCTGTTATCTATACTTTTGCTTGTGTAAGCCTGTAAGGCTGTGTGCACACATAGCAGATTTTTTGTGTTTTTTTCGCGGGTTTTCGCTATAAAACCGCTATAAAACCGCGAAAAAAACGCTAACATTAAGCATCCTATGTAACAGAATGCAATCCGCATTTTTTGTGCACATGCTGCATTTTTTTCCTGAGCGGAATCGCAATCCAGAAAAAAACGCAGCATGTTCATTAAAATTGCGGAATCGCGGCGATTCTGCACACATAGGAGTGCATTGATCTGCTTACTTCCCGCACGGGGCTATGCACACCATGCGGGAAGTAAGCAGATCATGTGCGGTTGGTACCCAGGGTGGAGGAGAGGAGACTCTCCTCCACGGACTGGGCACCATATAAGTGGTAAAAAAAAAAAGAATTAAAATAACAAATAGTGATATACTCACCTTCTGGCGGCCCGACCTTCTCAGCGGCTTCCGAGGTGTGTGTGAAGGACCTGCGATGACGTCGCGGTCACATGACCACGGTCACGTGACCGCTACGTCAATGGAAGGTCCTGAACACACAGCATTAGGAACGGACGCCTGCAGGTGAGTATAACCTTTTTTTTAATTTTTTTTATTATTTTTAACATTCTATCTTTTACTATAGATGCTGCATAGGCTGCATCTATAGTAAAAAGTTGGTCACACTTGTCAAACATTATGTTTGACAAATGTGACCAACCTGTCAGTTTTCCAAGCGATGCTACAGATCGCTTGGAAAACTCTAGCATTCTGCAAGCTAATTATGCTTGCAAAACGCTAGTTTTCTGCGGGTGTATGCATGCAAATTCTGCATGCGATATACCCGCGGCAGGAGGCGCAGAATTGCCGCGGAAATTTCCGCGGCAATTCTGCTACGTGTGAACTCAGCCTTAGGGTATGTCCACACGTCAGGATTTCTTGCAGAAATTTCCTGAAGAAAACCGGAAATTTTCTGCAAGAAATCCACATTTTTTTTTGCGGTTTTTCCCGTTTTTTTTCGAGGTTTTTTTAGCATTTTGCAAGCGTAATTAGCTTGCAGAATGCTAAAGTTTTCCAAACGATCTGTAGCATCGCTTGGAAAACTGACTGACAGGTTGGTCACACTTGTTAAACATAGTGTTTGACAAGTGTGACCAACTTTTTACTATAGATGCAGCCTATGCAGCATCAATAGTAAAAGATAGAATGTTTAAAAATAATAAAAAAAATTTAAAAAATGGTTATACTCACCTGCAGACAGCAGATCTCCTCAGCGGCTTCCGTTCCTATAGATGGTGTGTGTGTGCAGGACCTTCGATGACGTCGCGGTCACGTGACCGCGACGTCATCGCGGTCACGTGACCGCGACGTCATCGCAGGTCCTTCACACACACCATCTATAGGAACGGAAGCGGCAGCATGCACCGCTGAGAGGCGGGAAGACTCCGGGGGCCATCGACGGTGAGTATATGACTATTTTTTATTTTAATTCTTTTTTTTTTACCAATTATATGGTGCCCAGTCCGTGGAGGAGAGTCTCCTGGGTACCAACCGCACATGATCTGCTTACTGCCCGCATGGTGGGCATAGCCACATGCGGAAAGTAAGCAGATCAATGCATTCCTAGGTGTGCAGAATCCCCGCAATTCTGCAAATTTAATGAACAGGTTGCTTTTTTTTCCGCGATGCGATTTTTTCGTGGAAAAAAATGCAACATTTGCACAAGAAATGCGGAATGCACTGAAAATAATGGGAGGCATATGTAAGCGTTTTTTTCGTGTTTTTATAGCGAAAAAACTGCGAAAAATACTGAACGTGTGCACATGGCCTGAAAGCAGAGAGGGAAAAACTATTCACATAGATTAAATAATCAAGCCATGCTACTTGCTCTCATCACCATTGTTCCCTTTTGTGTGAGGCTGGACTGAAGGACACTGGGTAAATCTAAAAATAGGCTACATGCCTTTGTATAAAGAGATTGAGATGGAGAGAGTCAGCCGGAGATTCTGCCAAGGCACAAAACACCCAAAGTACCAGAAACAGGACTGCAGCCAATTCATCATGGCTCCATCATGAGTGACACGGATCTATCATTCTACAGGAAACAACCAAGGGGTATTGGGCTCCGGTTGGAAGTATACAGATCTGCTCCATTGACGATCGCTGGACCATGGATATGTTTGGAGAAAGCTAGGATTGGAACCCGCTGGACACCTGGCTCCATGGAGATGTTCGGATAAGCCAGGTTGTGACTCACATGTCAACTGGCCTTGTACCTTGTATGGACTCAATAGATTATCATTTTCCAAAGCTTGTCGTTACCTCCTCTCTGTGTGTGCCATAGGTGGAGCAACCGATCCTGGAAGATGAAGGCAGGTTGTGATTCTCGGATCAACTGGCCTTGTATGGACTGTCATCTTCCTATGCTCTAAGTTACCTCCTCTCTGCGTGCGTGTCACAGGTGGGGTAGCCGACCCTGGGAGCTCTAACATAACATCTGCCGTTATCCCGGCGGGTCAGCGGAAGGGTGAGACTCTGTAATGTGAACCATCAGGGGTACTGTGCTGGGACTGTTCTATGTATTTGCCTGTTTTGTGGTTCAATACAGTATTGCCATACTGTTTTACCCTCACCCTGTGTTGTTCGAGTAGGGTTATGCCCACAATCCCTGGTCCATGCGGTTCTGGCTAGCGGACCTGGGCGCCCACCAATCCTCACAGGCATCCTCACTTTCCCTGACAAGTCCCAAAATAATGTAAAGTCCTGCCCTATTATAACAGGGTGCAATAGGTCCTTGACAAATGGTAAGGTTTTTAATATTAGAGTTAGGACAGTTCCAATTAGGGTCACCGTGAAGTGGTGGGATTGCTTTTGAATTTTTTGATCATAAAACGTTAACTAAATACTCTATATTATTTTCATGAACTATTGCTGTTTATTTACTGCAGGGTATTCAATAATTATGTTTCTGTCTTTTTTTTTTCTGTTCAGTGGCTAGTGTGAACGTGTGCTTACATGCTGCATGCTCACCAGTTTATATCCCAGTTCATACCCTTGGGTTCTTTTCAGTCTGTTTGCATCATGTGCATATAAAGGTGTGACCTGCCTTTCCTTGAGCTAGACGTTATATTGATATGGTTGCCCCTGGCTGGGTGTCCACTAGCTGGGCCGTCTTTCTCAACCTTTATACACATGCATGTCACTTGACAAACGGTAAGGTTTTCAATATTAGAGTTAGGACTGTCCCAAATAGGGTCACCGTGAAGTGGTGGGATGGCTTTTGCATTTTTTTTTTACTCATGTGTCCAATATTATTTTAATTCACTATTGCTGTTCATTTATTTACTGCAGGGTATACAATCATTATGTTTCTTTGTTTTTTTTCTGTAATAGGTCCTTGACTACACCAACCTCATGTGAATCTGGACCACAATTTGTGTCTATGATCACTTGGGCAACAGGGTAGTCTTTAGCGTCCCCATGGATACAGCAGATGTTCACCATCTTCCCAGGAATCAGCTGATGAGTAATTGAGGCCCTTACTAAGGTTATCAAGCTTCCCGAGTCCAACAAACCAGGCATTTGCACAGCGTTCACTGACACGGGACATGTCTGCGGTCCCTCATCTAGTTGAGGGACAGCACTGCAGGCAGGATATGCAAAATACAAGTCCTATGCTGAGGTACATCGGTGGTCATGGGGCACCCTCCAACAAATTACGTTATTGGATGGGGCCATGGCCAAGATCTCAGATGACTCTTAGACACCCTCTAATTTGGCTGTAGTTGCCCTCTTTTGGGGTGTCAGCCCTAGTTTGGAAACCCCAGAGGAAATGCTAAGACCCCTTAGTTCCCCATGGAAATTTTGAATTTCTGATACCTTTCCACCAGCTCATCGGCATACCGGGACTATCCCTGCGCAATCCAGGATTGCACCGACCTCGGAAGTGAGTGTATGAACCTGTCCATTACAACCCTCTCCACCATCTGTGCTGGAGAGGAAGATTCAGGTTGCAACCACATTTGACCCAGGTGGTCGAACATTTGGGACCGGGGAGGTTTGTCACCGTAATAGGCCCAGTGGTGCACCAGTTGCACCCTCACAGACAGGATCACTCCTAAGTGTGCCAAGAAATGTCTTCAACTTGGCATACTCTTTTGCGTCATTTAAGGCCAAGTCATAATAGGCATTCTGCAGTTCCCCCATTAGATATGGCACAAGAACCTCCGGAGGCAATTTCTCCAGTTCCGGCACCCTTTCGAAAACAGTCATGAACACCTAGTCATCATCATCCGAGGTCATCTTTTGCAAGGCTCTCCTTACAGTTTTCCTGACGTGCGAGTCATCACCTTGACTTAGGAGTTGGGCCCTGCCATGGATCGCCTTGGCTAGGAGTTCCATCTGCTGCTGCATCTGTTGCTACTGCTGCTGTCATAGCTGTTGCTGCCTGAGATTAGTCTCCATTTTGAGATTAATCTGCAATTGTTGCTTTGTCAACTCCTCAATGTTGTTAGCTTTCACTGCTGCAGTCACTTTTCCCAGGACATATAGTATCTCTGCGGCAGTCACATTGCCCCTTGGGATTCGTGCCCGTGCTTCTAGCACCAATTGTAGGGTTTCTCAGCGCTATACGTGCTGGAAACTGCTTTCCCGGGCTTACATCACCGAAGCTACCAACCTCGATGATAAATATCTACTCTCAAGGCACTTTCTGGCGGCCCTCTTAAAACATGTATAATGGGATTTCTTGTGGCGAGGACTGATTTTTGAACCTTGCGGAAAGGGTATTTTCATGGTCTCCTCTCTTGTTGCTCAGTGCGTCTTCCAAAACGAGATCGCCAACGTCCTGATTCTATCACATTGTCCAGGCTTCTTTCCTGTAAAGCTGCCCTCTGTCCTCACGCCCTTTGCCTACACTTCAGGAGAGTGTGCATGTTTTTAATGAGGAAAAGGGGGTGAGCTGCTGTCGTTTATTGCCTGATTAAATACGGTAAGGCTACTTTCACACTAGCGTTTTTTTTGCATACGTCGCAATGCGTCGTTTTGGCAAAAAAACGCATCCTGCAAAGTTGTCTGCAGGATGCGTTTTTTTCCCCATAGATTTACATTGGCGACGCATTGCGACGTATGCACACACGTTGCAACCGTCGTGCGACGGTTGCGTCGTGTTTTGGCGGACTGCCGGCAGCAAAAAACGTTACATGTAACGTTTTTTTGTGCCGACGGTCCGCCATTTCCGACCGCGCATGCGCGGCCAGAACTCCACCCCCACCTCCCCGCACCTCACAATGGGGCAGCGGATGCGTGGAAAAACAGCATCCGCTGCCCCCGTTGTGCGGCGCATTCACTGCTAGCGTCGGTACGTCGGCCCGACGCACTGCGACGGGCCGAGTACGACGCTAGTGTGAAAGTAGCCTAAGAGTTTCTGCGTCAATTTAACATTCTGGAGGCGTGAGGTCCCATACACATTAGATAGTTGGCCTTAGGAGGGTCTTATGTAACGTTCCCTTGTGGGGTCTTGATATACTGAGTGATGGTACAATTGTTGTGCTCTCGTCTCCTTTCGAGTCTATCACTAGTCAAGACTTCGCTGGTTTCCAGTCGGCAGACAGTAGCGTATATTGTCGGGGTTCAGATGATTTTAAGGCTGAATTCAGAAGAAGCAGACTGGATGCGTTCCCAGCAGATTACAGTGCAAGGATTTTATAAATGTCACCGACGTGATGTCAACTTTGCCGTGAGGAAACACATGCATGCGGAGGATTACATGACATGAACACTGATCACGTTGGTGAAATCCAAAGTGGTTATTGGCGACAGCTCAGTATTATAATTGGAGCAAATCTGTTAATCGCACATGACCAAGTGGAGAAACCCGTCATCAGTCTCCAAGGATTTCTTATTTTCATCCTCTCCAGGAAGCGACCCTGTGTACCGGTTTAGGCCATTTCCTCCAGTGATGCACTCACATTGCTATAGCTGAAGCGTCCCTGTCGTCGGCAGCATACGGCCCATTATGGCAGCGGCCCGGATTTGTCCTCCGTACACAGGTCTGACAGGGAGGAGAGCAGGGGATTAAATCCTCCATATTCTGGCCTGAAGCACCGGTCTAACATTACCTGCTCTTAACGATCACATCCCTCAGTGACACCGTTACAAGCCTCTGTGACTCGTCCTCCGTCCCTGTACACTGGACATCATGCCTCATAGTGAGTACTACATGTGCATCAGACTCGCATAAGAGGCAGATGGACCGTGTGACAGCACTATCTGCATGACAGCCACCATGGCTGGCCAGAGCACTTTCTGCCGAGACCTAGCTGACCAGTCACTGCCACTACATACATTCAGAGCCCAACAGATACCAATGGGGAGACCACCACCTATGGGATAACCGCAGCGTTCTTCTGCTTTGCTTATATTGTGACATCTTATTCTGCAGCGCTCTACAGACATCACTGTCCCCATTTGAATTTCCAATCACTATGTCTCTAGAGAAATCTGAAGAACCCAAACAGAGGGAGAACATACAAACTCCTTGCAGAGGTTGTCCTTGGTGGGATTTGAAACCAGGATCCCAGCACTGCAAAGCAACAGTGCTAACCACTGAGCTGCATATATTTCCAGTGTTAACCACTGAGCTGCGTATATTTCCAGTGCTAACCACTGTGCTGCGTATTTCCAGTGCTAACCACTGTGCTGCGTATATTTCCAGCGCTAGCCACTGAGCTGCATATATTTCCAGCGCTAACCACTGAGCTGCGTATATTTCCAGTGCTATCCACTGTGCCGCGTATATTTCCAGTGCTATCCACTGTGCCGCGTATATTTCCAGTGCTATCCACTGTGCCGCGTATATTTCCAGTGCTATCCACTGTGCCGCGTATATTTCCAGTGCTATCCACTGTGCCGCGTATATTTCCAGTGCTAACCACTGAGCTGCGTATATTTCCAGTGCTATCCACTGTGTTGCGTATATCTCCAGTGCTAACCACTGAGCTGCGTATATTTCCAGTGCTAACCACTGAGCTGCGTATATTTCCAGTGCTAACCACTGAGCTGCATATATTTCCAGCGCTAGCCACTGAGCTGCATATATTTCCAGTGCTAACCACTGAGCTGCATTTCCAGCGCTAACCACTGAGCTGCGTATATTTCCAGTGCTAACCACTGAGCTGTGTATATTTCCAGTGCTAACCACTGAGCTGCGTATATTTCCAGTGCTATCCACTGTGCCGCGTATATTTCCAGTGCTATCCACTGTGCCGCGTATATTTCCAGTGCTATCCACTGTGCCGCGTATATTTCCAGTGCTATCCACTGTGCCGCGTATATTTCCAGTGCTAACCACTGAGCTGCGTATATTTCCAGTGCTATCCACTGTGTTGCGTATATCTCCAGTGCTAACCACTGAGCTGCGTATATTTCCAGTGCTAACCACTGAGCTGCGTATATTTCCAGTGCTAACCACTGAGCTGCATATATTTCCAGCGCTAGCCACTGAGCTGCATATATTTCCAGTGCTAACCACTGAGCTGCATTTCCAGCGCTAACCACTGAGCTGCGTATATTTCCAGTGCTAACCACTGAGCTGTGTATATTTCCAGTGCTAACCACTGCGCTGCGTATATTTCCAGTGCTAACTACTGAGCTGCGTATATTTCCAGTGCTAACCACTGAACTGCGCATATTTCCAGTGCTAACCACTGTGCTGCGTATATTTCCAGTGCTAACCACTGCGCTGCGTATATTTCCAGTGCTAACTACTGAGCTGCATATATTTCCAGTGCTAACCACTGAGCTGCGCATATTTCCAGTGCTAACCACTGAGCTGCATATATTTCCAGTGTTAACCACTGAGCCACCGTGCGGCATATACTTACAATGCTAACCGCTTATCCCCGTGCGTCTGCTCTGACAGATAATGGACACCATGTGGCTGCTGTCTGTCGGAGATAAGACATGTCATACATTCACTCTAGATCTAAAGATTGGCACAGCAGTGTGCACAGGACGGTCCTCAAGGAGAAGCCGCTGATATTAAATAACAGAAGACCAAGCTGTTCAGAAGACATTGTGCCATGAGCAGCGGTAACACACGTCACTGTTTTATTACATGGATGTCACGGTTCCCTACAGAAGACGGCTGTGACCAGGTCTCCGTGTACCACACATCAGCAGCGTATACACTAGACTAGAGCCGGACTTTTAATAATTTTCTGTATCTGCTCCACAATTTATTTATTTTTTTCTAGTGGCGCAAGTCAAGCAACAAAAATTAAAAATTTGTGTGTCTCCACCCGTGGTGCTTTCTGTGACGGTCTCAAGTGAAACTGGCAGAAGTCCGGGGAAGTGATAACACAGACGTGTCCAGGAGGGGAGGACAGTGTTCGTGTTCTTTCGTTAATTTTACACTAATCAGAACTTTATTTAAAAAAAAAAAAAAAAAAATTAAATTGTTTATAGAGAGAAAAAAAGTAAATAAAAATTGTATCTCTTTGCAACTGTGCAGAGATCTCCCGCAGACGCTGTAGTGATTGGAGTATTTCCTTCCTACGGCCCGGCTCGCTAGCTCGTGCGCTGCAGAGGATGGCTTTATTTCCTATGGACTTGTGCACTATAAAGGTTGCCATCAGCATTTCTTGGCTACATTTGGCGTTTTCGGTAAAGCACTCGCAGGGTTTATCGCGCAGACATTGGCCAGGCATTTCACAGCTTCTGTATATAAGACAATCGTGAACTCTGACATAAAGCCATGGCATCACCTTCATCTTCCATTTATACATGTCCGACCGGGTGCTCAGACGTGGCGTGAGCCTTATACAGATGAATAGTAAAACTAGTGTCAGGGTATGTGTCTAGTCCACGTTCAGGATTGCATCAGGATTTGGTCAGGATTTTCCATCAGTATTTATAAGCCAAAACCAGGAGTGGAACAAATAGAGGAAAAGTATAACAGAAACATATGCACCACTTCTGCATTTATCACCCACTCCTGGTTTTGGCTTACAAATACTGATGTAAAATACTGACCAAATCCTGATGCAATCCTGAACGTGGACACATACCCTTACTCAGGCTTGTGAAGGTTTACGTGAGCATGAGGCACGGAGACGTCTGACAAGGATATAGAAACAAGAGGCACATTGTACATAATATAACAAAAATTTATTCTCAAAGTTGTTTTTACAAAACAAAAATAAAGAAGGTATATATGGGAGAAGATATCCAAAAGCCCCCAGGGAGATAATTAAAATATTCAAGTGTCAGATCCACTCAAAAATTAATACAATCTCACCCAGAGAGCCTTCCGCTAACACCCATATGGACTCCTCCAGACATCCAGGACGTACCCTGAGCTCCCAATCCTAATGACTACCTACAATAGGAAGCATGTACCTCCCGTCAGCCACACCGAACCCCAACATGTCCTCCTCATCCATATTGTTAGCATTCAGGTGCTGCTATTCTCCTAATATCCAGACACAACACACCACATAGTCCCCCGTGGTCCCAAAAACCTGCGCCATCCATTTACTGTACAAAGACGTCAATCAGAGAGGACAATCACTTCATCCGGGTCACACTGCGTGGAGACATGAGACTGGAAGAGAAAGCAGAAGAAACCAAAGATGGAGCCGCAGTATAACAGATGGGAGGAGAGGGGAAAATGTCAGGTTAGAGGAAGCAGAAGGGTACAACTCATGGTTGGCTCGGTGTGGCCAGATCCCTCACCTTCCTGGTTGGCTTGGTCGGCGTATCCACCGGACTGCTGCAGGTCATCATCAGGCCTGGAGTGTCCTCGTCCTCAGTCATACTGTCACAGTCAGAAGAGCTGGAGAGCGACGTGTAAGGGCTGCCGAGAAAAAGGACTATATTAATATGCTGGAATCAAAATTGGTGCAAGAAAACTTACTCCTCAACATATATCCCTTCTCATCAGAGTCTATGGCTCCTGGCCGGATATTGCTACATGACTCGTGTACAGGGACAGAATACACTCAGGAAAAACCCACATAAATGGTTCCTGAACGGCTCATCTTTATGCAGCCTTCACCTACCAGTCGTGACGCTCTAGGATATTACTAAAGGGTACCTGTCACCTAATCTGACAGCAGAGTAATGTAGGAGCAGAGACCCTGATTCCAGCGATGTGTCGCTTACTCTGGGCCATTCAATGATCTGTCCTAAAAGGGAATTTACACTAAGAAAAAACAAAAAAGATTCCTGATAATTGTGCAGTGTAAACAAGCTGCTGTGAATGAGCAAACAATATAGCAATCTGTACATCAGAATGTGATCGGACCCTCAGCACCTTCCCAAAACAGATCAATAGCAGTATGGTAGGAGAAAATACTAAAACATAACCTTTAATAATATCCTAAAAACAGGCTGATATCCACAATGAATAAATAGACTATTAAACAATAACTAAAGTGCAAGTGCTCAAAATATAAACCTGGTATGTTCTCACCAAAGCAGAACTTCCTCTATTCCAATTATGTAGATAGGACTTCTCATAGGAGTAAAGGCTCCACTTTCCCCTTAGGGTAACTTCACACAGGGCGTTTTTGTTGCTTTTTTTTCTGCAGCAAAACCTGATCATCTCGGTAGGAAAGAAGCTGCGTCAAAAACGCAGGTTTAGGTGCATTTTTGGTGCGTTTTTTTTTCTCTTTGTCCATGCTAATGTCCTTGGATTTTCAGCAGCAAAAACGCAGCAAATAATAATACCTGCATTTTTTTCAACACCCATTCAAGTCAATGGGTGAAAAAATGCAGCAAAAACGCAGAAAGAAGTGACATGCTCTATGTCCAAAAAATGCAGCAAAGCACAAAATACTGATCACACAAAAAACCAATGTGTGTGCATGAGATTTCCGAAATCTCATAGGCTTTGCTGGTACTATAAAAAGCAGCTGAAAATTAGCATAAAAAAACGAAGCAAAAACTCCCTGTGTGAACTTACCCTTAGAGTCAAAACATGGGGAATGGGCAAAAAAAGAACACAAGAACAGAGTATATTTGATTATTACCACTCCGTGTCGTGCCCCTGCATTGCTGCCATCCTAACAAGGGCTATAACCTAGTGTGGACCTGTAAGTAAATTACCCATAGGGTTATGTAACCTCCCCAATGCATTTCTCCCTCCGTATGGGGGGGGGGGGGGGGGGTCATCAGGTTTTTTTTTTTTCCCCCCAAGATCAATAGCAGTATCTTTTGAGGCTCCTTGCAGTGGAAGGTCAGCCTCATAGACCGACAAGTTGTGTCAGCGCCCTTGTCAGGGGAAAAAAAAAAGAAGGGGTCTTGTATTAGGGCGGCAGCAATGCAGGGGCCCGACACGGTGTGGTAACAATCAAATATACTCCTCCCTTGTTCTTGTTTGCCATTCCTCATGTTTTGAACCTAAGGAGAAAATGGAGCCTTTACTCCTATGAGAAGTCATATCAACATAATTGGAATACAGGAAGTTCTGCTTTGGTGAGACCATACCAGGTTTATATTTTGAGCACTTGCACTTTAGTTACTGTTTAATAGTCTATTTGTGCATTGTGGATATCAGCCCATTTTTAGGATATTATTAAAAGTTATGTTTTAGTATTTTCTCCTACCCTGCTGCTATTGTTGGTTTGTGAATGAGCAAAACATTTGTTCGTCAGGTGAAATGACCTTTCGTGCTGCTCAGATGATTATCGCTCTTGGCAGCGCATCGTTCGGTGTAAGAAGTGTGAGAACAACGGCAGCCTGTGTGCACTGGACCATTTATTACTCAGTGTTTTATGTGCAACGTTAAAAGGGTTTCCCAATACTGGACACCCCAACATAATGAAGTCCGGACCGCAATTAACATATAATTAGTGTATACCCTCTGGCAGCGGCGCTGTTGTTCCCAGTGACGTGACTTGTGTCATGTGCAGACTGTAGAGAGACTGCAGCTCACCAATAGTCTGTGCGGGCAGACGGCCATTGTGACGAAACGGTAAAGGCTGCAGCCGCCACATGACAAGCCACGTCTCCCTCCGAGAACACCGGTGCAGACATTGCTGGGACGGCGCGGCTGCAGGAGGGGACTATGAGCGGTCTGTATTTTAATGGAAGTTCTGAATTAATTACATAAATTAAACTGGGGACGTCCAGAAGCGATAACGCCTATTGGCACGGACTGTCTAAACATTTAACGCTGCAGATCTGTTAATGTAAATGCACCTGAAGGCTTCACGGAGTATTGTAGTATTAGAGACAACACATTACATCCGGTAGCAAATGTCTCCGAGCCGCCATGAACTTACTGAGAAATCCTTATGACATTGGCGTTTTGGGTATTGCCAAATTATTTACTACCCATCCCCACACTTTCTATAGACACAATGAGTGTCCAGACACACCAGGTCAGACAAATGGTCACAAATGCCTAACAGGGTAGATAAAAATGGAGGTAAAAATAAACACCAATTCTTACAGCCACCACCAAACTGGACAGTTATGTGACTTCACTGTTGGGTCAGGAGCAAAATAAGATCAGGAACACATATTGCAGGAGAAGTTACTGACATCAGGAGGCTGGATATCAGACATCAGTCAGCAATTATGCCAGAAGACGTGATCCTATTACCCAAATATCTGATCCAACAAGCTGCACACACGGGTATGTATTCACTTCTCTAATAAAACAGACACTAACGACTGAAGTAGCTGATCTTACACCATGTGAACCCTCGCTTATTACCCTTGGTCTGGTTTACTAATCTGAGATGTCCCCTCACTGGTTCATCCTTCTCCCATCTCTGCCCCTGTCCCACTGATACATCTTTCTCCCATCCCTGCCACCGTCCCATGCCTCACTGGTTCATTCTTCTCCCATCCCTGTCCCATGTCTCTCTGGTTCATCCTTCTCCCTTCCCTGCCCCCGTCCCATGTCTCACTGGTTAATCCTTCTCCCATCCCTGTCCCCTTCCCATGTCTCACTGGTTCATCCTTCTCCCATCCCTGTCCCATGTCTCTCTGGTTCATCCTTCTCCCATCCCTGCCCCCATCCCATGTCTCACTGGTTAATCCTTTTCCCATCCCTGTCCCCTTCCCATGTCTCACTGGTTCATCCTTCTCCCATCCCTGCCCCCATCCCATGTCTCACTGGTTCATCCTTTTCCCATCCCTGCCCCCGTCCCATGCCTCACTGGTTCATTCTTCTCCCATCCCTGTCCCATGTGTCTCTGGTTCATCCTTCTCCCATCCCTGCCCCCGTCCCATGTCTCACTGGTTCATCCTTCTCCCATCTCTGCCCCGTCCCCTGCCTGTGGTTCATCCTTCTGCCATCCCTGCCCCATGTCTCACTGGTTCATCCTTTTCCCATCCCTGCCCCCCCGTCCCATGTCTCACTGGTTCATCCTTTTCCCATCCCTGCCCCCCGTCCCATGTCTCACTGGTTCATCCTTTTCCCATCCCTGCCCCATGTCTCATTGGTTCATCCTTTTCCCATCCCTGCCCCATGTCTCACTGGCTCATCCTTCTCCCATCCCTGCCTCAGTGGTTCATCCTTCTGCCATCCCTGCCCCATGTCTCACTGGTTCATCCTTTTCCCATCCCTGCCCCCCCCGTCCCATGTCTCACTGGTTCATCCTTTTCCCATCCCTGCCCCCCGTCCCATGTCTCACTGGTTCATCCTTTTCCCATCCCTGCCCCATGTCTCACTGGTTCATCCTTCTCCCATCCCTGCCCTATGTCTCATTGGTTCATCCTTTTCCCATCCCTGCCCCATGTCTCACTGGTTCATCCTTTTCCCATCCCTGCCCCCGTCCCATGTTTCACTGGTTCATCCTTTTCCCATCCCTGCCCCACTCCCATGTCTCTCTGGTTCATCCTTCTCCCATCCCTGTCCCATGTCTCACTGGTTCATCCTTTTCCCATCCCTGCCCCCGTCCCATGTCTCACTGGTTCATCCTTTTCCCATCCCTGTCCCCGTCCCATGTCTCTCTGGTTCATCCTTCTCCCATCCCATGTCTCACTGGTTCATCCTTCTCCCATCCCTACCCCCTTCCAATGTCTCACTGGTTCAGCCTTTTCCCATCCCTGCCCCTTCCCATGTCTCACTGGTTCATCCTTTTCCCATCCCTGCCCCCGTCCCATGTCTCACTGGTTCATCCTTTTCCCATCCCTGCCCCCGTCCCATGTCTCTCTGGCTCATCCTTCTCCCATCCCATGTCTCACTGGTTCATCCTTCTCCCATCCCTGCCCCCTTCCAATGTCTCACTGGTTCAGCCTTTTCCCATCCCTGCCCCCGTCCCATGTCTCACCCTTCTCCCATCCCTGCCCCATGTCTCACTGGTTCATCCTTTTCCCATCCCTGCCCCTTCCCATGTCGCACTGGTTCACCCTTTTCCCATCCCTGCCCCCTTCCCATGTCCCACTGGTTCATCCTTTTCCCATCCCTGCCACCGTCCCACTGGTTCATCCTTTTCCCATCCCTGCCCCTGGTCTCACTGGTTCATCCTTTTCCCATCCCTGCCCCCGTCCCATGTCTCTCTGGTTCATCCTTCTCCCATCCCATGTCTCACTGGTTCACCCTTTTCCCATCCCTGTCCCCCCCTTCCCATGTCTCACTGGTTCATCCTTCTCCCATCCCTGCCTCAGTGGTTCATCCTTCTGCCATCCCTGCCCCATGTCTCACTGGTTCATCCTTTTCCCATCCCTGCCCCCCGTCCCATGTCTCACTGGTTCATCCTTCTCCCATCCCATGTCTCACTGGTTCATCCTTCTCCCATCCCTGCCCCCGTCCCATGTCTCACTGGTTCAGCCTTTTCCCATCCCTGCCCCCTTCCAATGTCTCACTGGTTCAGCCTTTTGCCATCCCTGCCCCCGTCCCATGTCTCACTGGTTCATCCTTCTCCCATCCCTGCCCCATGTCTCACTGGTTCATCCTTTTCCCATCCCTGCCCCCTTCCATTGTCTCACTGGTTCATCCTTTTCCCATCCCTGCCCCCTTCCAATGTCTCACTGGTTCATCTTTTTCTCATCCCTGCCCCTTCCCATGTCTCACTGGTTTATCCTTTTCCCATCCCTGCCCCCTTCCCATGTCCCACTGGTTCACCTTTTTCCCATCCCTGCCCCTTCCCATGTCTCACTGGTTTATCCTTTTCCCTTCCCTGCCCCATGTCGCACTGGTTCACCTTTTTCCCATCCCTGCCCCTTCCCATGTCTCACTGGTTCATCCTTTTCCCATCCCTGCCCCCTTCCCATGTCTCACTGGTTCATCCTTCTCCCATCCCTGCCCCCTTCCAATGTCTCACTGGTTCAGCCTTTTCCCATCCCTGCCCCCGTCCCATGTCTCACTGGTTCAGCCTTTTCCCATCCCTGCCCCTTCCCATGTCTCACTGGTTCATCCTTTTCCCATCCCTGCCCCCTTCCCATGTCTCACTGGTTCATCCTTCTCCCATCCCTGCCCCCTTCCAATGTCTCACTGGTTCAGCCTTTTCCCATCCCTGCCCCCGTCCCATGTCTCACTGGTTCAGCCTTTTCCCATCCCTGCCCCCTTCCAATGTCTCACTGGTTCAGCCTTTTCCCATCCCTGCCCCCTTCCAATGTCTCACTGGTTCATCCTTTTCCCATCCCTGCCCCTTCCCATGTCTCACTGGTTTACCCTTTTCCCATCCCTGCCCCCTTCCCATGTCCCACTGGTTCACCTTTTTCCCATCCCTGCCCCTTCCCATGTCTCACTGATTCATCCTTTTCCCATCCCTGCCCCCTTCCAATGTCTCACTGGTTCATCCTTTTCCCATCCCTGCCCCTTCCCATGTCTCACTGGTTTATCCTTTTCCCATCCCTGCCCCATGTCTCACTGGTTCACCTTTTTCCCATCCCTGCCCCTTCCAATATCTCACTGGTTCATCCTTTTCCCATCCCTGCCCCCTTCCCATGTCTCACTGGTCTAGCTTGATTCTTTTGCTGCTCTTCTCTTTGTGATCTTCTGTGCGTTCTTTTCCATTAAATACGTTCAGCCCATTACTGTTAGTCCAGTTCTCTGGCGACATGTCTTTCCGTTTTCGGCGAGGTGGAGAACGGTCTTCCCCTTGATCTGAAGGCTTACAAGAGTCTTTAATAAGAGGGGCGCTGATCTTTCTAAGTTTCAGGCGATGTAATGATCTTTTGCGCACTGGTGTGGCCATGTGTACTCCATTCCTACTGCGCAGTGGTGACAAGTCACAGTCTGTCTTGTTTTCACAGTCGTCCGGGGCTGTTGCCGTTGAGTGGACTTTGGGAAGGGTTACCTCGTCTTCCCTGATAGGACTATCTGAAGGTGTCCGATCCCTGCTGGCTGCAGCTTCAACCATGGAATCATCGTCTTCATTGTCACGATTTCCTGCAGTTTCTATACAGATCGTCTCCTCTTCCGTGCTTGCAACCTCACTGTCTATACTCGTCCTTCTTGACACAGAAGGTTCTTCTGCATTTACATCAGGGCAGCTTTCTTCTTGGCCCACAGGAGATGGAGGCGGCTCGCTATACATCCCTGCATCACTTCCGTCAGGTGAAGGATCATCTTCAGGTTCTGTGACGTCTTTACCATCTCCTTCCAAGTCATCCTTGTCTTTCACCATCAAGGACACAGTCATATCAGGTAGTAAATACTTTTCTGTGTTTTTATGATTTTCTTCATTCACTGTGTTGTTAGGAGATGACTCGCAATTCAACAGCAGATCCTCCGTTTCCTCAAATTCATTAATCTCGGGACTTTGTCTCAAGACAGTGTCTTCTTGATTCTCCTCTGTTTGCTCTTCGGAGTTTGTGGGGGTGTCGCAGACCTCCTGCTCCTCATTCTGCTCATCGTCAGACTTGGCTTTAGCAGGGCTGCCGTTACTTGGAAGTCCAGAGGAACCCGAGAGTTGTGCTTCCACCTCTGACTCCAGGGTGGTGTTTGAAGAGTCTTTATCAAGTGATGTAGAGGATGCTGGGGATGAATCCTGTTCTGTTGCTTCTTCACCGTCTTCCTTTTCTTTTTCCCCGTCAGATGCCATATCCATCTTTTGATCAGCCTCATTTTCTTGGTCGGCAGCAACTTCTTCTAAATGGAAAAGACAGGAATGCAAAATAAGATTAGAGCAACGCATCAAGGTCACATATCACTACAGTAATACCGTGCAATGTTGTAGAAGTGAGCACAGTTGTCATATGATATGTATGAAGCCGCATCCTATTTTTCATCCTAAGAAGCCTTTTGTACGTTATGCTGGCCTTGATCAGCCCAATCGCGAGGGTCCAGCTTTAGAGGTCCCCAAGGAAAAGCTTAATTATTTATTGCTTTGTTAGAGAAAGCTGGGCCGTTCATACATGTCTTCGCATTTATAGGTCATACAGCACACTAGGGGTACGTTCACACTGTATATGCGGGATTATATTACAGTACTGGCATTGGGGATCAATGTGGAAAATCTCATCAAGATACTGTAGAGAAAAGCTTCGGCATAAATTGACCAGTGCTGAAGATTTGACATCTGATCAGTTTTTGTTTTGTATTTTCCATGTGTAATAGAAATAGTAAATTTTCAACCTGCAGAATTTATGCAGCAGAATCCAAGTCATTTGGTGCCAAATTAGCCAATGGATATTTGCTACAGCTTTTCCACTACATATCTGCCTAATAGGGCAAATGAAAAGGGGTCGTCTGGAAGAGACTTTGGCTCTAAGTCACCGGGGTCCATTACATGGCAGAGGCCGTGAGACGTGTTTGGGACAGACCCCACCTCACCTTCCTCGTTCTCTCCCTCCTCACTATCTGGACTTCCTTTACTGTGCTCCAGCTCTTCCTCAATGTCCGTTTCAGAGTTTTCTGATTCAACGTCTTCCTCTGATTCCCCCGATGACGACTGTGTTGATGACTGTGTATGCTTTCCAGATGTCTGTCAATAAGAGAAGAGATGTTACTCCAGGACACAGCACCTCTGCCAGCAAGAATTAGACAAGAAGCGATTTATTAGACAATCTTATCAGTGTCGGGCCTTATACTCCATACAACTGAGACTGGAGACATCCAAAATGATCCACCATGGTGTAAGGAAATGCACTGCTGACGGCTCAGCTATAATGCTGCGCTGCAGTCACACAGCAGAGCACGGCCTGGGCAGACACTGAAACAGCAGGGGCTGCTCCTAACGAGAGGCGTAGGTGACAACAGAAGGCATGACAGCTGAGAAAATCAGAGGTAGGAAGTCTAATATTCGCAAGGTAAGCTTTCAGTGGCCGACACCATCTCCGCACAATTTCCCTGTTACCAGTACACGTTCTCTTGCAGCTTACGATACTGTTGGACATTTTTCCAAATACTATTTGGAAGTCTTCACATCATCTCTACTAAATATCTCAGATTTCTCTGGGCAGGATAATTGTGAAAACTGTCAGGAAGGCCTTTATCAGCCCATGATGAGCTGTATGCACAGTCTTTCTCCGCTCCCGGTCTATGTGGTTTCTGACATTGCACCTACCCTTCTCGTCTTCCTCCTGGTGTCCTCCTCGCCGTCATCCTGCAGCTGAGCATACTTCTTGATGATGATATCAAGGCTATTCAGTGCCGTATTGCGGTTTTCTCGCAGACGTCGTGACAAGCTCAGGTCCTGCTGAGCGGGATCATTCACTAGAAAACACATTAAGGGTTAATGAGAAGTTCGCACCTACCAAAAGCAGTCATTGACCGGCGTTACAGCAATCTGCAGTCTGCCCCGGCCACTGACGAGATTTCTTACAAACAAAACAGAAAAGCTTCACAAGCAAAGTCACCAGCTATCATACACATAGGCATGGACACAAGATCAGACATTAAAGGGGATTTCCCATCTCCAAGATGCTATCCCAATATGTAGTAGGTCTAATAATAATAATATTAGGAAATACCTCCAATTAAAAGTGTATTATAGTTCTTCTGATTAGCTATGACGCTTACCCCATGTCCAGGGCATTGCAGTAGCTTAGGTATCCATGGTTACAGCCACTCATAGTGAGTTAGCCGCTAGTGTTCATAGTCCTGGATACCTAAGCTACTGAAATGCCCTGCATATGGGGTAAGCAACATAGCAAATCAGAAGAACTATACTACATTTCTAGTTGGAGGTATCTGCTAATAATAATAATAATAATATTATATAATAATATTATACCTACTACATATTGGGATAAGATCTTGGAGATGGGAATACCCCTTTAAGCATACCATTCCATCGGGGATGATGATTTATTTTACGCAGTCAAACCTGACCCTCGGAGTAGATTCATCCACTTTATTCAGGTAACTGGAATCCAATAATGAAACCTTGGACTTTGCTTTCCATGTTGTAAGTTGTTTATATACCGTAGTAAGGGTTGGCAGACTATGGCAGACTACTGTGCCCGTCGCCACTTAGCAGGTACAGGCACTAATAAGAGGTACAGGTCTGTATCTGGGAGGAGGAAACTAGAGGAGGCACGCACTGACATGCCATTCATTCCTTCTTGACTGAATTTTTGTTATTTCAATTTTATTCTCTCCTTTTCAAAAACGAAATTCAGAATTTTGTTTAAGAAAAATAAATAAATTGGTTTGTCACCATTTTCAAAGACCACTTATTTTTTTTGCTGATGGACCCGTATAGTGTCCTTTTCGCATGGAGAGCTGTAGTTTTTATTGGTAGCGTTTTGGTGGACAGACCGTTTTGAGTGGATTTTTTCAGGGAAGGTGCAGTCACAGGCTTCATAGAACAAAGATGGAGACCAGAGTCTTTAGTAGGCCAACGGGTGCCATGGCAACCTATTGTCCCCCCCTTATGTCGAGGGTGGGGGATGGGTGGGTGAAGAATTGGAATGGACCCCCATCCCAGATCTCACCAGTTAAATGCTGCTGACAGCATCATTTAAAGTGTTAAATGGGAGATCTGAATCCAAAGTTGAAATTATTCCTAGATGTCCATCAATTCAATATAATAATCAATTCAATATCATAATTTACTCACACTTATAATGTGCTTTAATTAATTCCTTACTGCTTCCATTCTGCTATTTTTTTTACTTCCGTTGTGATTTTTGTTATAAAGGGATGTCATTATTGATAAAGGGCTGTGGTCAATGCCATAGTCACTTTTCCCACCCCGCCACAAAGCGTCCATTTCAGAGGCCCCTAAAAGTGACATCAGTTTTGGGAGTTGGTCTCTGCTCTCCACGTTCTCTGCTTACAATGCGCAGTGACCGTGCACTCTCTTGTTACTTCTCATTAGAGCTGATGAGGGAGCGCACTGTCACTGTGCCTTCAAAGGAATAAAGAACTCGTACTGAGCATGTGTCAGAATTAACAACCAACACAAGCTCAATACAGTAAAGCCAGGACTAGCCCAGCATCTGAAACAGACACATTTAATTCTTTGTTTCAGGGTGGGGAAAGAGACTGTGCCTGTGACCACAGCCCGGACCCACTGAGGACGTTCCGATTTGGTATCCCAGCATGCACTGGGGAGTCTCAAATGAAACGTCATCGGAATGGAAAAAAAAAGCTGGAAGATAGAGCAGACCGGGGACTTTTAGTTAACATAATCTAATCATTTCAATAACATATTTTAAGACGACATTGAGGATCTAATTTTACTTTGGTTTGGGACCACCCCTTTAAGCAGCAGTGATCAAAGTTTCTAATGGAGCGTAACAGCTGGCACCTGCCGTATATGACGTGGCCTGAGCCCAAGTCTGCTCCATGCACCTGCATAGGAAATGCAAGTACTATGCCAGGAAGTGGTTAAACAACTAATTGGGAGGTTGCCGAATGTATGACCCCTCCCCAGGATCCTAAGGAAAGGACATGAATGTCACTGTTTAGATAAGTGAATAAAAACTAAATGCTCTACCCCTACTTGTTGCTCCCTGGAGATCTACAGACGATGTAGATCAGAGGTCCCCAACCTTTTTTGCACCAGGGACCGGCTTTAAGCAAGACCAGTTTTCCATGGCCCGGTGGGGGTGGGGCAGGGGCGGGGCTTTGGTCATATGGGGGTGGGGTTATGGAGGGATGGAGCTTAGTGCATACTTATCATATAATTATGACATTTATAATGAGAATGTGATTCAACTTACCATAGGTTCAGAATGAGTGGGAGCACCATGCTTGTTTCCCTGGTGCTTTGCACCATTATTGCCCCATAGCTGTGCCATATAGTGCTCTGCACCATTATTGCCCCATAGCTGTGCCATACAGTGCTCTGCACCATTGCCCCATAGCTGTGCCATATAGTGCTCTGCACCATTATTGCCCCATAGCTGTGCCATATAGTGCTCTGCACCGTTCATTATTGCCCCATAGCTGTGCTGCTGCTGCTGCAATAAAAATAATAAAACACATACTCACCTGTCTTGCTTGCAGCTCCTCGGCGCCATCTTCCCGGCGTCTCTCTGCACTGACTGATCAGGCAGAGGGCGGCGCGCACACTATATGCGTCATCGCGCCCTCTGCCTGCAGTCAGTGCGGAGAGACGCCGGGAAGATGGAGACAGCGCCCGGCGTGTGGAACGAGGACACGTAAATATGCGATACTTACCTGCTCCCGGCATGCCGCTCCTTCCCCCGGACAGCTGGTCTTCGGTGCCGCAGCCTCTTCCTCTGTCAGCGGTCACCGGCACCGCTGATTAGAGAAATGAATTATGCGGCTCCGCCCCTATGGGAGGTGGAGCCGCCTATTCATTTCTCTAATGAGCGGTCCCACGTGACCGCTGAACAGGGGCGCCGCGGACCGGCTGAAAAACCCCAACGGCCCGGTCCTGGTCCGCGGTCCGGCGGTTGGGGACCTCTGATGTAGATGATAT
Source organism: Ranitomeya variabilis (assembly GCF_051348905.1). NCBI lineage: Eukaryota > Metazoa > Chordata > Amphibia > Anura > Dendrobatidae > Ranitomeya > Ranitomeya variabilis. The sequence goes on along the minus strand of NC_135233.1, from coordinate 382,601,091 downwards.
ATTATGATACACAAGACACGTTCACTTCACAAATGATCTGAGATACAAATCAGAAAGTAACCAAGAAAAAACAGATAAAGCAACCACACAAAAAGCAACTAATACTGCCGCTGTCCACTCACCGCTCTTATAGGGGTCAGTCAGGTGGCAGCCAAAGTTGTAAATCATATCCAAATGTCTCCTGTCTTGCAGCTTATTACCAAGTTCTCGGAAGGCATCTTGGGCCATGCTTTGCATCTGCTTACGTGACAGTCCTAGGCTATGCTTCTCATTCGCTCGCTCAACCACCTGAATCACATCCCCATAATCAGGGAAGAGGTCTCTGCTACTATTGATGAACTTTTCCAGGCGCCGGTTGACTTCTGGGTACCGGGTGCCCCTGTACAGAATCCTCTGCTCGATGACTCGGCCGGTCAGACTCGAGCAGTCTTTTAGGTCACACAGTTTTTCAAATATCCGCAGCAATTTGCGCTTGAGCCTGGACTCCTGGATGTAGGACGAGTCCTCATCTTCAAGCTCGTCCAGGCTCAGCTCTTTCTCCTGCAGCTTTTTTATCTCCAGAGAGTAAATTCTCAGCAGATTCTCCAGGTAGCGAATCTGACGCTTGGAGCCAGTTTTCTTTTCGGCCACGCCCTCGGCTTCCTCCTCCTCGATTTCTGCTGGCGTTTCCGCTTGCACCGTGGTGGGCTTCTGGATGGCTCGTGTCTGCAGGACGACCTTGCGCTTTTGGGAGTTTGCTTTGAGCGAGGTGCACAGTTCGTTGATGTAAACAAAGACTTTGGAGCGCTTGGCTTGCACTCGAGTGAGACAACGGCCCAGGGTGTTTCTGAACTCCACCGAGGTCAGATAGGAGGGATTGGCCTTGGAGTATCTTCCCTGAAGAAACGAGATAACCTCCGGGTGATCCGAAGTCAAATTTGAGCAGAATTCAATAAACTGAAAAAGAAAGATGTAGCCCAGATTAAGACACCGACCTAAAAAACTAACAACATAGACTCCATTTATAAAAGAAGACTCCAAAAATACTGGGGTCACCAGCGCCCCCCTGCGTTGTAAGATTAACAGGCCCCATATAACGTGGCTATGACGCAGTCTTGTCCTGTCCATAGAGATGACACCAGGCCACTAATGGTGGCTGCAATCATAAGACGCGACATCACTACTGTGACAATCTGAAGTGACACCAACAGAAGGGGACAGAAGCTCAATTTTAAATCGAGATCAACTTACAAAATAGTAAAAAAAAAAATGGTGACAAGAGCGATAACAGAAGTGCAATAGAATATAAGGGGTAAGGGACATATTGGAATAAAAGGACATGTCCTCACCTCATTAAACAGAGTCTTGTTTTGGGCACTGATCACCTCCGCCTTACTCGGGGGGCTGCTGCAGCTTTTTTCCGTGTTTCCATTGGTTTCCTTACATGGATTGCGTGGACTTGCTGTGGCTTTTGTGGGACGTGGTGGTTCTTCCTCTTCATCGTCATCTAGTATGATGATTTCCTTCACTGTTGACATTTTTCTCTTTCAGGAACTCAAGGATGTGACGGTGTAAACATGGCAGGACTTACCAACTGACAACCGAGTGTGACCTGTCAAAGATAAAGCAGTGATAAGGCCTTGTTCATACTACGTTTATGAAGTGTGTACAGTGGTTTCATCTAAACCCCTGAAAAATAGGATTTGGGCAAAACCAACAGGACGCAATGAGGACTTTAAAATTGACTTTAGCTTTTTCCGATGGTGTAGGTCTTTTCAGACGGGCACCAGCAGACTGACACCACCGTAAAACAAACGAGGGGTTTATTTGAACTCCAATTGTGTCCGTGCAATCTGCGGGTTTCTGCTTGTTGCCCACTAATAGAAGTATTAGGATAATAAAATACACCTTTACTTTCCTTCTAATGGTCCTGGCATCCCTGCCGAAGTGATGTCACTGGTGCCAGACCAGTGGAGCGGAGTAAAAATGTAAGCAATGGTTAATGAACTATTTCAACTTGTTACCTTCATAGAGTTTCTCCTTTGTTAAATCTGCAAATAACCTTGAATTCTCAGGACATTTGCAAGATACCCACTGACCCTGCACAATTCCCAGCGGGTATCCATCATTTCTCCACTCAGCTTTCCATGGAGAAGAGTTTAAACTGAGACTTCCCTAAGAAATTAGCTAAGAAGCCTTTACACTGCAGTGAACGGAAGCCACCGTGAACGTTGGCGGCATCAACAGATTTATTTTTCCCTTTATCTTGGGTGCTCTAAGTGAATGGAGTCCAATAGGAATCAGTCACCCCCTGGACGATTTTGATCTATGGGCAGTGTCTACATCGAACTTCTGCGCAGGCGAGTCTCTGCTACTACGCAGCAACTCACCGCAGACACTGCCCATAGGAGAGCGGACAGTGATCATGTAACCGTGCACATGCATAGAGCATGTGCGGGACTACAGCGCTGAACAGGTCAGTGTGACACAGACTGGGGGGGACCATTATAATGAAGTTGGGAGGCAATGGTTTCTTCCAGGCACCGCACGCCCCAAAGAAATCATTAGCATATAACAAATGGATTTCTTAAGATCTACACCACAGCTACGAGGCACACAGGCCAGACTGGTTTAACCATTCTATTACCTGTATGCCCATAGTAATAGATCAAAATTGTCCAGGGGGTGACAGATTCCCTTTAAGGGAAAACCCGGCCACAGTAAAAGTTGTTTCATAATGTATAAAATGCAAATTAATTCCTGCAATACTTATATAGTGCCTCACTCACATTGTATTGTATCTTATTAGGCAATTTTATTCGGATTCTACAAATGACTTCCTGTAACAAATACACGGCCATCGCCTTATTGCTGGCAGACGGGCCCATGCAGAGGGATCAGACAGTGCGTCACGTATAGAGTTGAGCGAATTTTTCAAAATTCGATTCAGATTATGATTGGCGGCAAATATTGATTATGCAATATTCACCACACACAGTCGAATGTCATTTGAGTCAATGGGAGTAGAAATGACCGAACATGTTCGAAACCGATCATCAAACAAATTCGGCACGAATAGGGTAACGGTATGGCAAATTCAGGGACTGATCCCAAACATATTCATTCGCTCAACTCTAGTCACGTACCTCACTGTTACAAGTATCACCTACAGAGCAGTGACGCAGATCACAGCTGATGTATTTAATGGCCACATACACATTAGCAGGGCTGTGTTTGTTAGTTGGCATGCTGTAGCAATGCGACCACAGAAACCTCTGCATTTTGCTAGGAGGCGAGTGTCAGTTTCGTTCTTTGAGATAAGACAATGGCTGCAGGCCGTGCACCGCTGATCACTGGGCTGCAGGGCCCTGATCTCAGGATCGCCGGGGTCCCAGCGATCAGCAAGATGCCCCCTACCCCATGTATAGGGTATAATGTGACGGACCCCCTATAGACGTCCTCCCATCGGGTACACTTATGGCGCATCCGTAGGACGGAGCGGCATCTACAGACGGTTACCGCGTGGATACAATATAAATGTGTGACCCCACACAGAGGGCTGACCACCGGGGAGCAGAGGTGGCGGCCATATTGGATGTCACTTATAAGATAACCTGATAACAAAGGAGCATCTGTGCAGGCAGAGCAGTGCAGAGATCCAGCTGGGGCAGCAGCTCCTGGAGGACCCTGCACAGACCCCAGGTCACCTCCACAGACATGGAGCCCCTAGAAGGAGCACAGCACACAGCCGGCTCAGCAGCGCCCCTGGCGGACGGGCAGGAGGCGACACTAGTAACTACACACGGCACGGAGGGATAACGGGCGCTCCCTGGACACCCCGAATACACTCACTGCGCCCCACGGGTGTGAGAGAAACTCGGCCATAGCGGCGCCGGAAGCCACAACACCCCGCAAACACAACAATGACACGTCCCCGCTCGCCGTATTACCGCTCAGCGACTTCTCCCGCCACTTCCGGCCTCCTGTAATGTCAATGACGTCACGAGAGTCATTTCCGTTTCCGGAAAGATCCAGAGACGCCATGACGCGACACACACAGCAGGGGGCGGAGCCGGCGAGGTTCAAACCTAGAAAAGCGCGCGGCGGGGCGTGGCTGCGACCGGATGACAACGTAAAGGCACGCCCACTGCGGGGGGCGTGGTCAGCGTGTATATAACGGCTGCACACTAGGCGGGAGGCTCCAGTCACCGCGTGCGCGGAGTTACAGAACGCCTGGGCGCCATTTTTTTTCTCCACTTCATGACCAGAACCGTTTTTCTTTGTATTCGTCATATTATTTTTTTTCTATTTATAATGTATTTTTTTAGTGTAATATTGGATGGAAGATTATTTTTTAATATTCTCCATGCGAGATAAATAAGGATCGTGTTTAGAAGGGGCAGTACGAGCAACATGGTGCTCGAGTTGTAACTGCTGTTTATAAGTAAATCACATTTTTACATAAACGTTTTATTTTTCAACATTTCCTGAGACTTTAACCCCTTCATGACCCAGCCTATTTTGGCCTTAATGACCTTGCCGTTTTTTGCAATTCTGACCAGTGTCCCTTTATGAGGTAATAACTCCGGAACGCTTCAACGGATCCTTGCGATTCTGAGATTGTTTTTTCGTGACATATTGGGCTTCATGTTAGTGGTAAATTTAGGTCGATAATTTCTGAGTTTATTTGTGAAAAAAACGGAAATTTCGCAAAAAATTTGAAAATTTCGCAATTTTCACATTTTTAATTTTTATTCTGTTAAACCAGAGAGTTATGTGACACAAAATAGTTAATAAATAACGTTTCCCACATGTCTACTTTACATCAGCACAATTTTGGAAACAATTTTTTTTTTTGCTAGGAAGTTATAAGGGTTAAAATTTGACCAGTGATTTCTCATTTTTACAACAAAATTTACAAAACCATTTTTTTTAGGGACCACCTCACATTTGAAGTCATTTTGAGGGTTCTATATGGCTGAAAATACCCAAAAGTGACACCATTCTAAAAACTGCACCCCTCAAGGTGCTCAAAACCACATTCAAGAAGTTTATTAACCCTTCAGGTGTTTCACAGCAGCAGAAGCAACATGGAAGTAAAAAATGAACATTTAACTTTTTAGTCACAAAAATGATCTTTTAGCAACAATTTTTTTATTTTCCCAAGGGTAAAAGGAGAAACTGGACGAGGGACGTTGTTGTCCAATTTGTCCTGAGTACGCTGATACCTCATATGTGGGGGCAAACCACTGTTTGGGCGCACGGCAGGGCTCGGAAGGGAAGGAGCGCCATTTGACTTTTTGAATGAAAAATTGGCTCCAATCTTTAGCGGACACCATGTCGCGTTTGGAGAGCCCCCGTGTGCCTAAACATTGGAGCTCCCCCACAAGTGACCACATTTTGGAAACTAGACCCCCCAAGGAACTTATCTAGAAGCATAGTGAGCACTTTAAACCCCCAGGTGCTTCACAAATTGATCCGTAAAAATGAAAAAGTACTTTTTTTTCACAAAAAAATTATTTTAGCCTCAATTCTTTTATTTTCACATGGGCAACAGGATAAAATGGATCCTAAATTTTGTTGGGCAATTTCTCCTGAGTATGCCGATACCTCATATGTGGGGGTACACCACTGTTTGGGTGCACGGCAAGGCTCGGAAGGGGAGGCGTGCCATTTGACTTTTTGAATGGAAAATTAGCTCCAATCGTTAGCGGACACCATGTCGCGTTTGGAGAGCCCCTGTGTGCCTAAACATTGGAGCTCCCCTACAAGTGACCCCATTTTGGAAACTAGACCCCCCAAGGAACTTATCTAGATGCATAGTGAGCACTTATAACCCCCAGGTGCTTCACAGAAGTTTATAACGCAGAGCCGTGAAAATAAAAAAATAATTTTTCTTTCCTCAAAAATGATTTTTAGCCCAGAATTTTTTATTTTCCCAAGGGTAATAGGAGAAATTGGACCCCAAATGTTGTTGTCCAGTTTGTCCTGAGTACGATGATACCCCATATGTGGGGGTAAACCACTGTTTGGGCGCACGGCAGGGCTCGGAAGGGAAGGCACGCCATTTGGCTTTTTGAATGGAAAATTAGCTCCAATCATTAGCGGACACCATGTCGCGTTTGGAGAGCCCCTGTGTGCCTAAACATTGGAGCTCCCGCACAAGTGACCCCATTTTGGAAACTAGACCTCCCAAGGAACTAATCTAGATGTGTGGTGAGCACTTTGAACCCCCAAGTGCTTCACAGAAGTTTATAACGCAGAGCCGTGAAAATAAAAAATGTGTTTCCTTTCCTCAAAAATATTTTTTTAGCCCAGAATTTTTTTATTTTTGCAAGAGTAACAGGAGAAATTGGACCCCAAAAGTTGTTGTCCAGTTTCTCCTGAGTACGCTGATACCCCATATGTGGGGGTAAACCACTGTTTTGGCACACGTCGTGGTTCGGAAGGGAAGTAGTGACGTTTTGAAATGCAGACTTTGATGGAATGCTCTGCGGGCATCAGGTTGCGTTTGCAGAGCCCCTGATGTGCCTAAACAGTAGGAACTCCCCACAAGTGACTCCATTTTGGAAACTAGACCCCCAAGGGAACTTATCTAGATGTGTGGTGAGCACTTTGAACCCCCAAGTGCTTCACAGAAGTTTATAACGCAGAGCCGTGAAAATAATAAATGTGTTTCCTTTCCTCAAAAATATTTTTTTAGCCCAGAATTTTTTATTTTTGCAAGAGTAACAGGAGAAATTGGACCCCAATATTTGTTGCCCAGTTTGTTGTGAGTACGCTGATACCCCATATGTGGGGGTAAACCACTGTTTGGGCACACGTCAGGGCTCGGAAGGGAAGTAGTGACATTTGAAATGCAGACTTTGATGGAATGGTCTGCGGGCGTCACATTGCATTTGCAGAGCCCCTGATGTGCCTAAACAGTAGAAACACCCCACAAGTGGCCCCATTTTGGAAACTAGAACCCCGAAGGAACTTATCTAGATGTGTGGTGAGCACTTTCAACCCCCAAGTGCTTCACAGAAGTTTATAACTCAGAGCCGTGAAAATAAAAAATAATTGTTCTTTCCTCAAAAATTATGTTTTAGCAAGTAATTTTTTATTTTTGCAAGGGTAACAGGAGAAATTGGACCCCAACAGTTGTTGCCCAGTTTGTCCTGAGTACGCTGGTACCCCAAATGTGGGGGTAAACCACTGTTTGGGCGCACGTCGGGGCTTGGAAGGGCGGGAGCACCATTTGACTTTTTGAACGAAAGATTGGCTGGAATCAATGGTGGCGCCATGTTGCGTTTGGAGACCCCTGATGTGCCTAAACAGTGGAAACCCCTCAATTCTAACTTCAACACTAACCCCAACACACCCCTAATCCTAATCCCAACTGTAGCCATAACCCTAATCACAACCCTAACCCCAACACACCCCTAACCACAACCCTAACCGCAACACACCCGTAACCCTAATTCCAACCCTAATCCTAACCCTAATCCCAACCGTAACCCTAATCCCAACCCTAACCACAACTGTAACCCCAACACACCCCTAACCCTATCCGTAACCCTAACCACAAGCCTAATCTTAACCCTATTTCAAACCCTAGCCCTAATTCCAACCCTAACTCTAATTCCAACCCTAACCCTAAGGCTATGTGCCCACGTTGCGGATTCGTGTGAGATTTTTCCGCACGATTTTTGAAAAATCTGCAGGTAAAAGGCACTGCGTTTTACCTGCGGATTTAGAGCAGATTTCCAGTGTTTTTTTGTGCGGATTTCACCTGCGGATTCCTATTGAGGAACAGGTGTAAAACGCTGCGGAATCCGCACAAAGAATTGACATGCTGTGGAAAATACAACGCAGCGTTTCTGCACGGAATTTTCCGCACCATGGGCACAGCGGATTTGGTTTTCCTTAGGTGTACATGGTACTGTAAACCTGATGGAAAACTGCTTCGAATTCACAGCGGCCAATCCGCTGCGGATCCGCGGCCAATCCGCTGCCGATCCGCTGCGGATCCGCGGCCAATCCGCTGCGGATCCGCTGCCAATCCACTGCGGATCCGCGGCCGATCCGCTGCGGATCCGCTCTGTGTGCACATGCCATAACCCTACCCCTAACCCTACCCGTAACCCTAACCCTAGTTCTAACCCTAACCCTAGTGGAAAAAGAAAAAAAAATATTTTCTTTATTTTATTATTGTCCCTACCTATGGGGGTGATAAAGGGGGGGGGGGTTATTTATTATTTTTTTATTTTGATCGCTGTGATAGAACCTACCACAGCGATCAAAATGTACTTTGTAATGAATCTGCCGGCCGGCAGATTCGGCGGGCGCACTGAGCATGCGCCCGCCATTTTGGAAGATGGCGGCGCCCAGCGAGGAGACGGACCGACACCGGGAGCCTCGGTAAGTATAAGGGGGGGGAGATCGGGGCATGGGGGGGGGCGTCGGAGCACCGGGGGGTGACATAGGAGCAGGGGGGGAGCGGGCAGGAGGACGGGGGAGCGGAGCACAGGACGGAGGGGACCGGTCCCCATAACGGAGCACTGGGGGGGCGATCGGTGGGGTGGGGGGGGGTCACTTCAGGTTTTCCAGCCATGGCCGATGGTATTGCAGCATCGGCCATGGCTGGATTGTAATATTTCACCAGTTTTTTAGGTGAAATATTACAAATCGCTCTGATTGGCAGTTTCACTTTCAACAGCCAATCAGAGCGATCGTAGCCACGGGGGGGGTGAAGCCACCCCCCCTGGGCTGAAGTACCACTCCCCCTCTCCCTGCAGATAGGGTAAAATAGGAGTTAACCCCTTCACCCGATCTGCAGGGACGCGATCATTCCATGACGCCACATAGGCGTCATGGGTCGGATTGGCACGGGTTTTCATGATGCCTACGTGGCGTCATGGGTCGGGAAGGGGTTAATCTGTTCATATTTTCAAGTGCTATAACGGTTTGTTTTTGGCACAATGAGACGTAGTGTTATTGGCGCCATTTTGGAATATGTACGACATTAATCACATTTATTTCATTTTCTGTCATGGCACTCCTGCCTCAGTAGTTCGTATTTTTTTGTGTGGTGCCGCTACAGGTTTATATTACTAGACTCTGGGATTCCCCTACACAATAGGATCAGTAGAAAGTCACAGGATTATATTATGGATCGTTATAGACAGGAACTAGGGCTGAGCGAGCGCTAAAATGCTCGGATGCCTACAGGACCCTACAAGGAGGTCTGGGGGGCAGTGAAAATGTTCAAATGAATGGAAAAACAACATGGGGGGACCCCTGGAAGCATCTCTGACCCCACTGCTGAGAACAATGGGGTCACACGTTTACTCCATCTTAAGGACTGACAACAAAAACATTCAAAACAGACCAGAAATTTTACAGGGAAAAAAGTGAAGAAACATTCTGTCCTGTATAATGACTTGTATATAAGGCAAAATTTTAAAAGGATGAAAAAATTATTTAAGTAATCCAAAATTTACATTTTTATTTAAAAGAAATGGAAGTTTCATTGTAATTTATTAAGGAAGCAAGAAGTGCCAAAAATTTAATGGAAGATGAACTTACACCCTGTGTAAGATATAAAAGAGAACCTCATACACATTCTGTTCAAATTGTCATGTTGTGGTACTCCTGAACTCATAAAAGCTTTGCACACAATGCAAAGCCTGCTAAAAATTATAAGCAGGATCATCCATACACCCTTGAAGGCACCAACTGTAGTACCTCATTCAAATATTGTGAGCAAAGTGTAGTGGTACTCCTACACTCATAAAAGCTCTGCACAGAGTGCAAAGTCTGACATACTGTAAATTACAAAGCAGGGCCATCCATACAACCTTGAAGGCACCGACTGGCGTGCCTCATAAAAAACATTAAGAAGGTGTAGTTGTGGTACTTCTACACTCATAAAGGCTCTGCAGGCTGCTAGGGACAGCGTGAGCCACGAACCTCGGGACAGTGGGTAGCCAGAGAACCCCTCTGCACGAGTCCCCTTTTCCACCCTGGGAACCCCAAGATAGACATCGGGGGCACACTCTTCTGCAGGAGAAATTGGACTGAAACCTTTAGGCGGAGTGAGATGGAATCCAGATATACTGCTAGAAAAGAAGACGACCCCCTAGAACTAGAAGAGATAGTAAAAGGGATGTTCTTCCTATACTGAAGAACAGGGCTGAAGTTGTATCCGGTACCAGTGGGAAAGTTGACAACCCGTTGGGCCTTATCCTCTATAGCTGCCTGTAAATACTGCCATTGACCAAGTAAAAGATTGGTCATTTTTATGAACCTCATGTCTCTTGGAGTGATTGCTGCCCTGGTTCCAGAAGAGGGATTCCTGGAGTCCGAAGAGGCCTGTGGACCTGAAGTAAGTGAGATGCACCTCACACACAGCAGCAAACTGGGACTGAGACGCAAGTTGTCTGTAGGATGCCAAAGTCAGTGGGAACAGAACCTCGCCCATGACCACCTACACAAGCATGGAGTGTGTGTAAGGCTACGTTCACATTAGCGTTGTGCGACGCAGCGTCGGGCGCCGCTGCGGCGACGCATGAGTCATGCACCCCTATATTTAACATGGGGGCGCATGGACATGCGTTGCACTTGCGTTTTGTGACGCATGCGTCACTGCGGCGCACGCATCAGGGCACACAGGACGCAGCAAGTTGCATTTTTTGTGCGTCCAAAATCAAGCAAAAAAAGGACGCATGCGTCACAAAACGCTGCGTTGTGCATGCGTTCACATTTGCGTTGTGCGTTGCGTCGCCGACGCTGCGGCGCACAACGCAAATGTGAACGTAGCCTAAGCTTGCCAAGCTTCACAGTCGCCACCAGGTTGCGGCCATTATCACACACGAAAATGTCTGGTTGTAGGTTCAGCAGTGAGAGCCACAAATCTATCTGGTCTGTTATTTTTTTCAAAAACTGCCACGGTGTGAGGTTTGTCTTCTAGACAAATTAGCTTCAGCAGAGCCTGTTGCCACTTCGCTGAGGCTGATGTGGACAACATGCTCCGAGATAACACATTATTATTATTTATTTATATAGCACCATTAATTCCATGGTGATGTACATGAGAAGGGGTTACAGCAAAATACAAATATCACTTACAGTAAACAAAACTAACAATGACAGACTGATACAGAGGGGAGAGGACCCTGCCCTTGCGGGCTTACATTCTACAGGATTATGGGGAAGGAGACAGTAGGTCGAGGGTTGTAGTAGCTCCGATGGTGTTGACGTGGCCATGTGGTCATTACAGCCTGTAAGCTTCTTTGAAGAGATGGGTTTTCAGGTTTCTTTTGAAGGATCCAAATGTGGTGGATAACCGGATGTGTTGGGGCACAGAATTCCAGAGGATGGGGGATATTCGGGAGAAGTCTTGGAGGCGATCGGGTGAGGAGCGAAGCAGCGTGGAGAGGAGGTCTTGGGAGGATCGGAGATTACGTGAGGAAAGATATTGAGAGATTAATTTGGAAATATATGGAGGAGAAAGGTTATGGATGGCTTTGTAGGTCAGTGTTAGTAGTTTAAACTGGATACGCTGGGAAATTGGGGGCCAGTGAAGGGATTTGCAAAGGGAAGCAGGAGTGTAGCAAGGAGAGAGATTAATTAGTCGGGCAGCAGAGTTAAGGATGGACTGGAGGGGTGCGAGAGTGTTAGAAGGTAGGCCACAAAGGAGGATATTGCAGTAGTCGAGGCGGGAGATGATTAGGGCATGCACAAGCATTTGGTAGAGTGTGAAAGGGAGGAATAGGAGAAGGTTCAGGAACTGCTGTAGGAGGTGAAGGAAACCATGATAGAAGTAGGGCCAGCAGTCTTCGGCATCGGTAGCACATGTGCTATGCCAGGGTCTGGTGCGGCCCTGGCCTCTGCAATTTTCACCCAGTGTGCCGTCAGGAAAATGTAGCGACCCTGGCCACAAGTGCTTGTCCATGTGTCAGTTGTTAAGTGGACAATCCCAGTAAGTGCGTTGGCTAGGCACAGGTAATGTTCCTGGACACATGCTGGTACAAGGTGGTGAAGCCACACTGAGAGAAATAGAGGTGGCTGGGCACTTTTTGACTTTTTACTGTCAATGCCCTTATATATTTTTTTCATGTTGTTTATTATAGTGCTTTGGAACAAAGCACTATACTGTTATTCCACCGTGGTAAACTTCTTATTATAGTGCTTTGGAACAAAGCACTATACTGTTATTCCACCGTGGTAAACTTCTTATTATAGTGCTTTGGAACAAAGCACTATACTGTTATTCCATCGTGGATAACTTCTTCTTATTATTATAGTGCTTTGGAACAAAGCACTATACTGTTATTCCACCGTGGTAAACTTCTTCTTATTATAGTGCTTTGGAACAAAGCACTATACTGTTATTCCACCGTGGATAACTTCTTCTTATTATAGTGCTTTGGAACAAAGCACTATACTGTTATTCCACCGTGGATAACTTCTTCTTCTTCTTATTATAGTGCTTTGGAACAAAGCACTATACTGTTATTCCACCGTGGTAAACTTCTTCTTATTCTTATTATTCAGTCCGCACGTAATGCGGCCCGAACCGCTAAACTCACAGACTCCAGTGAGGTGTCATTTCGAAGCCAGCGTCCCCAAGAGGTGTGCTAAGTATTTTTCGTGCCGATCGGATTTGTAGTTTTTGCGCAATTTGTGTTTGAAAAAAGTCTTTCAATGCGTTTCAATAGAGAAATTTTCCTATACGTTTATAATGGGCTGGTTTCTGAGGCAATTTCTAAAAATAACTGCCACCTGGCCGATTAGCTCATTGATATGCGCAGTCAGACACAGTTACTATGCCAACGCCTATGAAGTCTACATCAGCTCACCAGGTCACAAGTTTTGTCAGATAATATCAGCTCTTAAAGTGACAGTACAGCACAATTCCAAACCACTATCTGTAGTCTTATAATTATTAGACTGTGGCCCGATTCTAACTCATCGGGTATTCTAGAATATGTATGTCCACGTAGTATATTGCACAGCCACACAGTACAAAGCGCAGAGCCACGCAGTACACAGCGCAGAGCCACGCAGTACACAGCGCAGAGCCGCGCAGTACACAGCGCAGAGCCGCGCAGTATAAAGCGCAGAGCCGTGCAGTATAAAGCGCAGAGCCGTGCAGTACACAGCGCAGAGCCGCGCAGTACACAGCGCAGAGCCGTGCAGTACACAGCGCAGAGCCGTGCAGTATAAAGCGCAGAGCCGTGCAGTACACAGCGCAGAGCCGCGCAGTACACAGCGCAGAGCCGCGCAGTACACAGCGCAGAGCCGCGCAGTACACAGCGCAGAGCCGCGCAGTACACAGCGCAGAGCCATGCAGTACACAGCGCAGAGCCATGCAGTACACAGCGCAAAGCCGCGCAGTATAAAGCGCAGAGCCGCGCAGTACACAGCGCAGAGCTGCGCAGTACACAGCGCAGAGCCGCGCAGTACACAGCGCAGAGCCGCGCAGTATAAAGCGCAGAGCCGCGCAGTATAAAGCGCAGAGCCGTGCAGTATAAAGCGCAGAGCCGTGCAGTACACAGCGCAGAGCCGCGCAGTACACAGCGCAGAGCCGTGCAGTACACAGCGCAGAGCCGTGCAGTATAAAGCGCAGAGCCGTGCAGTACACAGCGCAGAGCCGCGCAGTACACAGCGCAGAGCCGCGCAGTACACAGCGCAGAGCCGCACAGTACACAGCGCAGAGCCGCGCAGTACACAGCGCAGAGCCATGCAGTACACAGCGCAAAGCCGCGCAGTATAAAGCGCAGAGCCGCGCAGTACACAGCGCAGAGCTGCGCAGTACACAGCGCAGAGCCGCGCAGTACACAGCGCAGAGCCGCGCAGTATAAAGCGGAGAGCCGCGTAGTACACAGCGCAGAGCCGCGCAGTACACAGCACAGAGCCGCGCAGTACACAGCGCAGAGCCACGCAGTACACAGCGCAGAGCCGAGCAGTACACAGCGCAGAGCCGCGCAGTACACAGCGCAGAGCCGCGCAGTACACAGCAAAGAGCCGCGTAGTACACAGCGCAGAGCCGAGCAGTACACAGCGCAGAGCCGCGCAGTACACAGCGCAGAGCCGCGCAGTACACAGCACAGAGCCGCGTAGTACACAGCGCAGAGCCGAGCAGTACACAGCGCAGAACCGCGCAGTACACAGCACAGAGCCACGCAGTACACAGCGCAGAGCCGCGCAGTACACAGCGCAGAGCCGCGCAGTATAAAGCGGAGAGCCGCGCAGTACACAGTGCAGAGCCGAACAGTACACAGCGCAGAGCTGCGCAATACACAGCGCAGAGCCGCGCAGTACACAGCGCAGAGCCGCGCAGTACACAGCGCAGAGCCGCGCAGTACACAGCGCAGAGCCGCGCAGTACACAGCGGAGAGCCGCGCAGTACACAGCGCAGAGCCGCGCAGTATAAAGCGGAGAGCCCCGCAGTACACAGCGCAGAGCCGAGCAGTACACAGCGCAGAGCCACGCAGTACACAGCACAGAGCCGCGCAGTACACAGCGCAGGGCCGCGCAGTACACAGCGGAGAGCCGCGCAGTACACAGCGCAGAGCCGAGCAGTACACAGCGCAGAGCCGCGCAGTACACAGTGCAGAGCCGCGCAGTACACAGCGCAGAGCCGCGCAGTACACAGCGGAGAGCCGCGCAGTACACAGCGCAGAGCCGCGCAGTACAGAGCGCAGAGCCGCGCAGTATAAAGCGCAGAGCCGCGCAGTACACAGCGCAGAGCCGCGCAGTACACAGCGCAGAGCCGCGCAGTACACAGTGCAGAGCCGCGCAGTACACAGCACAGAGCCGCGCAGTACACAGCGCAGAGCCACCCAGTATACAGCGCAGAGCCGCGCAGTATACAGCGCAGAGCCGCGCAGTACACAGCGTAGAGCCACGCAGTATGCAGCGCAGAGCCACGCAGTATACAGCGCAGAGCCGCGTAGTATACTGTGCAGAGCCCCGCAGTAAACAGCGCAGAGCCGCGCAGTACACAGCGTAGAGCCGCGCAGTACACAGCGTAGAGCCACGCAGTATGCAGCGCAGAGCCGCGCAGTATACAGTGCAGAGCCCCGCAGTATACAGCGCAGAGCCGCGCAGTACAAAGCGCAGAGCCGCGCAGTATACAGCGCAGAGCCGCGCAGTATACAGCGCAGAACGCGCAGTACACAGTGCAGAGCCGCGCAGTACACAGTGCAGAGCCGCGCAGTACACAGCACAGAGCCGCGCAGTACACAGCGCAGAGCCACGCAGTATACAGCGCAGAGCCGCGTAGTATACAGCGCAGAGCCGCGTAGTATACAGCGCAGAGCCGCGTAGTATACAGCGCAGAGCCACGCAGTATACAGCGCAGAGCCACGCAGTATACAGCACAGAGCCACGTAGTTATACTGCCCAGTCACGTAGTATATTGTCCAGTCACATAGTATACTGCATATCCCTGTTAAAAAAAAAAAAGAATTAAAATAAAAAAGTTACATACTCACCTCCTGGAGCGGCCGGTATCTGATGGTTGTTGCACCTCCTAGAGCGGCCGGTACACGATGCTTGTTGCACCTGGAGTGGCCGGTACCCGATGCTTGTTGCGCGCTCCGGTCCCAAGAGTGCATTGCGGTCTCACGAGATGATGACGTAGCGGTGTTGTGAGACAGAAAGACGGAAGTGCCCTTAGACAATTATATAGTAGATTACCCCGCTCACCAAATCGGACCCCGAGGGGCCCGGCTCACCAAATCGGACCCAGAGTGACCCCGCCCCCTAAATCAGACCCAGAGTGACCCCGCCCACCAAATCGGACCCAGAGTGGCTCCGCCCACCAAATCGGACCCAGAGTGACCCCTTCCACCAAATCAGACCCAGAGTGACCCCTTCCACCAAATCGGACCCAGAGTGACCCCTTCCACCAAATCGGGCCCAGAGTGACCCCGCCCACCAAATCGGACCCAGAGTGACCCCACCCACCAAATCGGACCCTGAGGTGCCCAGCCCACCAAATCAGACCCTGAGGTGCCCAGCCCACCAAATCGGACCGAGTGACCCCACCCACCAAATTGGTCCCTAAGGTGCCCCGCCCACCAAATCGGACCCAGAGTGGCTCCGCCCACCGAATCGGACCCAGAGTGGCCGCGCCCACAGAATCGGACCAAAAGTGACCCCGCCCACCGAATCGGACCTAGATTTACCCCGCCCACAAAATCAGACCCAGATTGACCCAACCCACCAAATCGGACCGCCTGAGGGGCACCCAAGTGTGAAAGTCTTGCAGGGGCAGCCCGGGCACCATTCCAAAGCACTATCTGTAGTTCCTTCAGGAAATACCCATCTAGTTATAGTGCTTTGGAACAAAGCACTATACTGTTATTCCACCGTGGTAAACTTCTTCTTATTCTTATTATTCAGTCCGCACGTAATGCGGCCTGAACCGCTTCACTCACAGACTCCAGTGAGGTGTCATTTCGAAGCCAGCATCCCCAAGAGGTGTGCTAAGTATTTTTCGTGTCGATCGGATTTGTAGTTTTGGCGCAATTTGCGTTTGAAAAAAGTGTTTCAATGCATTTCAATACGGAAATTTTACCATACGTTTATAATGGGCCTGATTTCTGAGGCAATTTCTAAAAATAACTGCCAACTGCCACCTGGCTGATTGGCTCATTGATATGCGCAGTCAGACTCAGTTACTATGCCAACGCCTACGAACTCTACCATGACAGTTTTGCCAGATAATATCAACTCTTAAAGTGACCCACCCACCAATCGGATCCCGAGGTGCGCAGCCCACCAAATTGGACCCCGAGTGGCCTCGCCCAACAAATCGGACCCAGAGTGGCCTCGCCCACCAAATCGGACCCGGAGTGGCGCCGCCCGCCAAATCGGACCCGGAGTGACTCCGCCCGCCAAATCGGACCCGGAGTGACTCCGCCCGCCAAATCGGACCCGGAGTGGCGCCGCCCGCCAAATCGGACCCGGAGTGGCGCCGCCCGCCAAATCGGACCCGGAGTGGCGCCGCCCGCCAAATTGGACCCGGAGTGGCGCCACCCGCCAAATCGGACCCGGAGTGGCGCCGCCTGCCAAATCGGACCCGGAGTGGCGCCGCCCGCCAAATCGGACCCGGAGTGGCGCCGCCCGCCAAATCGGACCCAGAGTGGCCCGCCCACCAAATCGGACCCGGAGTGGCGCCGCCCGCCAAATCGGACCCGGAGTAACTCCGCCCGCCAAATCGGACCCGGAGTGGCGCCGCCCGCCAAATCGGACCCGGAATGACGCCGCCCACCAAATCGGACCCGGGGTGGCGCCGCCCGCCAAATCGGACCCGGGGTGGCGCCGCCCGCCAAATCGGACCCGGAGTGGCGCCGCCCGCCAAATCGGACCCGGAGTGGCGCCGCCCGCCAAATCGGACCCGGAGTGGCGCCGCCCGCCAAATCGGACCCGGAGTGGCGCCGCCCGCCAAATCGGACCCGGAGTGGCGCCGCCCGCCAAATCGGACCCGGAGTGGCGCCGCCCGCCAAATCGGACCCGGAGTGGCGCCGCCCGCCAAATCGGACCCAGAGTGGCCCCACCCACCAAATCGGTTCCAGAGTGGCCCCACCCACCAAATCGGACCCAGAGTGGCCCCACCCACCAAATCGGTTCCAGAGTGGCCCCACCCACCAAATCGGTTCCAGAGTGGCCCCACCCACCAAATCGGTTCCAGAGTGGCCCCACCCACCAAATCGGTTCCAGAGTGGCCCCACCCACCAAATCGGTTCCAGAGTGGCCCCACCCACCAAATCGGTTCCAGAGTGGCCCCACCCACCAAATCGGTTCCAGAGTGGCCCCACCCACCAAATCAGCACCTGAGTAATGCAAACACCTCAGAATATCTCAAAACCTGAGGTAAAATACTGAGTGATGCGAACACTTCAGAATATCTCACGCCCTGAGTTGTCTACTTGTCCATAGGATTTTTGAGAATCGTGAAGTAAACCTCTGGGAGAGGTGAGCACCTCATAACTGGTTATGTTATGTTATGTACAGTAGATCTTTGGATGAGGCAAATGCCTCAGAGTGGGCCATATTGTGAGGTAACGCTCTGGGAGAGGAAAACGCCTCAGAGCTGCTAGTACCGTGAGGTAATTGTCTAGTTATTATAGTGCTTTGAAAAGCACTATCTTGTAATCTGAACGCTGCTAATTTATTATAGTGCTTTGAAAAAAACACTATTTTGATAATTCCTTGCTCTCAGTTCTACTGTATCTAATTGAGGGGGAAAAGCCTATTGTGTATGTTTTGGCTTTCTAATAGTTATGGATTCGAGCTGAAGGCACATCTTCAAACAGAAAACTTAAATTACACAAAAAATTGATAATATGCTTATTTTTTTGTCAATCAGCTGTGTGGTCAGCTGAAGTTGATTGCTGTGATGCAACCTAGGATTTTTACTTTCACTTTACCTCAGCCTGTGTGAGAGAGCACTTCAACATCTATTCAATTGTCATATTACACTGAACAGGTTAGAAAAATTATATGTAATTAATATATTAGTGATCATACATTTACTTATTGGCTCTTGTTATTGTCTGGTGCATTTTTTTTAACATTTGTTGGTAACTTATGGGACAGACACATTTTGGAGTCGCCAGTTGTTTTATGACAGGATTTTTCCATTACTCTGTTATTTGGTAGGATTGTTCTGAGAGGATTTTTCTATTTTGCTATATTCCCACTACTGTTATAGGTTTCCTATCACAGAAAAAGCTGAACGGGAGCATTTTTACCTTCAACTTTGCTACAGCCTGTGTAACCGAACACATCATCATCAATTCAATTAGCATATTACAGTGAACAGGTTAGAGACATTTTATGTAATTAATATATTGGAGATGATACATTTACTTACTGGCTTTTGTTATTGTCTGGTGCATTCTTTTTGGGGTTTTTTCTGTTAACCTATGGTGACAGATCCATTTCTGACCCACCATCTGTTTTATAGAATTTTTAGATTAGGTCTTATTCACACAGGAAATTAGTGCTAGCAAAATTGCTTTGAACAGAGGTGATTTTTTTTCTATGGGCTCCTATGGTAGAATAATTGCTAGCAATTTAAAATTTAAAAATTTAGGGCAGTGCTTTCCTGTCATAGGACACCATAGTAAAAATATAGTCTCTGTTCAAAGTGATTGTTCACTAGAAAAATCGCTAGCAATAATTGCTAGGGAAAATCGCCTGAGTGAATAAGGTCTTAGGCTTCATGCACATGGCCACTTTTGCCCAGTGCTGCTGGTAATTATCATTTTGATTTTCTCCACCATTACCATTATAGGTCAGTGACCTACTGTATAATCAGCAATTACCACTGGTCTTTTTGCTGGCCCCATTGAAATAATTAGGGCGCAGTCCTACTATGAATTTTCGGTGGTGATAATCGCAGCCAGAAAAAGCACTTGTGTGAATAGGCTCTTAAGGCCCCATCACACAGTACGAGATTTGTCATAACGATTTGACAATCTGTGATGTAGCAGGCTTGTAACTCTGACTTCATACTGTGTGAAATACTGTACATGGTTGGGCCCCTGCTCTTCTTTGTATAAGGTGAAAGTTCAGCCCTTTCTTTGCTCCTAGGAATCCTGCTGTGACCGCGCTATCGCTACATGTGACAGCGGGATATGACATTGTATACATATGTCGCAGAATCACAATTGCAGAGGTTATCTGCCAGTGTGACAGGGCCCTTACTCTGTTATTTTAGAGGATTTTTCTATTAAGCTACATTTTCAGTATTGTTACAGGTTTTTGGTCACCTGCTCTGTCATAGAAACAACTGAACGAAAGGCAAGAGGAGAAAAATGTATTAATTTTTGTTCTTTTTGATAGTGGGAATGGAATGGATTCATTTGGCCTCTGTGGTATGCTTTCCGTTTTTAAAAATACAAAAGCAAAGGTTGCAACCCTTTTGTTTCTGTTTAAAAAAACTGAAAAGAATACAAATGAATATAAAATGAATCATATAATTTCCCATTGCCTTCAATGAGAACAAAAACGAATCAATTTTTCTCCATTTTCTTCAATTCATGGATGGAGTAACTTGTAGAGAAAGGGAGTCAGAACAGTAGAAGTCAGCATTTAGGGCTAAAACACACGGCCAAAAAAAGCATCTGAATTCAGATGCTTTTTTTGGGCGTGTGTGAAGCTCTGCCCGCGAGTAAGCAGTGCAGAACTCTGAGGCTCAGGTGAGCCTCCGAGTACAGGCCAGACCGACCATGGCACTCAGAGACTGAACTCTGAGCACTGAGCAATTGTCGGGTGCTCAGAGTTCAGTCCCTGAGTGCCGTGTTCAGGCCGGGCTGTGCTCTGGGGCTCACCTGAGCTGCAGAGTTCAGTTCTGCAGACCAGGCATCCAGGGTGGATATCCCTGTCCAAATTTAGATGGGAATATTCACCCGTGTGTCTTTGCCCTTACTTTGACAGGATTTTTCAGACAGAATTTATCTATTAGGTTGTGTTCACACATTCATTTTTTTCAGTTATGCTGATCAGTTTTTTTTTTCATTTGGCTGCACCAAAAAAAAAAAACATCTGTTTGCTTCAGATCCATTTTTATTTCAGTTTTTGAGTAACACAACAGCACAGGCTGCAGCAGAGATGTTTAAGTGTATAAAGCTAAAACAAAATGGATCTAAAGCAAACTGAAGCCATTCCGTTTTTTCAAGCTTCATTGAAATCAATAGCAGAAAAATGATTTTGTTACATGCTAAAACATATGTACGAGCACAATTATTGCGTGACTATATAGTGTGGCATCACACAACCCTGTTGCACAAAAATGCTATTTATAGTGCTTTGGAACAAAGCACTATACTGTTATTCCATCGTGGATAACTTCTTCTTATTATTATAGTGCTTTGGAACAAAGCACTATACTGTTATTCCATCGTGGATAACTTCTTATTATTATAGTGCTTTGGAACAAAGCACTATACTGTTATTCCACCGTGGTAAACTTCTTATTCTTATTATTCAGTCCGCACGTAATGCGGCCCGAACCGCTAAACTCACAGACTCCAGTGAGGTGTCATTTCGAAGCCAGCGTCCCCAAGAGGTGTGCTAAGTATTTTTCGTGCCGATCGGATTTGTAGTTTTTGCGCAATTTGTGTTTGAAAAAAGTCTTTCAATGCGTTTCAATAGAGAAATTTTCCTATACGTTTATAATGGGCTGGTTTCTGAGGCAATTTCTAAAAATAACTGCCACCTGGCCGATTAGCTCATTGATATGCGCAGTCAGACACAGTTACTATGCCAACGCCTATGAAGTCTACATCAGCTCACCAGGTCACAAGTTTTGTCAGATAATATCAGCTCTTAAAGTGACAGTACAGCACAATTCCAAACCACTATCTGTAGTCTTATAATTATTAGACTGTGGCCCGATTCTAACTCATCGGGTATTCTAGAATATGTATGTCCACGTAGTATATTGCACAGCCACACAGTACAAAGCGCAGAGCCACGCAGTACACAGCGCAGAGCCACGCAGTACACAGCGCAGAGCCGCGCAGTACACAGCGCAGAGCCGCGCAGTATAAAGCGCAGAGCCGCGCAGTACACAGCGCAGAGCCGCGCAGTATAAAGCGCAGAGCCGCGCAGTATAAAGCGCAGAGCCGTGCAGTATAAAGCGCAGAGCCGTGCAGTACACAGCGCAGAGCCGCGCAGTACACAGCGCAGAGCCGTGCAGTACACAGCGCAGAGCCGTGCAGTATAAAGCGCAGAGCCGTGCAGTACACAGCGCAGAGCCGCGCAGTACACAGCGCAGAGCCGCGCAGTACACAGCGCAGAGCCGCGCAGTACACAGCGCAGAGCCGCGCAGTACACAGCGCAGAGCCGCGCAGTACACAGCGCAGAGCCATGCAGTACACAGCGCAAAGCCGCGCAGTATAAAGCGCAGAGCCGCGCAGTACACAGCGCAGAGCCGCGCAGTACACAGCGCAGAGCCGCGCAGTACACAGCGCAGAGCCGCGCAGTACAAAGCGGAGAGCCGCGTAGTACACAGCGCAGAGCCGCGCAGTACACAGCACAGAGCCGTGCAGTACACAGCGCAGAGCCACGCAGTACACAGCGCAGAGCCGAGCAGTACACAGCGCAGAGCCGCGCAGTACACAGCGCAGAGCCGCGCAGTACACAGCACAGAGCCGCGTAGTACACAGCGCAGAGCCGAGCAGTACACAGCGCAGAGCCGCGCAGTACACAGCGCAGAGCCGCGCAGTACACAGCACAGAGCCGCGTAGTACACAGCGCAGAGCCGAGCAGTACACAGCGCAGAACCGCGCAGTACACAGCACAGAGCCACGCAGTACACAGCGCAGAGCCGCGCAGTACACAGCGCAGAGCCGCGCAGTATAAAGCGGAGAGCCGCGCAGTACACAGTGCAGAGCCGAGCAGTACACAGCGCAGAGCTGCGCAATACACAGCGCAGAGCCGCGCAGTACACAGCGCAGAGCCGCGCAGTACACAGCGCAGAGCCGCGCAGTACACAGCGCAGAGCCGCGCAGTACACAGCGCAGAGCCGCGCAGTATAAAGCGGAGAGCCACGCAGTACACAGCGCAGAGCCGAGCAGTACACAGCGCAGAGCCGCGCAGTACACAGCACAGAGCCGCGCAGTACACAGCGCAGAGCCGCGCAGTACACAGCGGAGAGCCGCGCAGTACACAGCGGAGAGCCGCGCAGTACACAGCGCAGAGCCGAGCAGTACACAGCGCAGAGCCGCGCAGTACACAGCGCAGAGCCGCGCAGTACACAGCGCAGAGCCGCGCAGTACACAGCGGAGAGCCGCGCAGTACACAGCGGAGAGCCGCGCAGTACACAGCGCAGAGCCGCGCAGTACACAGCGCAGAGCCGCGCAGTATAAAGCGCAGAGCCGCGCAGTACACAGCGCAGAGCCGCGCAGTACACAGCGCAGAGCCGCGCAGTACACAGGGCAGAGCCGCGCAGTACACAGCGCAGAGCCGCGCAGTACACAGCGCAGAGCCACCCACTATACAGCGCAGAGCCGCGCAGTATACAGCGCAGAGCCGCGCAGTACACAGCGTAGAGCCACGCAGTACGCAGCGCAGAACCGTGCAGTATACAGCGCAGAGCCGCGTAGTATACTGTGCAGAGCCCCGCAGTAAACAGCGTAGAGCCACGCAGTATGCAGCGCAGAGCCGCGCAGTATACAGTGCAGAGCCGCGCAGTATACAGTGCAGAGCCCCGCAGTATACAGCGCAGAGCCACGCAGTACAAAGCGCAGAGCCGCGCAGTATACAGCGCAGAGCCGCGCAGTATACAGCGCAGAACGCGCAGTACACAGTGCAGAGCCGCGCAGTACACAGCGCAGAGCCGTGCAGTACACAGCGCAGAGCCGCGCAGTACACAGCGCAGAGCCACGCAGTATACAGCGCAGAGCCGCGTAGTATACAGCGCAGAGCCGCGTAGTATACAGCGCAGAGCCGCGTAGTATACAGCGCAGAGCCACGCAGTATACAGCGCAGAGCCACGCAGTATACAGCACAGAGCCACGTAGTTATACTGCCCAGTCACGTAGTATATTGTCCAGTCACATAGTATACTGCATATCCCTGTTAAAAAAAAAAAAGAATTAAAATAAAAAAGTTACATACTCACCTCCTGGAGCGGCCGGTATCTGATGGTTGTTGCACCTCCTAGAGCGGCCGGTACACAATGCTTGTTGCACCTGGAGTGGCCGGTACCCGATGCTTGTTGCGCGCTCCGGTCCCAAGAGTGCATTGCGGTCTCACGAGATGATGACGTAGCGGTGTTGTGAGACAGAAAGACGGAAGTGCCCTTAGACAATTATATAGTAGATTACCCCGCTCACCAAATCGGACCCCGAGGGGCCCGGCTCACCAAATCAGACCCAGAGTGACCCCGCCCCCTAAATCAGTCCCAGAGTGACCCCGCCCACCAAATCGGACCCAGAGTGGCTCCGCCCACCAAATCGGACCCAGAGTGACCCCTTCCACCAAATCAGACCCAGAGTGACCCCTTCCACCAAATCGGACCCAGAGTGACCCCTTCCACCAAATCAGGCCCAGAGTGACCCCGCCCACCAAATCGGACCCAGAGTGACCCCACCCACCAAATCGGACCCTGAGGTGCCCAGCCCACCAAATCAGACCCTGAGGTGCCCAGCCCACCAAATCGGACCGAGTGACCCCACCCACCAAATTGGTCCCTAAGGTGCCCCGCCCACCAAATCGGACCCAGAGTGGCTCCGCCCACCGAATCGGACCCAGAGTGGCCGCGCCCACAGAATCGGACCAAAAGTGACCCCGCCCACCGAATCGGACCTAGATTTACCCCGCCCACAAAATCAGACCCAGATTGACCCAACCCACCAAATCGGACCGCCTGAGGGGCACCCAAGTGTCAAAGTCTTGCAGGGGCAGCCCGGGCACCATTCCAAAGCACTATCTGTAGTTCCTTCAGGAAATACCCATCTAGTTCTTATTATTATTCAGTCCGCACGTAATGCGGCCCGAACCGCTTCACTCACAGACTCCAGTGAGGTGTCATTTCGAAGCCAGCGTCCCCAAGAGGTGTGCTAAGTATTTTTCGTGTCGATCGGATTTGTAGTTTTGGCGCAATTTGCGTTTGAAAATGTTTTTTCCCCTCATTGTAATGCTTTTCAATAGGGAAATTTTCACATAGGTTATAATGGCCGGGTTTCTGAGGCAATTTGAAATGTACCTGCCACCTGGCTGATTAGCTCATTGATATGCTCAGTCAGGCCCAGTTACTATGCCAACGCCTGCGAACTGTACATGACCCTAGCAGGACAGTTTTGGCAGATAATATCAGCTCTTAAAGTGATAGCACAGCACAATCTATAGTCTTATTATAATTATTGCCCCGCTCACCAAATCGGACCCAGAGTGGCGCCCCCCGCCAAATCGGACCCAGAGTGGCGCCGCCCGCCAAATCGGACCCAGAGTGGCGCCGCCCGACAAATCGGACCCAGAGTGGCGCCGCCCGCCAAATCGGACCCAGAGTGGCGCCGCCCGCCAAATCGGACCCAGAGTGGCCTCAACCCTGAGGGGCTACAACTACCAAACCAGCGCCTGAGGGGCACCCAAGTGTGAAAGCCTTGCAGGGGCAGCCCGGGCACCATTCCAAAGCACTATCTATAGCTCATTCAGGAAATACCCATCTATTTCTCTCTGTTATCAGCCATTCCCCTGTCCTGCTGTCAGTCTATTCTCCCTGTTATCAGCCATTCCCCGTCCTCCTGTCAGCCATTACCCTGTCCTGCTGTCAGTCTATTTCTCTCTGTTATGAGCCATTCCCCGTCCTGCTGTCAGTCTATTCTCTCTGTTATCAGCCATTCCCCTGTCGTGCTGTCAGTCTATTCTCTCTGTTATCAGCCATTCCCTTGTCCTGCTGTCAGTCTATTCTCTGTTATCAGCCATTCCCTTATCCTGCTGTCAGTCAGAGTGACCCGGCCCACCAAATCGGACCCAGAGTGACCCGGGCCACCACATCGGACCCAGAGTGACCCGGGCCACCAAATCGGACCCAGAGTGACCCGGGCCACTAAATCGGACCCAGAGTGACCCGGGCCACCACATCGGACCCAGAGTGACCCGGGCCACCACATCGGACCCAGAGTGACCCGGGCCACCACATCGGACCCAGAGTGACCCGGGCCATCACATCGGACCCAGAGTGACCCGGGCCACCACATCGGACCCAGAGTGGCCCCGCCTACCAAATCCTCAACTACCAAACCAGCGTCTGAGGGGCACCCAAGTGTGAAAGTCTTGCAGGGGCAGCCCGGGCACCATTCCAAAGCACTATCTGTAGATTCTTCAGGAAATACCCATCTAGTTATTATAGTGCTTTGGAACAAAGCACTATACTGTTATTCCACCGTGGTAAACTTCTTCTTATTCTTATTATTCAGTCCGCACGTAATGCGGCCCGAACCGCTAAACTCACAGACTCCAGTGAGGTGTCATTTCGAAGCCAGCGTTCCTGAGAGGTGTGCTAAGTATTTTTCGTGTCGATCGGATTTGTAGTTTTTGCGCAATTTGTGTTTGAAAAAAGTCTTTCAATGCGTTTCAATGGAGAAATTTTCCTATACGTTTATAATGGGCTGGTTTCTGAGGCAATTTCTAAAAATAACTGCCACCTGGCTGATTAGCTCATTGATATGCGCAGTCAGACACAGTTACTATGCCAACGCCTATGAAGTCTACATCAGCTCACCAGGTCACAAGTTTTGTCAGATAATATCAGCTCTTAAAGTGACAGTACAGCACAATTCCAAACCACTATCCGTAGTCTTATGATTATTAGACTGTGGCCCGATTCTAACTCATCGGGTATTCTAGAATATGCATGTCCACGTAGTATATTGCACAGCCACGCAGTATACAGTGCAGAGCCGTGCAGTACACAGCGCAGAGCCGCGCAGTACACAGCGCAGAGCCGCGCAGTACACAGCGCAGAGCCGCGCAGTATAAAGTGCAGAGCCGCGCAGTACACAGCGCAGAGCCGCGCAGTACACAGCGCAGAGCCGTGCAGTACACAGCGCAGAGCCGCGCAGTATAAAGCGCAGAGCCGTGCAGTACACAGCGCAGAGCCGCGCAGTACACAGCGCAGAGCCGTGCAGTACACAGCGCAGAACCGCGCAGTATAAAGCGCAGAGCCGTGCAGTACACAGCGCAGAGCCGCGCAGTACACAGCGCAGAGCCGCGCAGTACACAGCGCAGAGCCGCGCAGTATAAAGCGCAGAGCCGCGCAGTACACAGCGCAGAGCCGCGCAGTACACAGCGCAGAGCCGTGCAGTACACAGCACAGAGCCGCGCAGTTTAAAGCGCAGAGCCGTGCAGTACACAGCGCAGAGCCGCGCAGTACACAGCGCAGAGCCGTGCAGTACACAGCGCAGAGCCGCGCAGTACACAGCGCAGAGCCGCGCAGTACACAGCGCAGAGCCGCGCAGTATAAAGCGCAGAGCCGCGCAGTATAAAGCGCAGAGCCGCGCAGTACACAGCGCAGAGCCGCGCAGTACACAGCGCAGAGCCGTGCAGTACACAGCGCAGAGCCGCACAGTATAAAGCGCAGAGCCGCGCAGTATACCGCGCAGAGCCGTGCAGTACACAGCGCAGAGCCGCGCAGTACACAGCGCAGAGCCGCGCAGTACACAGCGCAGAGCCGCGCAGTATAAAGTGCAGAGCCGCGCAGTACACAGCGCAGAGCCGCGCAGTACACAGCGCAGAGCCGTGCAGTACACAGCGCAGAGCCGCGCAGTATAAAGCGCAGAGCCGTGCAGTACACAGCGCAGAGCCGCGCAGTACACAGCGCAGAGCCGTGCAGTACACAGCGCAGAACCGCGCAGTATAAAGCGCAGAGCCGTGCAGTACACAGCGCAGAGCCGCGCAGTACACAGCGCAGAGCCGCGCAGTACACAGCGCAGAGCCGCGCAGTATAAAGCGCAGAGCCGCGCAGTACACAGCGCAGAGCCGCGCAGTACACAGCGCAGAGCCGTGCAGTACACAGCACAGAGCCGCGCAGTTTAAAGCGCAGAGCCGTGCAGTACACAGCGCAGAGCCGCGCAGTACACAGCGCAGAGCCGTGCAGTACACAGCGCAGAGCCGCGCAGTACACAGCGCAGAGCCGCGCAGTACACAGCGCAGAGCCGCGCAGTATAAAGCGCAGAGCCGCGCAGTATAAAGCGCAGAGCCGCGCAGTACACAGCGCAGAGCCGCGCAGTACACAGCGCAGAGCCGTGCAGTACAGAGCGCAGAGCCGCACAGTATAAAGCGCAGAGCCGCGCAGTATACCGCGCAGAGCCGTGCAGTACACAGCGCAGAGCCGCGCAGTACACAGCGCAGAGCCGCGCAGTACACAGCGCAGAGCCGCGCAGTACACAGCGCAGAGCCGCGCAGTACACAGCGCAGAGCCGAGCAGTACACAGCGCAGAGCCGCGCAGTACACAGCGCAGAGCCGCGCAGTACACAGCGCAGAGCCGCGCAGTATACAGCGCAGAGCTGCGCAGTACACAGCGCAGAGCCGCGCAGTACAGAGCGCAGAGCCGCACAGTATAAAGCGCAGAGCCGCGCAGTACACAGCGCAGAGCCGCGCAGTACACAGCGCAGAGCCGCGCAGTACACAGTGCAGAGCCGCACAGTACACAGCACAGAGCCGCGCAGTACACAGCGCAGAGCCACCCAGTATACAGCGCAGAGCCGCGCAGTACGCAGCGTAGAGCCACGCAGTATGCAGCGCAGAGCCGCGCAGTATACAGCGCTGAGCCGCGTAGTATACAGCGCAGAGCCCCGCAGTATACAGTGCAGAGCCCCGCAGTATACAGTGCAGAGCCCCGCAGTATACATCGCAGACACGCGCAGTACACAGCACGGAGCCGCGCAGTACACAGCGCAGAGCCGCGTAGTATACAGCGAAGAGCCACGCAGTATATAGCGCAGAGCCGCGCAGTACAAAGCGCAGAGCTGCGCAGAGCTGCGCAGTATACAGCGCAGAACGCGCAGTACACAGTGCAGAGCCGCGCAGTACACAGCGCAGAGCCGTGCAGTACACAGCGCAGAGCCGCGCAGTACACAGCGCAGAGCCACGCAGTACACAGCGCAGAGCCGCGCAGTACATAGCGCAGAGCCGCGCAGTACACAGCGCAGAGCCGCGCAGTACACAGCGCAGAGCCGCGCAGTACAAAGCGCAGAGCCGTGCAGTACAAAGCGCAGAGCCGCGCAGTATAAAGCGCAGAGCCGCGCAGTACACAGCGCAGAGCCGCGCAGTACACAGCGCAGAGCCGTGCAGTACACAGCGCAGAGCCGCGCAGTACACAGCGCAGAGCCGCACAGTATGAAGAGCAGAGCCGCGCAGTACACAGCGCAGAGCCGCGCAGTACACAGCGCAGAGCCGCACAGTATAAAGAGCAGAGCCGCGCAGTACACAGCGCAGAGCCGCGCAGTACACAGCGCAGAGCCGCGCAGTACACAGCGCAGAGCCGCGCAGTACACAGCGCAGAGCCGCGCAGTACACAGCGCAGAGCCGCGCAGTACAAAGCGCAGAGTCGCG
The DNA here is from genome assembly GCF_051348905.1 of Ranitomeya variabilis. NCBI lineage: Eukaryota > Metazoa > Chordata > Amphibia > Anura > Dendrobatidae > Ranitomeya > Ranitomeya variabilis. The sequence continues at coordinate 382,572,044 of NC_135233.1, read as the reverse complement.
CAGTATAAAGCGCAGAGCCGCGCAGTACACAGCGCAGAGCCGCGCAGTACACAGCGCAGAGCCGCGCAGTACACAGCGCAGAGCCGCGCAGTACAAAGCGCAGAGTCGCGCAGTACAAAGCGCAGAGCCCCGCAGTACACAGCGCAGAGCCGCGCAGTACAAAGCGCAGAGTCGCGCAGTACAAAGCGCAGAGCCCCGCAGTATACAGCGCAGAGCCGCGCAGTACACAGCGCAGAGCCGCGCAGTATACAGGGCAGAGCCGCGCAGTACACAGCGCAGAGCCGCGCAGTACACAGCGCAGAGCCGCGCAGTACACAGCGCAGAGCCGCGCAGTACACAGCGCAGAGCCGCGCAGTATAAAGCGCAGAGCCGCGCAGTACACAGCGCAGAGCCGCGCAGTACACAGCGCAGAGCCGCGCAGTACACAGCGCAGAGCCGCGCAGTACACAGCGCAGAGCCGCGCAGTACACAGCGCAGAGCCGCGCAGTACAAAGCGCAGAGTCGTGCAGTATAAAGCGCAGAGCCACGCAGTACACAGCGCAGAGCCGCGCAGTACACAGCGCAGAGCCACGCAGTACACAGGGCAGAGCCGCGCAGTACACAGCGCAGAGCCGCGCAGTACACAGCGCAGAGCCGCGCAGTACACAGCGCAGAGCCGCGCAGTACACAGCGCAGAGCCGCGCAGTACACAGCGCAGAGCCGCGCAGTACAAAGCGCAGAGTCGCGCAGTATAAAGCGCAGAACCGCGCAGTACACAGCGCAGAGCCGCGCAGTACACAGCGCAGAGCCGCGCAGTATACAGCGCAGAGCCGCGCAGTACAAAGCGCAGAGTCGCGCAGTTTAAAGCGCAGAGCCACGCAGTACACAGCGCAGAGCCGCGCAGTACACAGCGCAGAGCCACGCAGTATACAGTGCAGAGCCGCGCAGTACACAGCGCAGAGCCGCGCAGTATACAGCGCAGAGCCGCGCAGTACACAGCGCAGAGCCGCGCAGTACACAGCGCAGAGCCGCCCAGTATACAGCGCAGAGCCGCGCAGTATACAGCGCAGAGCCGCGCAGTACACAGCGTAGAGCCACGCAGTATACAGCGCAGAGCCGCGCAGTATACAGCGCAGAGCCGCGTAGTATACAGCGCAGAGCCGCGTAGTATACAGCGCAGAGCCACGCAGTATACAGCGCAGAGCCGAGTAGTATACAGCGAAGAGCCACGCAGTATATAGCGCAGAGCCGCGCAGTACAAAGCGCAGAGCCGCGCAGTATACAGCGCAGAGCCGCGCAGTATACAGCGCAGAGCCGCGTAGTATACAGCGCAGAGCCGCGTAGTATACAGCGCAGAGCCACGCAGTATACAGCGCAGAGCCACGCAGTATACAGCGCAGAGCCACGTAGTTATACTGCCCAGTCACGTAGTATATTGTCCAGTCACATAGTATACTGCATATCCCTGTTAAAAAAAAAAAAAAGAATTAAAATAAAAAAGTTACATACTCACCTCCTGGAGCGGCCGGTATCTGATGGTTGTTGCACCTCCTAGAGCGGCCGGTACACGATGCTTGTTGCACCTGGAGTGGCCGGTACCCGATGCTTGTTGCGCGCTCCGGTCCCAAGAGTGCATTGCGGTCTCATGAGATGATGACGTAGCGGTGTTGTGAGACAGAAAGACGGAAGTGCCCTTAGACAATTATATAGTAGATTACCCCGCTCACCAAATCGGACCCCGAGGGGCCCGGCTCACCAAATCGGACCCAGAGTGACCCCGCCCACCAAATCGGACCCAGAGTGACCCCGCCCACCAAATCGGACCCAGAGTGGCTCCGCCCACCAAATCGAACCCAGAGTGACCCCTTCCACCAAATCAGACCCAGAGTGACCCCTTCCACCAAATCGGACCCAGAGTGACCCCACCCACCAAATCGGACCCTGAGGTGCCCAGCCCACCAAATTAGACCCTGAGGTGCCCAGCCCACCAAATCGGACCGAGTGACCCCACCCACCAAATTGGTCCCTAAGGTGCCCCGCCCACCAAATCGGACCCAGAGTGGCTCCGCCCACCGAATCGGACCCAGAGTGGCCGCGCCCACAGAATCGGACCAAAAGTGACCCCGCCCACCGAATCGGACCTAGATTTACCCCGCCCACAAAATCAGACCCAGATTGACCCAACCCACCAAATCGGACCGCCTGAGGGGCACCCAAGTGTGAAAGTCTTGCAGGGGCAGCCCGGGCACCATTCCAAAGCACTATCTGTAGTTCCTTCAGGAAATACCCATCTAGTTATAGTGCTTTGGAACAAAGCACTATACTGTTATTCCACCGTGGTAAACTTCTTCTTATTCTTATTATTCAGTCCGCACGTAATGCGGCCCGAACCGCTAAACTCACAGACTCCAGTGAGGTGTCATTTCGAAGCCAGCGTCCCCAAGAGGTGTGCTAAGTATTTTTCGTGCCGATCGGATTTGTAGTTTTTGCGCAATTTGTGTTTGAAAAAAGTCTTTCAATGCGTTTCAATAGAGAAATTTTCCTATACGTTTATAATGGGCTGGTTTCTGAGGCAATTTCTAAAAATAACTGCCACCTGGCCGATGAGCTCATTGATATGCGCAGTCAGACACAGTTACTATGCCAACGCCTATGAAGTCTACATCAGCTCACCAGGTCACAAGTTTTGTCAGATAATATCAGCTCTTAAAGTGACAGTACAGCACAATTCCAAACCACTATCCGTAGTCTTATAATTATTAGACTGTGGCCCGATTCTAACTCATCGGGTATTCTAGAATATGTATGTCCACGTAGTATATTGCACAGCCACACAGTACAAAGCGCAGAGCCACGCAGTACACAGCGCAGAGCCACGCAGTACACAGCGCAGAGCCGCGCAGTACACAGCGCAGAGCCGCGCAGTATAAAGCGCAGAGCCGCGCAGTACACAGCGCAGAGCCGCGCAGTATAAAGCGCAGAGCCGTGCAGTATAAAGCGCAGAGCCGTGCAGTACACAGCGCAGAGCCGCGCAGTACACAGCGCAGAGCCGTGCAGTACACAGCGCAGAGCCGTGCAGTATAAAGCGCAGAGCCGTGCAGTACACAGCGCAGAGCCGCGCAGTACACAGCGCAGAGCCACGCAGTACACCGCGCAGAGCCGCGCAGTACACCGCGCAGAGCCGCGCAGTACACAGCGCAGAGCCGCGCAGTACACAGCGCAGAGCCATGCAGTACACAGCGCAAAGCCGCGCAGTATAAAGCGCAGAGCCGCGCAGTACACAGCGCAGAGCCGCGCAGTACACAGCGCAGAGCCGCGCAGTACACAGCGCAGAGCCGCGCAGTATAAAGCGGAGAGCCGCGTAGTACACAGCGCAGAGCCGCGCAGTACACAGCACAGAGCCGCGCAGTACACAGCGCAGAGCCACGCAGTACACAGCGCAGAGCCGAGCAGTACACAGCGCAGAGCCGCGCAGTACACAGCGCAGAGCCGCGCAGTACACACCACAGAGCCGCGTAGTACACAGCGCAGAGCCGAGCAGTACACAGCGCAGAGCCGCGCAGTACACAGCGCAGAGCCGCGCAGTACACAGCACAGAGCCGCGTAGTACACAGCGCAGAGCCGAGCAGTACACAGCGCAGAACCACGCAGTACACAGCACAGAGCCACGCAGTACACAGCGCAGAGCCGCGCAGTACACAGCGCAGAGCCGCGCAGTATAAAGCGGAGAGCCGCGCAGTACACAGTGCAGAGCCGAGCAGTACACAGCGCAGAGCTGCGCAATACACAGCGCAGAGCCGCGCAGTACACAGCGCAGAGCCGCGCAGTACACAGCGCAGAGCCGCGCAGTACACAGCGCAGAGCCGCGCAGTACACAGCGCAGAGCCGCGCAGTACACAGCGCAGAGCCGCGCAGTATAAAGCGGAGAGCCACGCAGTACACAGCGCAGAGCCGAGCAGTACACAGCGCAGAGCCGCGCAGTACACAGCACAGAGCCGCGCAGTACACAGCGCAGAGCCGCGCAGTACACAGCGGAAAGCCGCGCAGTACACAGCGCAGAGCCGAGCAGTACACAGCGCAGAGCCGCGCAGTACACAGCGCAGAGCCGCGCAGTACACAGCGCAGAGCCGCGCAGTACACAGCGGAGAGCCGCGCAGTACAGAGCGCAGAGCCGCGCAGTATAAAGCGCAGAGCCGCGCAGTACACAGCGCAGAGCCGCGCAGTACACAGCGCAGAGCCGCGCAGTACACAGCGCAGAGCCGCGCAGTACACAGCACAGAGCCGCGCAGTACACAGCGCAGAGCCACCCAGTATACAGCGCAGAGCCGCGCAGTATACAGCGCAGAGCCGCGCAGTACACAGCGTAGAGCCACGCAGTATGCAGCGCAGAGCCGCGCAGTATACAGCGCAGAGCCGCGTAGTATACTGTGCAGAGCCCCGCAGTAAACAGCGCAGAGCCGCGCAGTACACAGCGTAGAGCCACGCAGTATGCAGCGCAGAGCCGCGCAGTATACAGTGCAGAGCCCCGCAGTATACAGCGCAGAGCCGCGCAGTACAAAGCGCAGAGCCGCGCAGTATACAGCGCAGAGCCGCGCAGTATACAGCGCAGAACGCGCAGTACACAGTGCAGAGCCGCGCAGTACACAGCGCAGAGCCGTGCAGTACACAGCGCAGAGCCGCGCAGTACACAGCGCAGAGCCACGCAGTATACAGCGCAGAGCCGCGTAGTATACAGCGCAGAGCCGCGTAGTATACAGCGCAGAGCCGCGTAGTATACAGCGCAGAGCCACGCAGTATACAGCGCAGAGCCACGCAGTATACAGCACAGAGCCACGTAGTTATACTGCCCAGTCACGTAGTATATTGTCCAGTCACATAGTATACTGCATATCCCTGTTAAAAAAAAAAAAGAATTAAAATAAAAAAGTTACATACTCACCTCCTGGAGCGGCCGGTATCTGATGGTTGTTGCACCTCCTAGAGCGGCCGGTACACGATGCTTGTTGCACCTGGAGTGGCCGGTACCCGATGCTTGTTGCGCGCTCCGGTCCCAAGAGTGCATTGCGGTCTCACGAGATGATGACGTAGCGGTGTTGTGAGACAGAAAGACGGAAGTGCCCTTAGACAATTATATAGTAGATTGCCACGCTCACCAAATCGGACCCCGAGGGGCCCGGCTCACCAAATCAGACCCAGAGTGACCCCGCCCCCTAAATCAGTCCCAGAGTGACCCCGCCCACCAAATCGGACCCAGAGTGGCTCCGCCCACCAAATCGGACCCAGAGTGACCCCTTCCACCAAATCAGACCCAGAGTGACCCCTTCCACCAAATCGGACCCAGAGTGACCCCTTCCACCAAATCGGGCCCAGAGTGACCCCGCCCACCAAATCGGACCCAGAGTGACCCCACCCACCAAATCGGACCCTGAGGTGCCCAGCCCACCAAATCAGACCCTGAGGTGCCCAGCCCACCAAATCGGACCGAGTGACCCCACCCACCAAATTGGTCCCTAAGGTGCCCCGCCCACCAAATCGGACCCAGAGTGGCTCCGCCCACCGAATCGGACCCAGAGTGGCCGCGCCCACAGAATCGGACCAAAAGTGACCCCGCCCACCGAATCGGACCTAGATTTACCCCGCCCACAAAATCAGACCCAGATTGACCCAACCCACCAAATCGGACCGCCTGAGGGGCACCCAAGTGTCAAAGTCTTGCAGGGGCAGCCCGGGCACCATTCCAAAGCACTATCTGTAGTTCCTTCAGGAAATACCCATCTAGTTATTATAGTGCTTTGGAACAAAGCACTATACTGTTATTCCACCGTGGTAAACTTCTTCTTATTCTTATTATTCAGTCCGCACGTAATGCGGCCCGAACCGCTAAACTCACAGACTCCAGTGAGGTGTCATTTCGAAGCCAGCGTTCCTGAGAGGTGTGCTAAGTATTTTTCGTGTCGATCGGATTTGTAGTTTTTGCGCAATTTGTGTTTGAAAAAAGTCTTTCAATGCGTTTCAATGGAGAAATTTTCCTATACGTTTATAATGGGCTGGTTTCTGAGGCAATTTCTAAAAATAACTGCCACCTGGCTGATTAGCTCATTGATATGCGCAGTCAGACACAGTTACTATGCCAACTCCTATGAAATCTACATCAGCTCACCAGGTCACAAGTTTTGTCAGATAATATCAGCTCTTAAAGTGACAGTACAGCACAATTCCAAACCACTATCCGTAGTCTTATGATTATTAGACTGTGGCCCGATTCTAACTCATCGGGTATTCTAGAATATGCATGTCCACGTAGTATATTGCACAGCCACGCAGTATACAGTGCAGAGCCGTGCAGTACACAGCGCAGAGCCGCGCAGTACACAGCGCAGAGCCGCGCAGTACACAGCGCAGAGCCGCGCAGTATAAAGCGCAGAGCCGCGCAGTACACAGCGCAGAGCCGCGCAGTACACAGCGCAGAGCCGTGCAGTACACAGCGCAGAGCCGCGCAGTATAAAGCGCAGAGCCGTGCAGTACACAGCGCAGAGCCGCGCAGTACACAGCGCAGAGCCGTGCAGTACACAGCGCAGAGCCGCGCAGTATAAAGCGCAGAGCCGTGCAGTACACAGCGCAGAGCCGCGCAGTACACAGCGCAGAGCCGCGCAGTACACAGCGCAGAGCCGCGCAGTACACAGCGCAGAGCCGCGCAGTATAAAGCGCAGAGCCGCGCAGTATAAAGCGCAGAGCCGCGCAGTACACAGCGCAGAGCCGCGCAGTACACAGCGCAGAGCCGTGCAGTACACAGCGCAGAGCCGCGCAGTATAAAGCGCAGAGCCGTGCAGTACACAGCGCAGAGCCGCGCAGTACACAGCGCAGAGCCGTGCAGTACACAGCGCAGAGCCGCGCAGTATAAAGCGCAGAGCCGTGCAGTACACAGCGCAGAGCCGTGCAGTACACAGCGCAGAGCCGCGCAGTACACAGCGCAGAGCCATGCAGTACACAGCGCAAAGCCGCGCAGTATAAAGCGCAGAGCCGCGCAGTATAAAGCGGAGAGCCGCGCAGTACACAGCGCAGAGCCGGGCAGTACACAGCGCAGAGCCGCGCAGTAGACAGCGCAGAGCCGTGCAGTACAGAGCGCAGAGCCGCACAGTATAAAGCGCAGAGCCGCGCAGTATACCGCGCAGAGCCGTGCAGTACACAGCGCAGAGCCGCGCAGTACACAGCGCAGAGCCGCGCAGTACACAGCGCAGAGCCGAGCAGTACACAGCGCAGAGCCGCGCAGTACACAGCGCAGAGCCGCGCAGTACACAGCGCAGAGCCGCGCAGTATACAGCGCAGAGCTGCGCAGTACACAGCGCAGAGCCGCGCAGTACAGAGCGCAGAGCCGCACAGTATAAAGCGCAGAGCCGCGCAGTACACAGCGCAGAGCCGCGCAGTACACAGCGCAGAGCCGCGCAGTACACAGTGCAGAGCCGCGCAGTACACAGCGCAGAGCCACCCAGTATACAGCGCAGAGCCGCGCAGTACGCAGCGTAGAGCCACGCAGTATGCAGCGCAGAGCCGCGCAGTATACAGCGCTGAGCCGCGTAGTATACAGCGCAGAGCCCCGCAGTATACAGTGCAGAGCCCCGCAGTATACAGCGCAGACACGCGCAGTACACAGCACGGACATGCGCAGTACACAGTGCAGAGCCGCGCAGTACACAGCGCAGAGCCGCGTAGTATACAGCGAAGAGCCACGCAGTATATAGCGCAGAGCCGCGCAGTACAAAGCGCAGAGCTGCGCAGAGCTGCGCAGTATACAGCGCAGAGCCGCGCAGTATACAGCGCAGAACGCGCAGTACACAGTGCAGAGCCGCGCAGTACACAGCGCAGAGCCGTGCAGTACACAGCGCAGAGCCGCGCAGTACACAGCGCAGAGCCACGCAGTATACAGCGCAGAGCCGCGTAGTATACAGCGCAGAGCCGCGTAGTATACAGCGCAGAGCCACGCAGTATACAGCACAGAGCCACGCAGTATACAGCGCAGAGCCACGTAGTTATACTGCCCAGTCACGTAGTATATTGTCCAGTCACATAGTATACTGCATATCCCTGTTAAAAAAAAAAAGAATTAAAATAAAAAAGTTACATACTCACCTCCTGGAGCGGCCGGTATCTGATGGTTGTTGCACCTCCTAGAGCGGCCGGTACACGATGCTTGTTGCACCTGGAGTGGCCGGTACCCGATGCTTGTTGCGCGCTCCGGTCCCAAGAGTGCATTGCGGTCTCACGAGATGATGACGTAGCGGTGTTGTGAGACAGAAAGACGGAAGTGCCCTTAGATAATTAGATAGTAGATTACCCCGCTCACCAATTCGGAACCCGAGAGGCCCGGCCCACCAAATCGGACCCCGAGGGGCCCGGCCCACCAAATCGGACCCAGAGTGACCCCGCCCCCTAAATCAGACCCAGAGTGACCCCGCCCACCAAATCGGACCCAGAGTGGCTCCGCCCACCAAATCGGACCCAGAGTGACCCCTTCCACCAAATCAGACCCAGAGTGACCCCTTCCACCAAATCGGACCCAGAGTGACCCCTTCCACCAAATCGGGCCCAGAGTGACCCCGCCCACCAAATCGAACCCAGAGTGACCCCACCCACCAAATCGGACCCTGAGGTGCCCAGCCCACCAAATCAGACCCTGAGGTGCCCAGCCCACCAAATCGGACCGAGTGACCCCACCCACCAAATTGGTCCCTAAGGTGCCCCGCCCACCAAATCGGACCCAGAGTGGCTCCGCCCACCGAATCGGACCCAGAGTGGCCGCGCCCACAGAATCGGACCAAAAGTGACCCCGCCCACCGAATCAGACCTAGATTTACCCCGCCCACAAAATCAGACCCAGATTGACCCAACCCACCAAATCGGACCGCCTGAGGGGCACCCAAGTGTGAAAGTCTTGCAGGGGCAGCCCGGGCACCATTCCAAAGCACTATCTGTAGTTCCTTCAGGAAATACCCATCTAGTATTATTATTGTAATCCGAACGTGGAAATCTTATTATTCAGTTTTTTTCCGCAATTAATGCGGCCCGAACCGCTGCACGCACATACTCAAGTGAGGCATCATTTCGAAGCCAGCGTCCACGAGAGGTGTGCTAAGTATTTTTCGTGTCGATCCGATTTGTAGTTTTTTAAAAAATTGCATTTAAAAAAAAAAAATTCCCATAGGAAATAATGGCGAACTTTCCATTACCCCCAACTTGACCTTCCAAAGATGGCAGCTATGCAAATGTATGGTGTCCATTTTAGGACATGATCATTTATCAAAGTCAAACATCAGAATAAAGTGACTATGACACCCTCTCGTCCCGTGTGTTAAAAGTAAGTGCACCCCCGATCCCGTGTGTGAAAAGTAAGTGCACCGAGTGGCCCCGCCCCCCAAATTGGACCCCGAGTGGCCCAGCCCACAAAATCAGACCTAGATTGACCCAACCCGCCAAATCAGACCCAGAGTGACTCTGCCTACCAAATCGGACCGCCTGAGGGGCACCCAAGTGTGAAAGTCTTGCAGGGGCAGCCCGGGCACCATTCCAAAGCACTATCTGTAGTTCCTTCAGGAAATACCCATCTAGTTATTATAGTGCTTTGGAACAAAGCACTATACTGTTATTCCACCGTGGTAAACTTCTTCTTATTCTTATTATTCAGTCCGCACGTAATGCGGCCCGAACCGCTAAACTCACAGACTCCAGTGAGGTGTCATTTCGAAGCCAGCGTTCCTGAGAGGTGTGCTAAGTATTTTTCGTGTCGATCGGATTTGTAGTTTTTGCGCAATTTGTGTTTGAAAAAAGTCTTTCAATGCGTTTCAATGGAGAAATTTTCCTATACGTTTATAATGGGCTGGTTTCTGAGGCAATTTCTAAAAATAACTGCCACCTGGCTGATTAGCTCATTGATATGCGCAGTCAGACACAGTTACTATGCCAACTCCTATGAAATCTACATCAGCTCACCAGGTCACAAGTTTTGTCAGATAATATCAGCTCTTAAAGTGACAGTACAGCACAATTCCAAACCACTATCCGTAGTCTTATGATTATTAGACTGTGGCCCGATTCTAACTCATCGGGTATTCTAGAATATGCATGTCCACGTAGTATATTGCACAGCCACGCAGTATACAGTGCAGAGCAGTGCAGTACACAGCGCAGAGCCGCGCAGTACACAGCGCAGAGCCGCGCAGTACACAGCGCAGAGCCGCGCAGTATAAAGCGCAGAGCCGCGCAGTACACAGCGCAGAGCCGCGCAGTACACAGCGCAGAGCCGTGCAGTACACAGCGCAGAGCCGCGCAGTATAAAGCGCAGAGCCGTGCAGTACACAGCGCAGAGCCGCGCAGTACACAGCGCAGAGCCGTGCAGTACACAGCGCAGAGCCGCGCAGTATAAAGCACAGAGCCGTGCAGTACACAGCGCAGAGCCGCGCAGTACACAGCGCAGAGCCGCGCAGTACACAGCGCAGAGCCGCGCAGTATAAAGCGCAGACCGCGCAGTACACAGCGCAGAGCCGCGCAGTACACAGCGCAGAGCCGTGCAGTACACAGCGCAGAGCCGCGCAGTTTAAAGCGCAGAGCCGTGCAGTACACAGCGCAGAGCCGCGCAGTACACAGCGCATAGCCGTGCAGTACACAGCGCAGAGCCGCGCAGTATAAAGCGCAGAGCCGTGCAGTACACAGCGCAGAGCCGCGCAGTACACAGCGCAGAGCCGCGCAGTACACAGCGCAGAGCCGCGCAGTATAAAGCGCAGAGCCGCGCAGTATAAAGCGCAGAGCCGCGCAGTACACAGCGCAGAGCCGCGCAGTACACAGCGCAGAGCCGTGCAGTACACAGCGCAGAGCCGCGCAGTATAAAGCGCGGAGCCGTGCAGTACACAGCGCAGAGCCGCGCAGTACACAGCGCAGAGCCGTGCAGTACACAGCGCAGAGCCGCGCAGTATAAAGCGGAGAGCCGCGCAGTACACAGCGCAGAGCCGAGCAGTACACAGCGCAGAGCCGCGCAGTAGACAGCGCAGAGCCGTGCAGTACAGAGCGCAGAGCCGCACAGTATAAAGCGCAGAGCCGCGCAGTATACCGCGCAGAGCCGTGCAGTACACAGCGCAGAGCCGCGCAGTACACAGCGCAGAGCCGCGCAGTACACAGCGCAGAGCCGCGCAGTACACAGCGCAGAGCCGCGCAGTACACAGCGCAGAGCCGAGCAGTACACAGCGCAGAGCCGCGCAGTACACAGCGCAGAGCCACCCAGTATACAGCGCAGAGCCGCGCAGTACGCAGCGTAGAGCCACGCAGTATGCAGCGCAGAGCCGCGCAGTATACAGCGCTGAGCCGCGTAGTATACAGCGCAGAGCCCCGCAGTATACAGTGCAGAGCCCCGCAGTATACAGCGCAGACACGCGCAGTACACAGCACGGACACGCGCAGTACACAGCGCAGAGCCGCGCAGTACACAGCGCAGAGCCGCGTAGTATACAGCGAAGAGCCACGCAGTATATAGCGCAGAGCCGCACAGTACAAAGCGCAGAGCTGCGCAGAGCTGCGCAGTATACAGCGCAGAACGCACAGTACACAGTGCAGAGCCGCGCAGTACACAGCGCAGAGCCGTGCAGTACACAGCGCAGAGCCGCGCAGTACACAGCGCAGAGCCACGCAGTATACAGCGCAGAGCCGCGTAGTATACAGCGCAGAGCCGCGTAGTATACAGCGCAGAGCCACGCAGTATACAGCACAGAGCCACGCAGTATACAGCGCAGAGCCACGTAGTTATACTGCCCAGTCACGTAGTATATTGTCCAGTCACATAGTATACTGCATATCCCTGTTAAAAAAAAAAAGAATTAAAATAAAAAAGTTACATACTCACCTCCTGGAGCGGCCGGTATCTGATGGTTGTTGCACCTCCTAGAGCGGCCGGTACACGATGCTTGTTGCACCTGGAGTGGCCGGTACCCGATGCTTGTTGCGCGCTCCGGTCCCAAGAGTGCATTGCGGTCTCACGAGATGATGACGTAGCGGTGTTGTGAGACAGAAAGACGGAAGTGCCCTTAGATAATTAGATAGTAGATTACCCCGCTCACCAATTCGGAACCCGAGAGGCCCGGCCCACCAAATCGGACCCCGAGGGGCCCGGCCCACCAAATCGGACCCAGAGTGACCCCGCCCCCTAAATCAGACCCAGAGTGACCCCGCCCACCAAATCGGACCCAGAGTGGCTCCACCCACCAAATCGGACCCAGAGTGACCCCTTCCACCAAATCAGACCCAGAGTGACCCCTTCCACCAAATCGGACCCAGAGTGACCCCTTCCACCAAATCGGGCCCAGAGTGACCCCGCCCACCAAATCGGACCCAGAGTGACCCCACCCACCAAATCGGACCCTGAGGTGCCCAGCCCACCAAATCAGACCCTGAGGTGCCCAGCCCACCAAATCGGACCGAGTGACCCCACCCACCAAATTGGTCCCTAAGGTGCCCCGCCCACCAAATCGGACCCAGAGTGGCTCCGCCCACCGAATCGGACCCAGAGTGGCCGCGCCCACAGAATCGGACCAAAAGTGACCCCGCCCACCGAATCGGACCTAGATTTACCCCGCCCACAAAATCAGACCCAGATTGACCCAACCCACCAAATCGGACCGCCTGAGGGGCACCCAAGTGTGAAAGTCTTGCAGGGGCAGCCCGGGCACCATTCCAAAGCACTATCTGTAGTTCCTTCAGGAAATACCCATCTAGTTATTATTCAGTCCGCACGTAATGCGGCCCGAACCGCTTCACTCACAGACTCCAGTGAGGTGTCATTTCGAAGCCAGCGTCCCCAAGAGGTGTGCTAAGTATTTTTTGTGTCGATCGGATTTGTAGTTTTGGCGCAATTTGCGTTTGAAAATGTTTTTTCCCCTCATTGTAATGCATTTCAATAGGGAAATTTTCCCATAGGTTATAATGGCCGGGTTTCTGAGGCAATTTGAAATGTACCTGCCACCTGGCTGATTAGCTCATTGATATGTGCAGTCAGGCCCAGTTACTAGGCCAACGCCTGCGAACTGTACATGACCCCAGCACAGTTTTGCCAGATAATATCAGCTCTTAAAGTGACAGTACAGCACAATTTCAAAGCACTATCTGTAGTCTTATTATTATTACAGTACACAGCGCAGAGCCGCGCATTATACAGCGCAGAGCCAGGCAGCATACAGCGCGGAGCCGCGCAGCATACAGCGCAGAGCCCCACAGTATACAGCGCAGAGCCGCGCAGCATACAGCGCAGAGCCGCGCAGTATACAGCGCAGAGCCGCGCATTATACAGCGCAGAGCCCCGCAGCATACAGCGCGGAGCCCCGCAGCATACAGCGCAGAGCCCCGCAGTATACAGCGCAGAGCCGCGCAGCATACAGCGCAGAGCCCCGCAGCATACAGCGCAGAGCCGCGCAGCATACAGCGCAGAGCCCCGCAGCATACAGCGCAGAGCCCCGCAGTATACAGCGCAGAGCCCCGCAGTATACAGCGCCCACCAAATCGGCCACTGAGGGGCCCCACCCACAAAATCGGACCCAGAGTGGCTACAACTACCAAACCAGCGCCTGAGGGGCACCTAAGTGTGAAAGTCTTGCTGGGGCAACCCGGGAACCATTCCAAAGCACTATCTGTAGTTCCTTCAGGAAATACCCATCTATTTCTCTCTGTTATCAGCCATTCCCCGTACTGCTGTCAGTCTATTTCTCTATGTTATCAGCCATTCCCCGTACTGCTGTCAGTCTATTCTCTCTGTTATCAGCCATTCCCCGTACTGCTGTCAGTCTATTCTCTCTGTTATCAGCCATTCCCCGTACTGCTGTCAGTCTATTCTCTCTGTTATCAGCCATTCCCCGTCCTGCTGTCAGTCTATTTCTCTCTGTTATCAGCAATTCCCCTGTCCTGCTGTCAGTCTATTCTCTCTGTTATCAGCCATTCCCTTGTCCTGCTGTCAGTCTATTCTCTGTTATCAGCCATTCCCTTATCCTGCTGTCAGTCAGAGTGACCCGGCCCACCAAATCGGACCCAGAGTGACCCGGCCCACCAAATCGGACCCAGAGTGACCCGGCCCACCAAATCGGACCCAGAGTGACCCGGCCCACCAAATCGGACCCAGAGTGACCCGGCCCACCAAATCGGACCCAGAGTGACCCGGCCCACCAAATCGGACCCAGAGTGACCCGGCCCACCAAATCGGACCCAGAGTGACCCGGCCCACCAAATCGGACCCAGAGTGACCCGGCCCACCAAATCGGACCCAGAGTGACCCGGCCCACCAAATCGGACCCAGAGTGACCCGGCCCACCAAATCGGACCCAGAGTGACCCGGCCCACCAAATCGGACCCAGAGTGACCCAGCCCACCAAATCGGACCCAGAGTGACCCGGCCCACCAAATCGGACCCAGAGTGACCCGGCCCACCAAATCGGACCCAGAGTGACCCGGGCCACCAAATCGGACCCGGAGTGACCCGGCCCACCAAATCGGACCCGGAGTGACCCGGCCCACCAAATCGGACCCGGAGTGACCCGGCCCACCAAATCGGACCCGGAGTGACCCGGCCCACCAAATCAAACCCGGAGTGACCCGGGCCACCAAATCAAACCCGGAGTGACCCGGGCCACCAAATCGGACCCGGAGTGACCCGGGCCACCAAATCGGACCCGGAGTGGCCTGGCCCACCAAATCGGACCCGGAGTGACCCGGCCCACCAAATGGGACCCGGAGTGACCCGGCCCACCAAATGGGACCCAGAGTGACCCGGGCCACCAAATCGGACCCAGAGTGACCCGGGCCACCAAATCGGACCCAGAGTGACCCGGGCCACCAAATCGGACCCAGAGTGACCCGGGCCACCAAATCGGACCCAGAGTGACCCGGGCCACCAAATCGGACCCAGAGTGACCCGGGCCACCAAATCGGACCCAGAGTGACCCGGGCCACCAAATCGGACCCAGAGTGACCCGGGCCACCAAATCGGACCCAGAGTGACCCGGGCCACCAAATCGGACCCAGAGTGACCCGGGCCACCAAATCGGACCCAGAGTGACCCGGGCCACCAAATCGGACCCAGAGTGACCCGGGCCACCAAATCGGACCCAGAGTGACCCGGGCCACCAAATCGGACCCAGAGTGACCCGGGCCACCAAATCGGACCCATAGTGGCCTGGCCCACCAAATCGGACCCATAGTGGCCCGGCCCACCAAATCGGACCCAGAGTGACCCAGCCCACCAAATCGGACCCAGAGTGGCTCCGCCCCCCAAATCGGACCCAGAGTGGCCCCGCCCACCAAATCCTCAACCCTGAGGGGCTACAACTACCAAACCAGCATCTGAAAGGCACCCAAGTGTGAAAGTCTTGCAGGGGCAGCCCGGGCACCATTCCAAAGCACTATCTGTAGTTCCTTCAGGAAATACCCATCTAGTTATTATAGTGCTTTGGAACAAAGCACTATACTGTTATTCCACCGTGGTAAACTTCTTCTTATTCTTATTATTCAGTCCGCACGTAATGCGGCCCGAACCGCTAAACTCACAGACTCCAGTGAGGTGTCATTTCGAAGCCAGCGTCCCCAAGAGGTGTGCTAAGTATTTTTCGTGCCGATCGGATTTGTAGTTTTTGCGCAATTTGTGTTTGAAAAAAGTCTTTCAATGCGTTTCAATAGGGAAATTGTCCCATACGTTTATAATGGGCTGGTTTCTGAGGCAATTTCTAAAAATAACTGCCACCTGGCTGATTAGCTCATTGATATGCGCAGTCAGACACAGTTACTATGCCAACGCCTATGAAGTCTACATCAGCTCACCAGGTCACAAGTTTTGTCAGATAATATCAGCTCTTAAAGTGACAGTACAGCACAATTCCAAACCACTATCCTTAGTCTTATGATTATTAGACTGTGGCCCGATTCTAACTCATCGGGTATTCTAGAATATGTATGTCCACGAAGTATATTGCACAGCCACGCAGTATACAGTGCAGAGCCGCGCAGTACACAGCGCAGAGCCGCGCAGTACATAGCGCAGAGCCGCGCAGTACACAGCGCAGAGCCGCGCAGTACACAGCGCAGAGCCGCGCAGTACAAAGCGCAGAGCCGTGCAGTACAAAGCGCAGAGCCGCGCAGTATAAAGCGCAGAGCCGCGCAGTACACAGCGCAGAGCCGCGCAGTACACAGCGCAGAGCCGTGCAGTACACAGCGCAGAGCCGCGCAGTACACAGCGCAGAGCCGCACAGTATGAAGAGCAGAGCCGCGCAGTACACAGCGCAGAGCCGCGCAGTACACAGCGCAGAGCCGCACAGTATAAAGAGCAGAGCCGCGCAGTACACAGCGCAGAGCCGCGCAGTACACAGCGCAGAGCCGCGCAGTACACAGCGCAGAGCCGCGCAGTACACAGCGCAGAGCCGCGCAGTACACAGCGCAGAGCCGCGCAGTACAAAGCGCAGAGTCGCGCAGTATAAAGCGCAGAGCCGCGCAGTACACAGCGCAGAGCCGCGCAGTACACAGCGCAGAGCCGCGCAGTACACAGCGCAGAGCCGCGCAGTACACAGCGCAGAGCCGCGCAGTACAAAGCGCAGAGTCGCGCAGTACAAAGCGCAGAGCCGCGCAGTACACAGCGCAGAGCCACGCAGTATACAGCGCAGAGCCGCGCAGTACACAGCGCAGAGCCGCGCAGTACACAGCCAGAGCCGCGCAGTACACAGCGCAGAGCCGCGCAGTACACAGCGCAGAGCCGCGCAGTACACAGCGCAGAGCCGCGCAGTACACAGCGCAGAGCCGCGCAGTACACAGCGCAGAGCCGCGCAGTACACAGCGCAGAGCCGCGCAGTACAAAGCGCAGAGTCGCGCAGTATAAAGCGCAGAGCCGCGCAGTACACAGCGCAGAGCCGCGCAGTACACAGCGCAGAGCCGCGCAGTATACAGCGCAGAGCCGCGCAGTACAAAGCGCAGAGTCGCGCAGTATAAAGCGCAGAGCCACGCAGTACACAGCGCAGAGCCGCGCAGTACACAGCGCAGAGCCACGCAGTATACAGTGCAGAGCCGCGCAGTACACAGCGCAGAGCCGCGCAGTATACAGCGCAGAGCCGCGCAGTACACAGCGCAGAGCCGCGCAGTACACAGCGCAGAGCCGCCCAGTATACAGCGCAGAGCCGCGCAGTATACAGCGCAGAGCCGCGCAGTACACAGCGTAGAGCCGCGTAGTATACAGCGCAGAGCCGCGTAGTATACAGCGCAGAGCCGCGTAGTATACAGCGCAGAGCCACGCAGTATACAGCGCAGAGCCGCGTAGTATACAGCGAAGAGCCACGCAGTATATAGCGCAGAGCCGCGCAGTACAAAGCGCAGAGCCGCGCAGTATACAGCGCAGAGCCGCGCAGTATACAGCGCAGAGCCGCGTAGTATACAGCGCAGAGCCGCGTAGTATACAGCGCAGAGCCACGCAGTATACAGCGCAGAGCCACGCAGTATACAGCGCAGAGCCACGTAGTTATACTGCCCAGTCACGTAGTATATTGTCCAGTCACATAGTATACTGCATATCCCTGTTAAAAAAAAACAAAGAATTAAAATAAAAAAGTTACATACTCACCTCCTGGAGCGGCCGGTATCTGATGGTTGTTGCACCTCCTAGAGCGGCCGGTACACGATGCTTGTTGCACCTGGAGTGGCCGGTACCCGATGCTTGTTGCGCGCTCCGGTCCCAAGAGTGCATTGCGGTCTCATGAGATGATGACGTAGCGGTGTTGTGAGACAGAAAGACGGAAGTGCCCTTAGACAATTATATAGTAGATTACCCCGCTCACCAAATCGGACCCCGAGGGGCCCGGCTCACCAAATCGGACCCAGAGTGACCCCGCCCACCAAATCGGACCCAGAGTGACCCCGCCCACCAAATCGGACCCAGAGTGGCTCCGCCCACCAAATCGAACCCAGAGTGACCCCTTCCACCAAATCAGACCCAGAGTGACCCCTTCCACCAAATCGGACCCAGAGTGACCCCACCCACCAAATTAGACCCTGAGGTGCCCAGCCCACCAAATCGGACCGAGTGACCCCACCCACCAAATTGGTCCCTAAGGTGCCCCGCCCACCAAATCGGACCCAGAGTGGCTCCGCCCACCGAATCGGACCCAGAGTGGCCGCGCCCACAGAATCGGACCAAAAGTGATCCCGCCCACCGAATCGGACCTAGATTTACCCCGCCCACAAAATCAGACCCAGATTGACCCAACCCACCAAATCGGACCGCCTGAGGGGCACCCAAGTGTGAAAGTCTTGCAGGGGCAGCCCGGGCACCATTCCAAAGCACTATCTGTAGTTCCTTCAGGAAATACCCATCTAGTTATAGTGCTTTGGAACAAAGCACTATACCGTTATTCCACCGTGGTAAACTTCTTCTTATTCTTATTATTCAGTCCGCACGTAATGCGGCCCGAACCGCTAAACTCACAGACTCCAGTGAGGTGTCATTTCGAAGCCAGCGTCCCCAAGAGGTGTGCTAAGTATTTTTCGTGCCGATCGGATTTGTAGTTTTTGCGCAATTTGTGTTTGAAAAAAGTCTTTCAATGCGTTTCAATAGGGAAATTGTCCCATACGTTTATAATGGGCTGGTTTCTGAGGCAATTTCTAAAAATAACTGCCACCTGGCTGATTAGCTCATTGATATGCGCAGTCAGACACAGTTACTATGCCAACGCCTATGAAGTCTACATCAGCTCACCAGGTCACAAGTTTTGTCAGATAATATCAGCTCTTAAAGTGACAGTACAGCACAATTCCAAACCACTATCCTTAGTCTTATGATTATTAGACTGTGGCCCGATTCTAACTCATCGGGTATTCTAGAATATGTATGTCCACGAAGTATATTGCACAGCCACGCAGTATACAGTGCAGAGCCGCGCAGTACACAGCGCAGAGCCGCGCAGTACATAGCGCAGAGCCGCACAGTACACAGCGCAGAGCCGCGCAGTACACAGCGCAGAGCCGCGCAGTACAAAGCGCAGAGCCGTGCAGTACAAAGCGCAGAGCCGCGCAGTATAAAGCGCAGAGCCGCGCAGTACACAGCGCAGAGCCGCGCAGTACACAGCGCAGAGCCGTGCAGTACACAGCGCAGAGCCGCGCAGTACACAGCGCAGAGCCGCACAGTATGAAGAGCAGAGCCGCGCAGTACACAGCGCAGAGCCGCGCAGTACACAGCGCAGAGCCGCACAGTATAAAGAGCAGAGCCGCGCAGTACACAGCGCAGAGCCGAGCAGTACACAGCGCAGAGCCGCGCAGTACACAGCGCAGAGCCGCGCAGTACACAGCGCAGAGCCGCGCAGTACAAAGCGCAGAGTCGCGCAGTATAAAGCGCAGAGCCGCGCAGTACACAGCGCAGAGCCGCGCAGTACACAGCGCAGAGCCGCGCAGTACACAGCGCAGAGCCGCGCAGTACAAAGCGCAGAGCCGCGCAGTACACAGCGCAGAGCCGCGCAGTACAAAGCGCAGAGTCGTGCAGTATAAAGCGCAGAGCCACGCAGTACACAGCGCAGAGCCGCGCAGTACACAGCGCAGAGCCACGCAGTACACAGGGCAGAGCCGCGCAGTACACAGCGCAGAGCCGCGCAGTACACAGCGCAGAGCCGCGCAGTACACAGCGCAGAGCCGCGCAGTACACAGCGCAGAGCCGCGCAGTACACAGCGCAGAGCCGCGCAGTACAAAGCGCAGAGTCGCGCAGTATAAAGCGCAGAGCCGCGCAGTACACAGCGCAGAGCCGCGCAGTACACAGCGCAGAGCCGCGCAGTATACAGCGCAGAGCCGCGCAGTATACAGCGCAGAGCCGCGCAGTACAAAGCGCAGAGTCGCGCAGTATAAAGCGCAGAGCCACGCAGTACACAGCGCAGAGCCGCGCAGTACACAGCGCAGAGCCACGCAGTATAC
This sequence comes from Ranitomeya variabilis, assembly GCF_051348905.1. Lineage (NCBI taxonomy): Eukaryota > Metazoa > Chordata > Amphibia > Anura > Dendrobatidae > Ranitomeya > Ranitomeya variabilis. Next base: position 382,552,111 of record NC_135233.1, on the reverse strand, counting down.
AGTGCAGAGCCGCGCAGTACACAGCGCAGAGCCGCGCAGTATACAGCGCAGAGCCGCGCAGTACACAGCGCAGAGCCGCGCAGTACACAGCGCAGAGCCGCCCAGTATACAGCGCAGAGCCGCGCAGTATACAGCGCAGAGCCGCGCAGTACACAGCGTAGAGCCACGCAGTATACAGCGCAGAGCCGCGCAGTATACAGCGCAGAGCCGCGTAGTATACAGCGCAGAGCCGCGTAGTATACAGCGCAGAGCCACGCAGTATACAGCGCAGAGCCGCGTAGTATACAGCGAAGAGCCACGCAGTATATAGCGCAGAGCCGCGCAGTACAAAGCGCAGAGCTGCGCAGTATACAGCGCAGAGCCGCGCAGTATACAGCGCAGAGCCGCGTAGTATACAGCGCAGAGCCGCGTAGTATACAGCGCAGAGCCACGCAGTACACAGCGCAGAGCCGCGCAGTACACAGCGCAGAGCCGCGCAGTACACAGCGCAGAGCCGCGCAGTACACAGCGCAGAGCCGCGCAGTACACAGCGCAGAGCCGCGCAGTACACAGCGCAGAGCCGCGCAGTACACAGCGCAGAGCCGCGCAGTACAAAGCGCAGAGTCGCGCAGTATAAAGCGCAGAGCCGCGCAGTACACAGCGCAGAGCCGCGCAGTACACAGCGCAGAGCCGCGCAGTACACAACGCAGAGCCGCGCAGTACACAGCGCAGAGCCGCGCAGTACACAGCGCAGAGCCGCGCAGTACACAGCGCAGAGCCGCGCAGTACACAGCGCAGAGCCGCGCAGTACACAGCGCAGAGCCGCGCAGTACACAGCGCAGAGCCGCGCAGTACAAAGCGCAGAGCCGCGCAGTATAAAGTGCAGAGCCGCGCAGTACACAGCGCAGAGCCGCGCAGTACACAGCGCAGAGCCGCGCAGTATAAAGCGGAGAGCCGCGCAGTACACAGCGCAGAGCCGCGCAGTACACAGCGCAGAGCCGCGCAGTACACAGCGCAGAGCCGCGCAGTACACAGCGCAGAGCCATGCAGTATACAGCGCAGAGCCGCGCAGTACACAGCGCAGAGCCGCGCAGTATAAAGCGCAGAGCCGCGCAGTATACCGCGCAGAGCCGCGCAGTGCACAGCGCAGAGCCGCGCAGTACACAGCGCAGAGCCGCGCAGTATAAAGCGCAGAGCCGCGCAGTACACAGCGCAGAGCCGCGCAGTACACAGCGCAGAGCCGCGCAGTACACAGCGCAGAGCCGCGCAGTACACAGCGCAGAGCCGCGCAGTACACAGCGCAGAGCCGTGCAGTATACAGCGCAGAGCCGCGCAGTATACAGCGCAGAGCCGCGCAGTACACAGCGCAGAGCCGCCCAGTATACAGCGCAGAGCCGCGCAGTATACAGCGCAGAGCCGCGCAGTACAGCGTAGAGCCACGCAGTATACAGCGCAGAGCCGCGCAGTATACAGCGCAGAGCCGCGTAGTATACAGCGCAGAGCCCCGCAGTATACAGTGCAGAGCCCCGCAGTATACAGCGCAGAGCCGTGCAGTACACAGTGCAGAGCCACGCAGTACACAGCGCAGAGCCGCGCAGTATACAGCGCAGACACACGCAGTACACAGCACGGACACGTGCAGTACACAGCGCAGAGCCACGCAGTACACAGCGCAGAGCCGCGCAGTATACAGCGAAGAGCCACGCAGTATATAGCGCAGAGCCGCGCAGTACAAAGCGCAGAGCCGCGCAGTATACAGCGCAGAGCCGCGTAGTATACAGCGCAGAGCCACGTAGTATACAGCGCAGAGCCACGCAGTATACAGCGCAGAGCCACGTAGTTATACTGCCCAGTCACGTAGTATATTGTCCAGTCACATAGTATACTGCATATCCCTGTTAAAAAAAAAAAAAAGAATTAAAATAAAAAAGTTACATACTCACCTCCTGGAGCGGCCGGTATCTGATGGTTGTTGCACCTCCTAGAGCGGCCGGTACACGATGCTTGTTGCACCTGGAGTGGCCGGTACCCGATGCTTGTTGCGCGCTCCGGTCCCAAGAGTGCATTGCGGTCTCATGAGATGATGACGTAGCGGTGTTGTGAGACAGAAAGACGGAAGTGCCCTTAGACAATTATATAGTAGATTACCCCGCTCACCAAATCGGACCCCGAGGGGCCCGGCTCACCAAATCGGACCCAGAGTGACCCCGCCCACCAAATCGGACCCAGAGTGACCCCGCCCACCAAATCGGACCCAGAGTGGCTCCGCCCACCAAATCGAACCCAGAGTGACCCCTTCCACCAAATCAAACCCAGAGTGACCCCTTCCACCAAATCGGACCCAGAGTGACCCCACCCACCAAATCGGACCCTGAGGTGCCCAGCCCACCAAATGAGACCCTGAGGTGCCCAGCCCACCAAATCGGACCGAGTGACCCCACCCACCAAATTGGTCCCTAAGGTGCCCCGCCCACCAAATCGGACCCAGAGTGGCTCCGCCCACCGAATCGGACCCAGAGTGGCCGCGCCCACAGAATCGGACCAAAAGTGACCCCGCCCACCGAATCGGACCTAGATTTACCCTGCCCACAAAATCAGACCCAGATTGACCCAACCCACCAAATCGGACCGCCTGAGGGGCACCCAAGTGTGAAAGTCTTGCAGGGGCAGCCCGGGCACCATTCCAAAGCACTATCTGTAGTTCCTTCAGGAAATACCCATCTAGTTATAGTGCTTTGGAACAAAGCACTATACTGTTATTCCACCGTGGTAAACTTCTTCTTATTCTTATTATTCAGTCCGCACGTAATGCGGCCCGAACCGCTAAACTCACAGACTCCAGTGAGGTGTCATTTCGAAGCCAGCGTCCCCAAGAGGTGTGCTAAGTATTTTTCGTGCCGATCGGATTTGTAGTTTTTGCGCAATTTGTGTTTGAAAAAAGTCTTTCAATGCGTTTCAATAGGGAAATTGTCCCATACGTTTATAATGGGCTGGTTTCTGAGGCAATTTCTAAAAATAACTGCCACCTGGCCGATTAGCTCATTGATATGCGCAGTCAGACACAGTTACTATGCCAACGCCTATGAAGTCTACATCAGCTCACCAGGTCACAAGTTTTGTCAGATAATATCAGCTCTTAAAGTGACAGTACAGCACAATTCCAAACCACTATCCTTAGTCTTATGATTATTAGACTGTGGCCCGATTCTAACTCATCGGGTATTCTAGAATATGCATGTCCACGTAGTATATTGCACAGCCACGCAGTATACAGTGCAGAGCCGTGCAGTACACAGCGCAGAGCCGCGCAGTACACAGCGCAGAGCCGCGCAGTACACAGCGCAGAGCCGCGCAGTACACAGCGCAGAGCCGCGCAGTACAAAGCGCAGAGCCGCGCAGTACAAAGCGCAGAGTCGCGCAGTATAAAGCGCAGAGCCGCGCAGTACACAGCGCAGAGCCGCGCAGTACACAGCGCAGAGCCACGCAGTACACAGCGCAGAGCCACGCAGTATAAAGCGCAGAGCCGCGCAGTACAAAGCGCAGAGTCGCGCAGTATAAAGCGCAGAGCCGCGCAGTACACAGCGCAGAGCCGCGCAGTACACAGCGCAGAGCCGCGCAGTACAAAGCGCAGAGTCGCGCAGTATAAAGCGCAGAGCCACGCAGTACACAGCGCAGAGCCGCGCAGTACACAGCGCAGAGCCACGCAGTATACAGTGCAGAGCCGCGCAGTACAAAGCGCAGAGTCGCGCAGTATAAAGCGCAGAGCCGCGCAGTACACAGCGCAGAGCCGCGCAGTACACAGCGCAGAGCCACGCAGTATACAGTGCAGAGCCGCGCAGTACACAGCGCAGAGCCGCGCAGTACAAAGCGCAGAGTCACGCAGTATAAAGCGCAGAGCCACGCAGTACACAGCGCAGAACCGCGCAGTACACAGCGCAGAGCCGCGCAGTATACAGTGCAGAGCCGTGCAGTACAAAGCGCAGAGTCGCGCAGTATAAAGCGCAGAGCCGCGCAGTACACAGCGCAGAGCCGCGCAGTACACAGCGCAGAGCCGCGCAGTACAAAGCGCAGAGTCGCGCAGTATAAAGCGCAGAGCCGCGCAGTACACAGCGCAGAGCCGCGCAGTACACAGCGCAGAGCCGCGCAGTATACAGCGCAGAGCCGCGCAGTACACAGCGCAGAGCCGCGCAGTACACAGCGCAGAGCCGCGCAGTACACAGCGCAGAGCCGCGCAGTACACAGCGCAGAGCCGCGCAGTACACAGCGCAGAGCCGCGCAGTACACAGCGCAGAGCCGCGCAGTACACAGCGCAGAGCCGCGCAGTACACAGCGCAGAGCCGCGCAGTACACAGCGCAGAGCCGCGCAGTATACAGCGCAGAGCCGCGCAGTACACAGCGCAGAGCCGCGCAGTATAAAGCGCAGAGCCGCGCAGTATACCGCGCAGAGCTGCGCAGTGCACAGCGCAGAGCCGCGCAGTACACAGCGCAGAGCCGCGCAGTATAAAGCGCAGAGCCGCGCAGTACACAGCGCAGAGCCGCGCAGTACACAGCGCAGAGCCGCGCAGTACACAGCGTAGAGCCGCGCAGTACACAGCGCAGAGCCGCGCAGTACACAGCGCAGAGTCGTGCAGTATACAGCGCAGAGCCGCGCAGTATACAGCGCAGAGCCGCGCAGTACACAGCGCAGAGCCGCCCAGTATACAGCGCAGAGCCGCGCAGTATACAGCGCAGAGCCGCGCAGTACACAGCGTAGAGCCACGCAGTATACAGCGCAGAGCCGCGCAGTATACAGCGCAGAGCCGCGTAGTATACAGCGCAGAGCCCCGCAGTATACAGTGCAGAGCCCCGCAGTATACAGCGCAGAGCCGTGCAGTACACAGTGCAGAGCCACGCAGTACACAGCGCAGAGCCGCGCAGTATACAGCGCAGACACACGCAGTACACAGCACGGACACGCGCAGTACACAGCGCAGAGCCGCGCAGTATACAGCGAAGAGCCACGCAGTATATAGCGCAGAGCCGCGCAGTACAAAGCGCAGAGCCGCGCAGTATACAGCGCAGAGCCGCGTAGTATACAGCGCAGAGCCACGTAGTATACAGCGCAGAGCCACGCAGTATACAGCGCAGAGCCACGTAGTTATACTGCCCAGTCACGTAGTATATTGTCCAGTCACATAGTATACTGCATATCCCTGTAAAAAAAAAAAAAAAGAATTAAAATAAAAAAGTTACATACTCACCTCCTGGAGCGGCCGGTATCTGATGGTTGTTGCACCTCCTAGAGCGGCCGGTACACGATGCTTGTTGCACCTGGAGTGGCCGGTACCCGATGCTTGTTGCGCGCTCCGGTCCCAAGAGTGCATTGCGGTCTCATGAGATGATGACGTAGCGGTGTTGTGAGACAGAAAGACGGAAGTGCCCTTAGACAATTATATAGTAGATTACCCCGCTCACCAAATCGGACCCCGAGGGGCCCGGCTCACCAAATCGGACCCAGAGTGACCCCGCCCACCAAATCGGACCCAGAGTGACCCCGCCCACCAAATCGGACCCAGAGTGGCTCCGCCCACCAAATCGAACCCAGAGTGACCCCTTCCACCAAATCAAACCCAGAGTGACCCCTTCCACCAAATCGGACCCAGAGTGACCCCACCCACCAAATCGGACCCTGAGGTGCCCAGCCCACCAAATGAGACCCTGAGGTGCCCAGCCCACCAAATCGGACCGAGTGACCCCACCCACCAAATTGGTCCCTAAGGTGCCCCGCCCACCAAATCGGACCCAGAGTGGCTCCGCCCACCGAATCGGACCCAGAGTGGCCGCGCCCACAGAATCGGACCAAAAGTGACCCCGCCCACCGAATCGGACCTAGATTTACCCCGCCCACAAAATCAGACCCAGATTGACCCAACCCACCAAATCGGACCGCCTGAGGGGCACCCAAGTGTGAAAGTCTTGCAGGGGCAGCCCGGGCACCATTCCAAAGCACTATCTGTAGTTCCTTCAGGAAATACCCATCTAGTTATAGTGCTTTGGAACAAAGCACTATACTGTTATTCCACCGTGGTAAACTTCTTCTTATTCTTATTATTCAGTCCGCACGTAATGCGGCCCGAACCGCTAAACTCACAGACTCCAGTGAGGTGTCATTTCGAAGCCAGCGTTCCTGAGAGGTGTGCTAAGTATTTTTCGTGTCGATCGGATTTGTAGTTTTTGCGCAATTTGTGTTTGAAAAAAGTCTTTCAATGCGTTTCAATGGAGAAATTTTCCTATACGTTTATAATGGGCTGGTTTCTGAGGCAATTTCTAAAAATAACTGCCACCTGGCTGATTAGCTCATTGATATGCGCAGTCAGACACAGTTACTATGCCAACTCCTATGAAATCTACATCAGCTCACCAGGTCACAAGTTTTGTCAGATAATATCAGCTCTTAAAGTGACAGTACAGCACAATTCCAAACCACTATCCGTAGTCTTATGATTATTAGACTGTGGCCCGATTCTAACTCATCGGGTATTCTAGAATATGCATGTCCACGTAGTATATTGCACAGCCACGCAGTATACAGTGCAGAGCCGTGCAGTACACAGCGCAGAGCCGCGCAGTACACAGCGCAGAGCCGCGCAGTACACAGCGCAGAGCCGCGCAGTATAAAGCGCAGAGCCGCGCAGTACACAGCGCAGAGCCGCGCAGTACACAGCGCAGAGCCGTGCAGTACACAGCGCAGAGCCGCGCAGTATAAAGCGCAGAGCCGTGCAGTACACAGCGCAGAGCCGCGCAGTACACAGCGCAGAGCCGTGCAGTACACAGCGCAGAGCCGCGCAGTATAAAGCGCAGAGCCGTGCAGTACACAGTGCAGAGCCGCGCAGTACACAGCGCAGAGCCGCGCAGTACACAGCGCAGAGCCGCGCAGTATAAAGCGCAGAGCCGCGCAGTACACAGCGCAGAGCCGCGCAGTACACAGCGCAGAGCCGTGCAGTACACAGCGCAGAGCCGCGCAGTTTAAAGCGCAGAGCCGTGCAGTACACAGCGCAGAGCCGTGCAGTACACAGCGCAGAGCCGCGCAGTACACAGCGCAGAGCCGTGCAGTACACAGCGCAGAGCCGCGCAGTATAAAGCGCAGAGCCGTGCAGTACACAGCGCAGAGCCGCGCAGTACACAGCGCAGAGCCGCGCAGTACACAGCGCAGAGCCGCGCAGTATAAAGCGCAGAGCCGCGCAGTATAAAGCGCAGAGCCGCGCAGTACACAGCGCAGAGCCGCGCAGTACACAGCGCAGAGCCGTGCAGTACACAGCGCAGAGCCGCGCAGTATAAAGCGCAGAGCCGTGCAGTACACAGCGCAGAGCCGCGCAGTACACAGCGCAGAGCCGTGCAGTACACAGCGCAGAGCCGCGCAGTATAAAGCGCAGAGCCGTGCAGTACACAGCGCAGAGCCGTGCAGTACACAGCGCAGAGCCGCGCAGTACACAGCGCAGAGCCATGCAGTACACAGCGCAAAGCCGCGCAGTATAAAGCGCAGAGCCGCGCAGTATAAAGCGGAGAGCCGCGCAGTACACAGCGCAGAGCCGAGCAGTACACAGCGCAGAGCCGCGCAGTAGACAGCGCAGAGCCGTGCAGTACAGAGCGCAGAGCCGCACAGTATAAAGCGCAGAGCCGCGCAGTATACCGCGCAGAGCCGTGCAGTACACAGCGCAGAGCCGCGCAGTACACAGCGCAGAGCCGCGCAGTACACAGCGCAGAGCCGCGCAGTACACAGCGCAGAGCCGCGCAGTACACAGCGCAGAGCCGAGCAGTACACAGCGCAGAGCCGCGCAGTACACAGCGCAGAGCCGCGCAGTACACAGCGCAGAGCCGCGCAGTATACAGCGCAGAGCTGCGCAGTACACAGCGCAGAGCCGCGCAGTACAGAGCGCAGAGCCGCACAGTATAAAGCGCAGAGCCGCGCAGTACACAGCGCAGAGCCGCGCAGTACACAGCGCAGAGCCGCGCAGTACACAGTGCAGAGCCGCACAGTACACAGCACAGAGCCACGCAGTACACAGCGCAGAGCCACCCAGTATACAGCGCAGTGCCGCGCAGTACGCAGCGTAGAGCCACGCAGTATGCAGCGCAGAGCCGCGCAGTATACAGCGCTGAGCCGCGTAGTATACAGCGCAGAGCCCCGCAGTATACAGTGCAGAGCCCCGCAGTATACAGCGCAGACACGCGCAGTACACAGCACGGACACGCGCAGTACACAGCGCAGAGCCGCGCAGTACACAGCGCAGAGCCGCGTAGTATACAGCGAAGAGCCACGCAGTATATAGCGCAGAGCCGCGCAGTACAAAGCGCAGAGCTGCGCAGAGCTGCGCAGTATACAGCGCAGAGCCGCGCAGTATACAGCGCAGAACGCGCAGTACACAGTGCAGAGCCGCGCAGTACACAGCGCAGAGCCGTGCAGTACACAGCGCAGAGCCGCGCAGTACACAGCGCAGAGCCACGCAGTATACAGCCCAGAGCCGCGTAGTATACAGCGCAGAGCCGCGTAGTTTACAGCGCAGAGCCACGCAGTATACAGCACAGAGCCACGCAGTATACAGCGCAGAGCCACGTAGTTATACTGCCCAGTCACGTAGTATATTGTCCAGTCACATAGTATACTGCATATCCCTGTTAAAAAAAAAAAGAATTAAAATAAAAAAGTTACATACTCACCTCCTAAAGCGGCCGGTATCTGATGGTTGTTGCACCTCCTAGAGCGGCCGGTACACGATGCTTGTTGCACCTGGAGTGGCCGGTACCCGATGCTTGTTGCGCGCTCCGGTCCCAAGAGTGCATTGCGGTCTCACGAGATGATGACGTAGCGGTGTTGTGAGACAGAAAGACGGAAGTGCCCTTAGATAATTAGATAGTAGATTACCCCGCTCACCAATTCGGAACCCGAGAGGCCCGGCCCACCAAATCGGACCCCGAGGGGCCCGGCCCACCAAATCGGACCCAGAGTGACCCCGCCCCCTAAATCAGACCCAGAGTGACCCCGCCCACCAAATCGGACCCAGAGTGGCTCCGCCCACCAAATCGGACCCAGAGTGACCCCTTCCACCAAATCAGACCCAGAGTGACCCCTTCCACCAAATCGGACCCAGAGTGACCCCTTCCACCAAATCGGGCCCAGAGTGACCCCGCCCACCAAATCGGACCCAGAGTGACCCCACCCACCAAATCGGACCCTGAGGTGCCCAGCCCACCAAATCAGACCCTGAGGTGCCCAGCCCACCAAATCGGACCGAGTGACCCCACCCACCAAATTGGTCCCTAAGGTGCCCCGCCCACCAAATCGGACCCAGAGTGGCTCCGCCCACCGAATCGGACCCAGAGTGGCCGCGCCCACAGAATCGGACCAAAAGTGACCCCGCCCACCGAATCGGACCTAGATTTACCCCGCCCACAAAATCAGACCCAGATTGACCCAACCCACCAAATCGGACCGCCTGAGGGGCACCCAAGTGTGAAAGTCTTGCAGGGGCAGCCCGGGCACCATTCCAAAGCACTATCTGTAGTTCCTTCAGGAAATACCCATCTAGTATTATTATTGTAATCCGAACGTGGTAAACTTATTATTATTCAGTTTTTTTCCGCAATTAATGCGGCCCGAACCGCTGCACGCACAGACTCCAGTGAGGCGTCATTTCGAAGCCAGCGTCCACGAGAGGTGTGCTAAGTATTTTTCGTGTCGATCCGATTTGTAGTTTTTTAAAAAATTGCATTTAAAAAAAAAATTCCCATAGGAAATAATGGCGAACTTTCCATTACCCCCAACTTGACCTTCCAAAGATGGCAGCTATGCAAATGTACGGTGTCCATTTTAGGACATGATCATTTATCAAAGTCAAACATCAGAATAAAGTGACTATGACACCATCTCGTCCCGTGTGTGAAAAGTAAGTGCACCCCTGGTCCCATGAGTGAAAAGTAAGTGCATCGAGTGGCCCCGCCCCCCAAATGGGTCCCAGAGTGACCCCGCCCACCAAATTGGACCCAGAATGACCCAGCCCACAAAATCAGACCCTGAGGTGCCCAGCCCACCAAATCGGACCGAGTGACCCCACCCACCAAATTGGTCCCTAAGGTGCCCCGCCCACCAAATCGGACCCAGAGTGGCTCCGCCCACCGAATCGGACCCAGAGTGGCCGCGCCCACAGAATCGGACCAAAAGTGACCCCGCCCACCGAATCGGACCTAGATTTACCCCGCCCACAAAATCAGACCCAGATTGACCCAACCCACCAAATCGGACCGCCTGAGGGGCACCCAAGTGTGAAAGTCTTGCAGGGGCAGCCCGGGCACCATTCCAAAGCACTATCTGTAGTTCCTTCAGGAAATACCCATCTAGTTATAGTGCTTTGGAACAAAGCACTATACTGTTATTCCACCGTGGTAAACTTCTTCTTATTCTTATTATTCAGTCCGCACGTAATGCGGCCCGAACCGCTAAACTCACAGACTCCAGTGAGGTGTCATTTCGAAGCCAGCGTTCCTGAGAGGTGTGCTAAGTATTTTTCGTGTCGATCGGATTTGTAGTTTTTGCGCAATTTGTGTTTGAAAAAAGTCTTTCAATGCGTTTCAATGGAGAAATTTTCCTATACGTTTATAATGGGCTGGTTTCTGAGGCAATTTCTAAAAATAACTGCCACCTGGCTGATTAGCTCATTGATATGCGCAGTCAGACACAGTTACTATGCCAACTCCTATGAAATCTACATCAGCTCACCAGGTCACAAGTTTTGTCAGATAATATCAGCTCTTAAAGTGACAGTACAGCACAATTCCAAACCACTATCCGTAGTCTTATGATTATTAGACTGTGGCCCGATTCTAACTCATCGGGTATTCTAGAATATGCATGTCCACGTAGTATATTGCACAGCCACGCAGTATACAGTGCAGAGCCGTGCAGTACACAGCGCAGAGCCGCGCAGTACACAGCGCAGAGCCGCGCAGTACACAGCGCAGAGCCGCGCAGTATAAAGCGCAGAGCCGCGCAGTACACAGCGCAGAGCCGCGCAGTACACAGCGCAGAGCCGTGCAGTACACAGCGCAGAGCCGCGCAGTATAAAGCGCAGAGCCGTGCAGTACACAGCGCAGAGTCGCGCAGTACACAGCGCAGAGCCGTGCAGTACACAGCGCAGAGCTGCGCAGTATAAAGCGCAGAGCCGTGCAGTACACAGCGCAGAGCCGCGCAGTACACAGCGCAGAGCCGCGCAGTACACAGCGCAGAGCCGCGCAGTATAAAGCGCAGAGCCGCGCAGTACACAGCGCAGAGCCGCGCAGTACACAGCGCAGAGCCGTGCAGTACACAGCGCAGAGCCGCGCAGTTTAAAGCGCAGAGCCGTGCAGTACACAGCGCAGAGCCGCGCAGTACACAGCGCAGAGCCGTGCAGTACACAGCGCAGAGCCGCGCAGTATAAAGCGCAGAGCCGTGCAGTACACAGCGCAGAGCCGCGCAGTACACAGCGCAGAGCCGCGCAGTACACAGCGCAGAGCTGCGCAGTATAAAGCGCAGAGCCGCGCAGTATAAAGCGCAGAGCCGCGCAGTACACAGCGCAGAGCCGCGCAGTACACAGCGCAGAGCCGTGCAGTACACAGCGCAGAGCCGCGCAGTATAAAGCGCAGAGCCGTGCAGTACACAGCGCAGAGCCGCGCAGTACACAGAGCAGAGCCGTGCAGTACACAGCGCAGAGCCGCGCAGTATAAAGCGCAGAGCCGTGCAGTACACAGCGCAGAGCCGTGCAGTACACAGCGCAGAGCCGCGCAGTACACAGCGCAGAGCCATGCAGTACACAGCGCAAAGCCGCGCAGTATAAAGCGCAGAGCCGCGCAGTATAAAGCGGAGAGCCGCGCAGTACACAGCGCAGAGCCGAGCAGTACACAGCGCAGAGCCGCGCAGTAGACAGCGCAGAGCCGTGCAGTACAGAGCGCAGAGCCGCACAGTATAAAGCGCAGAGCCGCGCAGTATACCGCGCAGAGCCGTGCAGTACACAGCGCAGAGCCACGCAGTACACAGCGCAGAGCCGCGCAGTACACAGCGCAGAGCCGCGCAGTACACAGCGCAGAGCCGCGCAGTACACAGCGCAGAGCCGAGCAGTACACAGCGCAGAGCCGCGCAGTACACAGCGCAGAGCCGCGCAGTACACAGCGCAGAGCCGCGCAGTACACAGCGCAGGGCCGCGCAGTATACAGCGCAGAGCTGCGCAGTACACAGCGCAGAGCCGCGCAGTACAGAGCGCAGAGCCGCACAGTATAAAGCGTAGAGCCGCGCAGTACACAGCGCAGAGCCGCGCAGTACACAGCGCAGAGCCGCGCAGTACACAGTGCAGAGCCGCACAGTACACAGCACAGAGCCGCGCAGTACACAGCGCAGAGCCACCCAGTATACAGCGCAGAGCCGCGCAGTACGCAGCGTAGAGCCACGCAGTATGCAGCGCAGAGCCCCGCAGTATACAGTGCAGAGCCCCGCAGTATACAGCGCAGACACGCGCAGTACACAGCACGGACACGCGCAGTACACAGCGCAGAGCCGCGCAGTACACAGCGCAGAGCCGCGTAGTATACAGCGAAGAGCCACGCAGTATATAGCGCAGAGCCGCGCAGTACAAAGCGCAGAGCTGCGCAGAGCTGCGCAGTATACAGCGCAGAGCCGCGCAGTATACAGCGCAGAACGCGCAGTACACAGTGCAGAGCCGCGCAGTACACAGCGCAGAGCCGTGCAGTACACAGCGCAGAGCCGCGCAGTACACAGCGCAGAGCCACGCAGTATACAGCGCAGAGCCGCGTAGTATACAGCGCAGAGCCGCGTAGTATACAGCGCAGAGCCACGCAGTATACAGCACAGAGCCACGCAGTATACAGCGCAGAGCCACGTAGTTATACTGCCCAGTCACGTAGTATATTGTCCAGTCACATAGTATACTGCATATCCCTGTTAAATAAAAAAAGAATTAAAATAAAAAAGTTACATACTCACCTCCTGGAGCGGCCGGTATCTGATGGTTGTTGCACCTCCTAGAGCGGCCGGTACACGATGCTTGTTGCACCTGGAGTGGCCGGTACCCGATGCTTGTTGCGCGCTCCGGTCCCAAGAGTGCATTGCGGTCTCACGAGATGATGACGTAGCGGTGTTGTGAGACAGAAAGACGGAAGTGCCCTTAGATAATTAGATAGTAGATTACCCCGCTCACCAATTCGGAACCCGAGAGGCCCGGCCCACCAAATCGGACCCCGAGGGGCCCGGCCCACCAAATCGGACCCAGAGTGACCCCGCCCCCTAAATCAGACCCAGAGTGACCCCGCCCACCAAATCGGACCCAGAGTGGCTCCGCCCACCAAATCGGACCCAGAGTGACCCCTTCCACCAAATCAGACCCAGAGTGACCCCTTCCACCAAATCGGACCCAGAGTGACCCCTTCCACCAAATCGGACCCAGAGTGACCCCTTCCACCAAATCGGACCCAGAGTGACCCCTTCCACCAAATCGGGCCCAGAGTGACCCCGCCCACCAAATCGGACCCAGAGTGACCCCACCCACCAAATCGGACCCTGAGGTGCCCAGCCCACCAAATCAGACCCTGAGGTGCCCAGCCCACCAAATCGGACCGAGTGACCCCACCCACCAAATTGGTCCCTAAGGTGCCCCGCCCACCAAATCGGACCCAGAGTGGCTCCGCCCACCGAATCGGACCCAGAGTGGCCGCGCCCACAGAATCGGACCAAAAGTGACCCCGCCCACCGAATCGGACTTAGATTTACCCCGCCCACAAAATCAGACCCAGATTGACCCAACCCACCAAATCGGACCGCCTGAGGGGCACCCAAGTGTGAAAGTCTTGCAGGGGCAGCCCGGGCACCATTCCAAAGCACTATCTGTAGTTCCTTCAGGAAATACCCATCTAGTTATTATTATTATTCAGTCCGCACGTAATGCGGCCCGAACCGCTTCACTCACAGACTCCAGTGAGGTGTCATTTCGAAGCCAGCGTTCCTGAGAGGTGTGCTAAGTATTTTTCGTGCCGATCGGATTTGTAGTTTTTGCGCAATTTGTGTTTGAAAAAAGTGTTTCAATGCATTTCAATAGAGAAATTTTCCAATACGTTTATAATGGGCCTGATTTCTGAGGCAATTTCTAAAAATAACTGCCACCTGGCTGATTAGCTCATTGATATGCGCAGTGAGACCCAGTTACTATGCCAACGCCTATGAACTCTACATCAGCTCACCAGGTCACAAGTTTTGTCAGATAATATCAGCTCTTAAAGTGACAGTACAGCACAATTACAAAACACTATCCGTAGTCTTATGATTATTAGACTGTGGCCCGATTCTAACTCATCGGGTATTCTAGAATATGCATGTCCACGTAGTATATTGCACAGCCACGCAGTATACAGTGCAGAGCCGCGCAGTACACAGCGCAGAGCCGCACAGTACACAGCACAGAGCCGCGCAGTACACAGCGCAGAGCCACCCAGTATACAGCGCAGAGCCGCGCAGTATGCAGCGTAGAGCCACGCAGTATGCAGCGCAGAGCCGCGCAGTATACAGCGCTGAGCCGCGTAGTATACAGCGCAGAGCCCCGCAGTATACAGTGCAGAGCCCCGCAGTATACAGCACAGACACGCGCAGTACACAGCACGGACACGCGCAGTACACAGCGCAGAGCCGCGCAGTACACAGCGCAGAGCCGCGTAGTATACAGCGAAGAGCCACGCAGTATATAGCGCAGAGCCGCGCAGTACAAAGCGCAGAGCTGCGCAGAGCTGCGCAGTATACAGCGCAGAGCCGCGCAGTATACAGCGCAGAACGCGCAGTACACAGTGCAGAGCCGCGCAGTACACAGCGCAGAGCCGTGCAGTACACAGCGCAGAGCCGCGCAGTACACAGCGCAGAGCCACGCAGTATACAGCGCAGAGCCGCGTAGTATACAGCGCAGAGCCGCGTAGTATACAGCGCAGAGCCACGCAGTATACAGCACAGAGCCACGCAGTATACAGCGCAGAGCCACGTAGTTATACTGCCCAGTCACGTAGTATATTGTCCAGTCACATAGTATACTGCATATCCCTGTTAAAAAAAAAAAGAATTAAAATAAAAAAGTTACATACTCACCTCCTGGAGCGGCCGGTATCTGATGGTTGTTGCACCTCCTAGAGCGGCCGGTACACGATGCTTGTTGCACCTGGAGTGGCCGGTACCCGATGCTTGTTGCGCGCTCCGGTCCCAAGAGTGCATTGCGGTCTCACGAGATGATGACGTAGCGGTGTTGTGAGACAGAAAGACGGAAGTGCCCTTAGATAATTAGATAGTAGATTACCCCGCTCACCAATTCGGAACCCGAGAGGCCCGGCCCACCAAATCGGACCCCGAGGGGCCCGGCCCACCAAATCGGACCCAGAGTGACCCCGCCCCCTAAATCAGACCCAGAGTGACCCCGCCCACCAAATCGGACCCAGAGTGGCTCCGCCCACCAAATCGGACCCAGAGTGACCCCTTCCACCAAATCAGACCCAGAGTGACCCCTTCCACCAAATCGGACCCAGAGTGACCCCTTCCACCAAATCGGGCCCAGAGTGACCCCGCCCACCAAATCGGACCCAGAGTGACCCCACCCACCAAATCGGACCCTGAGGTGCCCAGCCCACCAAATCAGACCCTGAGGTGCCCAGCCCACCAAATCGGACCGAGTGACCCCACCCACCAAATTGGTCCCTAAGGTGCCCCGCCCACCAAATCGGACCCAGAGTGGCTCCGCCCACCGAATCGGACCCAGAGTGGCCGCGCCCACAGAATCGGACCAAAAGTGACCCCGCCCACCGAATCGGACCTAGATTTACCCCGCCCACAAAATCAGACCCAGATTGACCCAACCCACCAAATCGGACCGCCTGAGGGGCACCCAAGTGTGAAAGTCTTGCAGGGGCAGCCCGGGCACCATTCCAAAGCACTATCTGTAGTTCCTTCAGGAAATACCCATCTAGTTATAGTGCTTTGGAACAAAGCACTATACTGTTATTCCACCGTGGTAAACTTCTTCTTATTCTTATTATTCAGTCCGCACGTAATGCGGCCCGAACCGCTAAACTCACAGACTCCAGTGAGGTGTCATTTCGAAGCCAGCGTTCCTGAGAGGTGTGCTAAGTATTTTTCGTGTCGATCGGATTTGTAGTTTTTGCGCAATTTGTGTTTGAAAAAAGTCTTTCAATGCGTTTCAATGGAGAAATTTTCCTATACGTTTATAATGGGCTGGTTTCTGAGGCAATTTCTAAAAATAACTGCCACCTGGCTGATTAGCTCATTGATATGCGCAGTCAGACACAGTTACTATGCCAACTCCTATGAAATCTACATCAGCTCACCAGGTCACAAGTTTTGTCAGATAATATCAGCTCTTAAAGTGACAGTACAGCACAATTCCAAACCACTATCCGTAGTCTTATGATTATTAGACTGTGGCCCGATTCTAACTCATCGGGTATTCTAGAATATGCATGTCCACGTAGTATATTGCACAGCCACGCAGTATACAGTGCAGAGCCGTGCAGTACACAGCGCAGAGCCGCGCAGTACACAGCGCAGAGCCGCGCAGTACACAGCGCAGAGCCGCGCAGTATAAAGCGCAGAGCCGCGCAGTACACAGCGCAGAGCCGCGCAGTACACAGCGCAGAGCCGTGCAGTACACAGCGCAGAGCCGCGCAGTATAAAGCGCAGAGCCGTGCAGTACACAGCGCAGAGCCGCGCAGTACACAGCGCAGAGCCGTGCAGTACACAGCGCAGAGCCGCGCAGTATAAAGCGCAGAGCCGTGCAGTACACAGTGCAGAGCCGCGCAGTACACAGCGCAGAGCCGCGCAGTACACAGCGCAGAGCCGCGCAGTATAAAGCGCAGAGCCGCGCAGTACACAGCGCAGAGCCGCGCAGTACACAGCGCAGAGCCGTGCAGTACACAGCGCAGAGCCGCGCAGTTTAAAGCGCAGAGCCGTGCAGTACACAGCGCAGAGCCGTGCAGTACACAGCGCAGAGCCGCGCAGTACACAGCGCAGAGCCGTGCAGTACACAGCGCAGAGCCGCGCAGTATAAAGCGCAGAGCCGTGCAGTACACAGCGCAGAGCCGCGCAGTACACAGCGCAGAGCCGCGCAGTACACAGCGCAGAGCCGCGCAGTATAAAGCGCAGAGCCGCGCAGTATAAAGCGCAGAGCCGCGCAGTACACAGCGCAGAGCCGCGCAGTACACAGCGCAGAGCCGTGCAGTACACAGCGCAGAGCCGCGCAGTATAAAGCGCAGAGCCGTGCAGTACACAGCGCAGAGCCGCGCAGTACACAGCGCAGAGCCGTGCAGTACACAGCGCAGAGCCGCGCAGTATAAAGCGCAGAGCCGTGCAGTACACAGCGCAGAGCCGTGCAGTACACAGCGCAGAGCCGCGCAGTACACAGCGCAGAGCCATGCAGTACACAGCGCAAAGCCGCGCAGTATAAAGCGCAGAGCCGCGCAGTATAAAGCGGAGAGCCGCGCAGTACACAGCGCAGAGCCGAGCAGTACACAGCGCAGAGCCGCGCAGTAGACAGCGCAGAGCCGTGCAGTACAGAGCGCAGAGCCGCACAGTATAAAGCGCAGAGCCGCGCAGTATACCGCGCAGAGCCGTGCAGTACACAGCGCAGAGCCGCGCAGTACACAGCGCAGAGCCGCGCAGTACACAGCGCAGAGCCGCGCAGTACACAGCGCAGAGCCGCGCAGTACACAGCGCAGAGCCGAGCAGTACACAGCGCAGAGCCGCGCAGTACACAGCGCAGAGCCGCGCAGTACACAGCGCAGAGCCGCGCAGTATACAGCGCAGAGCTGCGCAGTACACAGCGCAGAGCCGCGCAGTACAGAGCGCAGAGCCGCACAGTATAAAGCGCAGAGCCGCGCAGTACACAGCGCAGAGCCGCGCAGTACACAGCGCAGAGCCGCGCAGTACACAGTGCAGAGCCGCACAGTACACAGCACAGAGCCGCGCAGTACACAGCGCAGAGCCACCCAGTATACAGCGCAGTGCCGCGCAGTACGCAGCGTAGAGCCACGCAGTATGCAGCGCAGAGCCGCGCAGTATACAGCGCTGAGCCGCGTAGTATACAGCGCAGAGCCCCGCAGTATACAGTGCAGAGCCCCGCAGTATACAGCGCAGACACGCGCAGTACACAGCACGGACACGCGCAGTACACAGCGCAGAGCCGCGCAGTACACAGCGCAGAGCCGCGTAGTATACAGCGAAGAGCCACGCAGTATATAGCGCAGAGCCGCGCAGTACAAAGCGCAGAGCTGCGCAGAGCTGCGCAGTATACAGCGCAGAGCCGCGCAGTATACAGCGCAGAACGCGCAGTACACAGTGCAGAGCCGCGCAGTACACAGCGCAGAGCCGTGCAGTACACAGCGCAGAGCCGCGCAGTACACAGCGCAGAGCCACGCAGTATACAGCCCAGAGCCGCGTAGTATACAGCGCAGAGCCGCGTAGTTTACAGCGCAGAGCCACGCAGTATACAGCACAGAGCCACGCAGTATACAGCGCAGAGCCACGTAGTTATACTGCCCAGTCACGTAGTATATTGTCCAGTCACATAGTATACTGCATATCCCTGTTAAAAAAAAAAAGAATTAAAATAAAAAAGTTACATACTCACCTCCTAAAGCGGCCGGTATCTGATGGTTGTTGCACCTCCTAGAGCGGCCGGTACACGATGCTTGTTGCACCTGGAGTGGCCGGTACCCGATGCTTGTTGCGCGCTCCGGTCCCAAGAGTGCATTGCGGTCTCACGAGATGATGACGTAGCGGTGTTGTGAGACAGAAAGACGGAAGTGCCCTTAGATAATTAGATAGTAGATTACCCCGCTCACCAATTCGGAACCCGAGAGGCCCGGCCCACCAAATCGGACCCCGAGGGGCCCGGCCCACCAAATCGGACCCAGAGTGACCCCGCCCCCTAAATCAGACCCAGAGTGACCCCGCCCACCAAATCGGACCCAGAGTGGCTCCGCCCACCAAATCGGACCCAGAGTGACCCCTTCCACCAAATCAGACCCAGAGTGACCCCTTCCACCAAATCGGACCCAGAGTGACCCCTTCCACCAAATCGGGCCCAGAGTGACCCCGCCCACCAAATCGGACCCAGAGTGACCCCACCCACCAAATCGGACCCTGAGGTGCCCAGCCCACCAAATCAGACCCTGAGGTGCCCAGCCCACCAAATCGGACCGAGTGACCCCACCCACCAAATTGGTCCCTAAGGTGCCCCGCCCACCAAATCGGACCCAGAGTGGCTCCGCCCACCGAATCGGACCCAGAGTGGCCGCGCCCACAGAATCGGACCAAAAGTGACCCCGCCCACCGAATCGGACCTAGATTTACCCCGCCCACAAAATCAGACCCAGATTGACCCAACCCACCAAATCGGACCGCCTGAGGGGCACCCAAGTGTGAAAGTCTTGCAGGGGCAGCCCGGGCACCATTCCAAAGCACTATCTGTAGTTCCTTCAGGAAATACCCATCTAGTTATAGTGCTTTGGAACAAAGCACTATACTGTTATTCCACCGTGGTAAACTTCTTATTCTTATTATTATTATTCAGTCCGCACGTAATGCGGCCCGAACCGCTAAACTCACAGACTCCAGTGAGGTGTCATTTCGAAGCCAGCGTTCCTGAGAGGTGTGCTAAGTATTTTTCGTGTCGATCGTATTTGTAGTTTTGGCGCAATTTGCGTTTGAAAAAAGTGTCTCAATGCATTTCAATAGGGAAATTTTCCAATACGTTTATAATGGGCCTGATTGCTGAGGCAATTTCTAAAAATAACTGCCACCTGGCTGATTAACTCATTGATATGCGCAGTGAGACCCAGTTACTATGCCAACGCCTATAAACTCTACCAGCCCACCAGGTCACAAGTTTTGTCAGATAATATCAGCTCTTAAAGTGACAGTACAGCACAATTACAAAGCACTATCTGTAGTCTTATCATTATTGCCCCGCTCACCAAATCGGACCCAGCCCACCAAATCGGACCAGAGTGCCCCCGCTTGCCAAATCGGACAAAGAGTGCCCCCGCCCGCCAAATCGGACCCAGAGTGGCGCCGCCCGTCAAGTCGGACCCAGAGTGGCGCCGCCCGTCAAATCGGACCCAGAGTGGCGCCGCCCGCCAAATCGGACCCAGAGTGGCGCCGCCCGCCAAATCGGACCCAGAGTGGCGCCGCCCGCCAAATCGGACCCAGAGTGGCGCTGCCCGCCAAATCGGACCCAGAGTGGCGCCGCCCGCCAAATCGGACCCAGAGTGGCGCCGCCCGCCAAATCGGACCCAGAGTGGCGCCGCCCGCCAAATCGGACCCAGAGTGACGCCGCCCGCCAAATCGGACCCAGAGTGACCCGGGCCACCAAATCGGACCCAGAGTGACCCGGGCCGCCAAATCGGACCCAGAGTGACCCGGGCCGCCAAATCGGACCCAGAGTGGCGCCGCCCGCCAAATCGGACCCACAGTGGCGCCGCCCGCAAAATCGGACCCAGAGTGGCGCCGCCCGCCAAATCGGACCCAGAGTGGCGCCGCCCGCCAAATCGGACCCAGAGTGGCGCCGCCCGCCAAATCGGACCCAGAGTGGCGCCGCCCGCCAAATCGGACCCAGAGTGGCGCCGCCCGCCAAATCGGACCCAGAGTGACCCGGGCCGCCAAATCGGACCCAGAGTGGCGCCGCCCGCCAAATCGGACCCAGAGTGGCGCCGCCCGCCAAATCGGACCCAGAGTGGCGCCGCCCGCCAAATCGGACCCAGAGTGACCCGGCCCGCCAAATCGGACCCAGAGTGACCCGGGCCGCCAAATCGGACCCAGAGTGGCGCCGCCCGCCAAATCGGACCCAGAGTGGCGCCGCCCGCCAAATCGGACCCAGAGTGGCGCCGCCCGCCAAATCGGACCCAGAGTGACCCGGCCCGCCAAATCGGACCCAGAGTGACCCGGCCCGCCAAATCGGACCCAGAGTGACCCGGCCCGCCAAATCGGACCCAGAGTGACCCGGCCCGTCAAATCGGACCCAGAGTGACCCGGCCCGCCAAATCGGACCCAGAGTGACCCGGCCCGCCAAATCGGACCCAGAGTGACCCGGCCCGCCAAATCGGACCCAGAGTGACCCGGCCCACCAAATCGGACCCAGAGTGGCGCCGCCCGCCAAGTCGGACCCAGAGTGGCGCCGCCCGCCAAGTCGGACCCAGAGTGGCGCCGCCCGCCAAGTCGGACCCAGAGTGGCGCCGCCCGCCAAGTCGGACCCAGACTGGCGCCGCCCGCCAAATCGGACCCAGAGTGACCCGGCCCACCAAATCGGATCCAGAGTGACCCGGCCCACCAAATCGGACCCAGAGTGACCCGGCCCACCAAATCGGACCCAGAGTGACCCGGGCCACCAAATCGGACCCAGAGTGACCCGGGCCACCAAATCGGACCCAGAGTGACCCGGGCCACCAAATCGGACCCAGAGTGACCCGGGCCACCAAATCGGACCCAGAGTGACCCGGGCCACCAAATCGGACCCAGAGTGACCCGGGCCCCAAAATCGGACCCTGAGTGACCCGGGCCACCAAATCGGACCCAGAGTGACCCGGGCCACCAAATCGGACCCAGAGTGACCCGGGCCACCAAATCGGACCCAGAGTGACCCGGGCCACCAAATCGGACCCAGAGTGACCCGGGCCACCAAATCGGACCCAGAGTGGCCTCAACCCTGAGGGGCTACAACTACCAAACCAGCACCTGAGGGGCACCCAAGTGTGAAAGTCTTGCAGGGGCAGCCCGGGCACCATTCCAAAGCACTATCTGTAGTTCCTTCAGGAAATACCCATCTAGTTATAGTGCTTTGGAACAAAGCACTATACTGTTATTCCACCGTGGTAAACTTCTTCTTATTCTTATTATTCAGTCCGCACGTAATGCGGCCCGAACCGCTAAACTCACAGACTCCAGTGAGGTGTCATTTCGAAGCCAGCGTTCCTGAGAGGTGTGCTAAGTATTTTTCGTGTCGATCGGATTTGTAGTTTTTGCGCAATTTGTGTTTGAAAAAAGTCTTTCAATGCGTTTCAATGGAGAAATTTTCCTATACGTTTATAATGGGCTGGTTTCTGAGGCAATTTCTAAAAATAACTGCCACCTGGCTGATTAGCTCATTGATATGCGCAGTCAGACACAGTTACTATGCCAACTCCTATGAAATCTACATCAGCTCACCAGGTCACAAGTTTTGTCAGATAATATCAGCTCTTAAAGTGACAGTACAGCACAATTCCAAACCACTATCCGTAGTCTTATGATTATTAGACTGTGGCCCGATTCTAACTCATCGGGTATTCTAGAATATGCATGTCCACGTAGTATATTGCACAGCCACGCAGTATACAGTGCAGAGCCGTGCAGTACACAGCGCAGAGCCGCGCAGTACACAGCGCAGAGCCGCGCAGTACACAGCGCAGAGCCGCGCAGTATAAAGCGCAGAGCCGCGCAGTACACAGCGCAGAGCCGCGCAGTACACAGCGCAGAGCCGTGCAGTACACAGCGCAGAGCCGCGCAGTATAAAGCGCAGAGCCTTGCAGTACACAGCGCAGAGCCGCGCAGTACACAGCGCAGAGCCGTGCAGTACACAGCGCAGAGCCGCGCAGTATAAAGCGCAGAGCCGTGCAGTACACAGTGCAGAGCCGCGCAGTACACAGCGCAGAGCCGCGCAGTACACAGCGCAGAGCCGCGCAGTATAAAGCGCAGAGCCGCGCAGTACACAGCGCAGAGCCGCGCAGTACACAGCGCAGAGCCGTGCAGTACACAGCGCAGAGCCGCGCAGTTTAAAGCGCAGAGCCGTGCAGTACACAGCGCAGAGCCGTGCAGTACACAGCGCAGAGCCGCGCAGTACACAGCGCAGAGCCGTGCAGTACACAGCGCAGAGCCGCGCAGTATAAAGCGCAGAGCCGTGCAGTACACAGCGCAGAGCCGCGCAGTACACAGCGCAGAGCCGCGCAGTACACAGCGCAGAGCCGCGCAGTATAAAGCGCAGAGCCGCGCAGTATAAAGCGCAGAGCCGCGCAGTACACAGCGCAGAGCCGCGCAGTACACAGCGCAGAGCCGTGCAGTACACAGCGCAGAGCCGCGCAGTATAAAGCGCAGAGCCGTGCAGTACACAGCGCAGAGCCGCGCAGTACACAGCGCAGAGCCGTGCAGTACACAGCGCAGAGCCGCGCAGTATAAAGCGCAGAGCCGTGCAGTACACAGCGCAGAGCCGTGCAGTACACAGCGCAGAGCCGCGCAGTACACAGCGCAGAGCCATGCAGTACACAGCGCAAAGCCGCGCAGTATAAAGCGCAGAGCCGCGCAGTATAAAGCGGAGAGCCGCGCAGTACACAGCGCAGAGCCGAGCAGTACACAGCGCAGAGCCGCGCAGTAGACAGCGCAGAGCCGTGCAGTACAGAGCGCAGAGCCGCACAGTATAAAGCGCAGAGCCGCGCAGTATACCGCGCAGAGCCGTGCAGTACACAGCGCAGAGCCGCGCAGTACACAGCGCAGAGCCGCGCAGTACACAGCGCAGAGCCGCGCAGTACACAGCGCAGAGCCGCGCAGTACACAGCGCAGAGCCGAGCAGTACACAGCGCAGAGCCGCGCAGTACACAGCGCAGAGCCGCGCAGTACACAGCGCAGAGCCGCGCAGTATACAGCGCAGAGCTGCGCAGTACACAGCGCAGAGCCGCGCAGTACAGAGCGCAGAGCCGCACAGTATAAAGCGCAGAGCCGCGCAGTACACAGCGCAGAGCCGCGCAGTACACAGCGCAGAGCCGCGCAGTACACAGTGCAGAGCCGCACAGTACACAGCACAGAGCCGCGCAGTACACAGCGCAGAGCCACCCAGTATACAGCGCAGTGCCGCGCAGTACGCAGCGTAGAGCCACGCAGTATGCAGCGCAGAGCCGCGCAGTGTACAGCGCTGAGCCGCGTAGTATACAGCGCAGAGCCCCGCAGTATACAGTGCAGAGCCCCGCAGTATACAGCGCAGACACGCGCAGTACACAGCACGGACACGCGCAGTACACAGCGCAGAGCCGCGCAGTACACAGCGCAGAGCCGCGTAGTATACAGCGAAGAGCCACGCAGTATATAGCGCAGAGCCGCGCAGTACAAAGCGCAGAGCTGCGCAGAGCTGCGCAGTATACAGCGCAGAGCCGCGCAGTATACAGCGCAGAACGCGCAGTACACAGTGCAGAGCCGCGCAGTACACAGCGCAGAGCCGTGCAGTACACAGCGCAGAGCCGCGCAGTACACAGCGCAGAGCCACGCAGTATACAGCCCAGAGCCGCGTAGTATACAGCGCAGAGCCGCGTAGTTTACAGCGCAGAGCCACGCAGTATACAGCACAGAGCCACGCAGTATACAGCGCAGAGCCACGTAGTTATACTGCCCAGTCACGTAGTATATTGTCCAGTCACATAGTATACTGCATATCCCTGTTAAAAAAAAAAAGAATTAAAATAAAAAAGTTACATACTCACCTCCTAAAGCGGCCGGTATCTGATGGTTGTTGCACCTCCTAGAGCGGCCGGTACACGATGCTTGTTGCACCTGGAGTGGCCGGTACCCGATGCTTGTTGCGCGCTCCGGTCCCAAGAGTGCATTGCGGTCTCACGAGATGATGACGTAGCGGTGTTGTGAGACAGAAAGACGGAAGTGCCCTTAGATAATTAGATAGTAGATTACCCCGCTCACCAATTCGGAACCCGAGAGGCCCGGCCCACCAAATCAGACCCCGAGGGGCCCGGCCCACCAAATCGGACCCAGAGTGACCCCGCCCCCTAAATCAGACCCAGAGTGACCCCGCCCACCAAATCGGACCCAGAGTGGCTCCGCCCACCAAATCGGACCCAGAGTGACCCCTTCCACCAAATCAGACCCAGAGTGACCCCTTCCACCAAATCGGACCCAGAGTGACCCCTTCCACCAAATCGGGCCCAGAGTGACCCCGCCCACCAAATCGGACCCAGAGTGACCCCACCCACCAAATCGGACCCTGAGGTGCCCAGCCCACCAAATCAGACCCTGAGGTGCCCAGCCCACCAAATCGGACCGAGTGACCCCACCCACCAAATTGGTCCCTAAGGTGCCCCGCCCACCAAATCGGACCCAGAGTGGCTCCGCCCACCGAATCGGACCCAGAGTGGCCGCGCCCACAGAATCGGACCAAAAGTGACCCCGCCCACCGAATCGGACCTAGATTTACCCCGCCCACAAAATCAGACCCAGATTGACCCAACCCACCAAATCGGACCGCCTGAGGGGCACCCAAGTGTGAAAGTCTTGCAGGGGCAGCCCGGGCACCATTCCAAAGCACTATCTGTAGTTCCTTCAGGAAATACCCATCTAGTATTATTATTGTAATCCGATTGTGGTAAACTTATTATTCAGTTTTTTTCCGCAATTAATATGGCCCGAACTGCTGTACGCACAGACTCCAGTGAGGCGTCATTTCGAAGCCAGCGTCCACGAGAGGTGTGCTAAGTATTTTTCGTGTCGTTCCGATTTGTAGTTTTTTTAAAAATTGCATTTAAAAAAAAAAAATTCCCATAGGAAATAATGGCGAACTTTCCATTACCCAAAACTTGACCTTCCAAAGATGGCAGCTATGCAAATGTACGGTGTCCATTTTAGGACATGATCATTTATCAAAGTCAAACATCAGAATAAAGTGACTATGACACCCTCTCGTCCCGTGTGTGAATAGTAAGTGCACCCCCGATCCCGAGGGTGAAAAGTAAGTGCACCCCAATCCCGTGGGTGAAAAGTAAGTGCACCGAGTGGCCCCGCCCCCAAAATATGACCCCGGTGGCCCCGCCCCCCAAATCGGACCCAGAGTGACACCGCCCACCAATTCGGACCCCGAGGGGCCCCGCCCACCAATTCGGACCCCGAGGGGCCCCGCCCACCAAATCGGACCCCGAAGGGCCCCGCTTAACAAATCGGACCCCGAGGGCCCCGCCCACCAAATCGGACCCCGAGTGACCCCACCCACCGAATCGGACCCTGAGTGACCCCACCCACCAAAACGGTCGCTGAGGTGCCCCGCCCACCAAATCGGTCCCAGAGTGGCTCTGCCCACCAAATCTGACCCAGAGTGACCCCCGCCCACCAAATCGGACCCAGAGTGACCCCGCCCACCAAATCGGACCCAGAGTGACCCCACCCACCAAATCGGACCCAGAGTTACCCCGCCCACCAAATCGGACCCAGAGTGGCTCCGCCCACCAAATCGGACCCAGAGTGACCCTCGCCCACCAAATCTGACCCAGAGTGACTCCACCCACCAAATCGGACCCAGAGTGACCCCGCCCACCAAATCGGACCCAGAGTGACCCCGCCCACCAAATCGGACCCAGAGTGACCCCGCACACCAAATCAGTCCCTGAGGTGCCCCGCCCACCAAATCGGACCCAGAGTGGCTCCGCCCACCAAATCAGACACAGAGCGACCCTCCCACCAAATCGGACCCAGAGCGACCCCGACCACTAAATCGGACCCAGAGCAACCCCACCCACCAAATCGGACCCAGAGTGAACCCGCCCACCAAGTCGGACACTGAGGTGGAAAGCCCACCAAATCAGACCCAGAGTGGCTCCGCCCACCAAATCGGACCCAGAGTGACCCCGCCCACCAAATCGGACCCAGAGTGACCCCACCCACCAAAACGGTCGCTGAGGTGCCCCGCCCACCAAATCGGTCCCAGAGTGGCTCTGCCCACCAAATCGGACCCAGAGTGACCCCCGCCCACCAAATCGGACCCAGAGTGACCCCGCCCACCAAATCGGACCCAGAGTGACCCCGCCCACCAAATCGGACCCAGAGTGACCCCGCCCACCAAATCGGACCCAGAGTGACCCCGCCCACCAAATCGGACCCAGAGTGACCCCACTTACCAAATCGGACCCCGAGGGGCCCCGCCCACCAAATCGGACCCCGAGGGGCCCCGCTTAACAAATCAAACCCCGAGGGCCCCGCCCACCAAATCGGACCCCGAGTGACCCCACCCACCGAATCGGACCCTGAGTGACCCCACCCACCAAAACGGTCGCTGAGGTGCCCCGCCCACCAAATCGGTCCCAGAGTGGCTCTGCCCACCAAATCGGACCCAGAGTGACCCCCGCCCACCAAATCTGACCCAGAGTGACCCCGCCCACCAAATCGGACCCAGAGTGACCCCGCCCACCAAATCGGACCCAGAGTGACCCCACCCACCAAATCGGACCCATAGTGACCCCGCCCACCAAATCGGACCCAGAGTGACCCCGCCCACCAAATCGGACCCAGAGTGGCTCCGCCCACCAAATCGGACCCAGAGTGACCCCCGCCCACCAAATCTGACCCAGAGTGACTCCACCCACCAAATCTGACCCAGAGTGACCCCGCCCACCAAATCGGACCCAGAGTGACCCCGCCCACCAAATCGGACCCAGAGTGACCCCGCACACCAAATCAGTCCCTGAGGTGCCCCGCCCACCAAATCGGACCCAGAGTGAACCCGCCCACCAAGTCGGACACTGAGGTGGAAAGCCCACCAAATCAGACCCAGAGTGGCTCCGCCCACCAAATCGGACCCAGAGTGACCCCGCCCACCAAATCAGACCCAGAGTGACCCCACCCACCAAAACGGTCGCTGAGGTGCCCCGCCCACCAAATCGGTCCCAGAGTGGCTCTGCCCACCAAATCGGACCCAGAGTGACCCCCGCCCACCAACTCGGACCCAGAGTGACCCCGCCCACCAAATCGGACCCAGAGTGACCCCGCCCACCAAATCGGACCCAGAGTGACCCCGCCCACCAAATCGGACCCAGAGTGACCCCGCCCACCAAATCGGACCCAGAGTGACCCCACTTACCAAATCGGACCCCGAGGGGCCCCGCCCACCAAATCGGACCCCGAGGGGCCCCGCTTAACAAATCAAACCCCGAGGGCCCCGCCCACCAAATCGGACCCCGAGTGACCCCACCCACCGAATCGGACCCTGAGTGACCCCACCCACCAAAACGGTCGCTGAGGTGCCCCGCCCACCAAATCGGTCCCAGAGTGGCTCTGCCCACCAAATCGGACCCAGAGTGACCCCCGCCCACCAAATCTGACCCAGAGTGACCCCGCCCACCAAATCGGACCCAGAGTGACCCCGCCCACCAAATCGGACCCAGAGTGACCCCACCCACCAAATCGGACCCATAGTGACCCCGCCCACCAAATCGGACCCAGAGTGACCCCGCCCACCAAATCGGACCCAGAGTGGCTCCGCCCACCAAATCGGACCCAGAGTGACCCCCGCCCACCAAATCTGACCCAGAGTGACTCCACCCACCAAATCTGACCCAGAGTGACCCCGCCCACCAAATCGGACCCAGAGTGACCCCGCCCACCAAATCGGACCCAGAGTGACCCCGCACACCAAATCAGTCCCTGAGGTGCCCCGCCCACCAAATCGGACCCAGAGTGGCTCCGCCCACCAAATCAGACACAGAGCGACCCTCCCACCAAATCGGACCCAGAGCGACCCCAACCACTAAATCGGACCCAGAGCAACCCCACCCACCAAATCGGACCCAGAGTGAACCCGCCCACCAAGTCGGACACTGAGGTGCAAAGCCCACCAAATCGGACCCAGAGTGGCTCCGCCCACCAAATCGGACCCAGAGTGACCCCGCCCACCAAATCGGACCCAGAGTGACCCCGCCCACCAAATCGGACCCAGAGTGACCCCGCCTACCAAATCGGACCCAGAGTGACCCCGCCTACCAAATCGGACCCTGAGGTGCCCAGCCCACCAAATCGGACCCTGAGTGACCCGGCCCACCAAATCGGTCTCTGAGGTGCCCCGCCCACCAAATCGGTCTCTGAGGTGCCCCGCCCACCAAATCTGACCCAGAGTGGCTCCGCCCACCAAACCGGACCCAGAGTGACCGCGCCCACCAAATCGGACCCAGAGTGACCGCGCCCACCAAATCGGACCCAGAGTGACCCCGCCCACCAAATCGGACCCAGAGTGACCCCGCCCACCAAATCGGACCCAGAGTGACCCCGCCCACCAAATCGGACCCAGAGTGACCCCGCCCACCAAATCGGACCCAGAGTGACCCCGCCCACCAAATCGGACCCAGAGTGACCCCGCCCACCAAATCGGACCCAGAGTGACCCCGCCCACCAAATCGGACCCAGAGTGACCCCGCCCACCAAATCGGACCCAGAGTGACTCCGCCCACCAAATCGGACCCAGAGTGACCCCGCCCACCAAATCGGACCCAGAGTGACCCCGCTCACTAAATCGGACCCAGAGTGACTCCTCCTACCAAATCGGTCCCTGTGAGTGGCACCAAAGTTTGAAAGTCTTGCAGGGGCAGCCCGGGCACCATTCCAAAGCACTATCTGTAGTTCCTTCAGGAAATACCCATCTAGTATTATTATTGTAATCCGAACGTGGTAAACTTATTATTATTCAGTTTTTTTCCGCAATTAATGCGGCCCGAACCGCTGCACGCACAGACTCCAGTGAGGCGTCATTTCGAAGCCAGCGTCCACGAGAGGTGTGCTAAGTATTTTTCGTGTCGATCCGATTTGTAGTTTTTTAAAAAATTGCATTTAAAAAAAAATTCCCATAGGAAATAATGGCGAACTTTCCATTACCCCCAACTTGACCTTCCAAAGATGGCAGCTATGCAAATGTACGGTGTCCATTTTAGGACATGATCATTTATCAAAGTCAAACATCAGAATAAAGTGACTATGACACCATCTCGTCCCGTGTGTGAAAAGTAAGTGCACCCCTGGTCCCATGAGTGAAAAGTAAGTGCATCGAGTGGCCCCGCCCCCCAAATGGGTCCCAGAGTGACCCCGCCCACCAAATTGGACCCAGAATGACCCAGCCCACAAAATCAGACCCTGAGGTGCCCAGCCCACCAAATCCTCAACCCTGAGGGGCTACAACTACCAAACCAGCGCCTGAAGGGCACCCAAGTGTGAAAGTCTTGCAGGGGCAGCCCGGGCACCATTCCAAAGCACTATCTGTAGTTCCTTCAGGAAATACCCATCTAGTTATTATTATTATTCAGTCCGCACGTAATGCGGCCCGAACCGCTTCACTCACAGACTCCAGTGAGGTGTCATTTCGAAGCCAGCGTTCCTGAGAGGTGTGCTAAGTATTTTTCGTGCCGATCGGATTTGTAGTTTTTGCGCAATTTGTGTTTGAAAAAAGTGTTTCAATGCATTTCAATAGAGAAATTTTCCAATACGTTTATAATGGGCCTGATTTCTGAGGCAATTTCTAAAAATAACTGCCACCTGGCTGATTAGCTCATTGATATGCGCAGTGAGACCCAGTTACTATGCCAACGCCTATGAACTCTACATCAGCTCACCAGGTCACAAGTTTTGTCAGATAATATCAGCTCTTAAAGTGACAGTACAGCACAATTACAAAACACTATCCGTAGTCTTATGATTATTAGACTGTGGCCCGATTCTAACTCATCGGGTATTCTAGAATATGCATGTCCACGTAGTATATTGCACAGCCACGCAGTATACAGTGCAGAGCCGCGCAGTACACAGCGCAGAGCCGCGCAGTACACAGCGCAGAGCCGCGCAGTATAAAGCGCAGAGCCGCGCAGTACACAGCACAGAGCCGCGCAGTACACAGCGCAGAGCCGCGCAGTACACAGCGCAGAGCCGCGCAGTATAAAGCGCAGAGCCGTGCAGTACACAGCGCAGAGCCGCGCAGTATACCGCGCAGAGCCGCCCAGTACACAGCGCAGAGCCGCGCAGTACACAGCGCAGAGCCGCACAGTATAAAGAGCAGAGCCGCGCAGTATACCGCGCAGAGCCGCGCAGTACACAGTGCAGAGCCGCGCAGTATACAGCGCAGAGCCGCGCAGTACACAGCGCAGAGCCGCGCAGTACACAGCGCAGAGCGGCGCAGTGCAAAGCGCAGAGCCGTGCAGTACACAGCGCAGAGCCGCGCAGTACACAGCGCAGAGCCGCGCAGTATAAAGCGCAGAGCCGCGCAGTACACAGCGCAGAGCCGCGCAGTACACAGCGCAGAGCCGCGCAGTACACAGCACAGAGCCGCGCAGTACACAGCGCAGAGCCGCACAGTATAAAGAGCAGAGCCGCGCAGTACACAGTGCAGAGCCGCACAGTACACAGCGCAGAGCCGCGCAGTACACAGCGCAGAGCCGCGCAGTACACAGCGCAGAGCGGCGCAGTGCAAAGCGCAGAGCCGCGCAGTACACAGCGCAGAGCCGCGCAGTACACAGCGCAGAGCCACGCAGTACACAGCGCAGAGCCGTGCAGTACACAGCGCAGAGCCGCGCAGTACACAGCGCAGAGCCGCGTAGTACACAGCGCAGAGCCGCGCAGTATAAAGCGCAGAGCCGTGCAGTACACAGCGCAGAGCCGCGCAGTATACCGCGCAGAGCCGCGCAGTACACAGCGCAGAGCCGCGCAGTACACAGCGCAGAGCCGGGCAGTACACAGCGCAGAGCCGCGCAGTACAGAGCGCAGAGCCGCACAGTATAAAGAGCAGAGCCGCGCAGTATACCGCGCAGAGCCGCGCAGTACACAGTGCAGAGCCGCGCAGTACACAGCGCAGAGCCGTGCAGTACACAGCGCAGAGCCGCGCAGTACACAGCGCAGAGCGGCGCAGTGCAAAGCGCAGAGCCGCGCAGTATACAGCGCAGAGCCGCGCAGTACACAGCGCAGAGCGGCGCAGTGCAAAGCGCAGAGCCGCGCAGTACACAGCGCAGAGCCGCGCAGTACACAGCGCAGAGCCGCACAGTACACAGCGCAGAGCCGCGCAGTACACAGCGCAGAGCCGCACAGTATAAAGAGCAGAGCCGCGCAGTATACCGCGCAGAGCCGCGCAGTACACAGTGCAGAGCCGCGCAGTACACAGCGCAGAGCCGCGCAGTACACAGCGCAGAGCGGCACAGGGCAAAGCGCAGAGCCACGCAGTACACAGCGCAGAGCCGCGCAGTACACAGCGCAGAGCCGCGCAGTACACAGCGCAGAGCCGCGCAGTACACAGCGCAGAGCCGCGCAGTATAAAGCGCAGAGCCGTGCAGTACACAGCGCAGAGCCGCGCAGTATACCGCGCAGAGCCGCGCAGTACACAGCGCAGAGCCGCGCAGTACACAGCGCAGAGCCGGGCAGTACACAGCGCAGAGCCGCGCAGTACAGAGCGCAGAGCCGCACAGTATAAAGAGCAGAGCCGCGCAGTATACCGCACAGAGCCGCGCAGTACACAGTGCAGAGCCGTGCAGTACACAGCACAGAGCCGCGCAGTATACAGCGCAGACACGCGCAGTACACAGCACGGACACGCGCATTACACAGCGCAGAGCCGCGCAGTACACAGCGCAGAGCCGCGTAGTATACAGCGAAGAGCCACGCAGTATATAGCGCAGAGCCGCACAGTACAAAGCGCAGAGCCTCGCAGTATACAGCGCAGAGCCGCGCAGTATACAGCGCAGAGCCGCGTAGTATACAGCGCAGAGCCACGCAGTATACAGCGCAGAGCCACGCAGTATACAGCGCAGAGCCACGTAGTTATACTGCCCAGTCACGTAGTAAATTGTCCAGTCACATAGTATACTGCATATCCCTGTTAAAAAAAAAAAAAAGAATTAAAATAAAAAAGTTACATACTCACCTCCTGGAGCGGCCGGTATCTGATGGTTGTTGCACCTCCTAGAGCGGCCGGTACACGATGCTTGTTGCACCTGGAGTGGCCGGTACCCGATGCTTGTTGCGCGCTCCGGTCCCAAGAGTGCATTGCGGTCTCACGAGATGATGACGTAGCGGTGTTGTGAGACAGAAAGACGGAAGTGCCCTTAGACAATTATATAGTAGATTACCCCGCTCACCAATTCGGAACCCGAGGGGCCCGGCCCACCAAATCGGACCCCGAGGGGCCCGGCCCACCAAATCGGACCCAGAGTGACCCCGCCCACCAAATCGGACCCAGAGTGACCCCGCCCACCAAATCGGACCCAGAGTGGCTCCGCCCACCAAATCGGACCCAGAGTGACCCCTTCCACCAAATCAGACCCAGAGTGACCCCTTCCACCAAATCAGACCCAGAGTGACCCCTTCCACCAAATCGGACCCAGAGTGACCCCTTCCACCAAATCGGACCCAGAGTGACCCCACCCACCAAATCGGACCCTGAGGTGCCCAGCCCACCAAATCAGACCCTGAGGTGCCCAGCCCACCAAATCGGACCGAGTGACCCCACCCACCAAATTGGTCCCTAAGGTGCCCCGCCCACCAAATCGGACCCAGAGTGGCTCCGCCCACCGAATCGGACCCAGAGTGGCCGCGCCCACAGAATCGGACCAAAAGTGACCCCGCCCACCGAATCGGACCTAGATTTACCCCGCCCACAAAATCAGACCCAGATTGACCCAACCCACCAAATCGGACCGCCTGAGGGGCACCCAAGTGTGAAAGTCTTGCAGGGGCAGCCCGGGCACCATTCCAAAGCACTATCTGTAGTTCCTTCAGGAAATGCCCATCTAGTTCTTCTTATTATTATTCAGTCCGCACGTAATGCGGCCCGAACCGCTTCACTCACAGACTCCAGTAAGGTGTCATTTCGAAGCCAGCGTCCCCAAGAGGTGTGCTAAGTATTTTTCGTGTCGATCGGATTTGTAGTTTTGGCGCAATTTGCGTTTGAAAATGTTTTTTCCCCTCATTGTAATGCATTTCAATAGGGAAATTTTCCCATACGTTATAATGGCCGGGTTTCTGAGGCAATTTGAAATGTACCTGCCACTTGCCACCTGGCTGATTAGCTCATTGATATGTGCAGTCAGGCCCAGTTACTATGCCAACGCCTGCGAACTGTACATGACCACACCAGCACAGTTTTGCCAGATAATATCAGCTCTTAAAGTGATAGCACAGCACAATTTCAAAGCACTATCTGTAGTCTTATTATAATTATTGCCCCGCTCACCAAATCGGACCCAGAGTGGCGCCGCCCGCAAAATCGGACCCAGAGTGGCGCCGCCCGCCAAATCGGACCCAGAGTGGCGCCGCCCGCCAAATCGGACCCAGAGTGGCGCCGCCCGCCAAATCGGACCCAGAGTGGCGCCGCCCGCCAAATCGGACCCAGAGTGGCGCCGCCCGCCAAATCGGACCCAGAGTGGCGCCGCCCGCCAAATCGGACCCAGAGTGGCGCCGCCCGCCAAATCGGACCCAGAGTGGCGCCGCCCGCCAAATCGGACCCAGTGTGGCGCCGCCCGCCAAATCGGACCCAGAGTGGCGCCGCCCGCCAAATCGGACCCAGAGTGGCGCCGCCCGCCAAATCGGACCCAGAGTGGCGCCGCCCGCCAAATCGGACCCAGAGTGGCGCCGCCCGCCAAATCGGACCCAGAGTGGCGCCGCCCGCCAAATCGGACCCAGAGTGGCGCCGCCCGCCAAATCGGACCCAGAGTGGCGCCGCCCGCCAAATCGGACCCAGAGTGGCGCCGCCCGCCAAATCGGACCCAGAGTGGCGCCGCCCGCCAAATCGGACTCAGAGTGGCGCCGCCCGCCAAATCGGACCCAGAGTGGCGCCGCCCGCCAAATCGGACCCAGAGTGGCGCCGCCCGCCAAATCGGACCCAGAGTGGCGCCGCCCGCCAAATCGGACCCAGAGTGGCGCCGCCCGCCAAATCGGACCCAGAGTGGCGCCGCCCGCCAAATCGGACCCAGAGTGGCGCCGCCCGCCAAATCGGACCCAGAGTGGCTACAACTACCAAACCAGCGCCTGAGGGGCACCCAAGTGTGAAAGTCTTGCTGGGGCAACCCGGGCACCATTCCAAAGCACTATCTGTAGTTCCTTCAGGAAATACCCATATAGTTATTATTATTATTCAGTCCGCACGTAATGCGGCCCGAACCGCTTCACTCACAGACTCCAGTGAGGTGTCATTTCAAAGCCAGCGTTCCTGAGAGGTGTGCTAAGTATTTTTCGTGCCGATCGGATTTGTAGTTTTTGCGCAATTTGTGTTTGAAAAAAGTGTTTCAATGCATTTCAATAGAGAAATTTTCCAATACGTTTATAATGGGCCTGATTTCTGAGGCAATTTCTAAAAATAACTGCCACCTGGCTGATTAGCTCATTGATATGCGCAGTGAGACCCAGTTACTATGCCAATGCCTATGAACTCTACATCAGCTCACCAGGTCACAAGTTTTGTCAGATAATATCAGCTCTTAAAGTGACAGTACAGCACAATTACAAAACACTATCCGTAGTCTTATGATTATTAGACTGTGGCCCGATTCTAACTCATCGGGCATTCTAGAATATGCATGTCCACGTAGTATATTGCACAGCCACGCAGTATACAGTGCAGAGCCGCGCAGTACACAGCGCAGAGCCGCGCAGTACACAGCGCAGAGCCGCGCAGTATAAAGCGCAGAGCCGCGCAGTACACAGCGCAGAGCCGCGCAGTACACAGCGCAGAGCCGCGCAGTACACAGCGCAGAGCCGCGCAGTATAAAGCGCAGAGCCGTGCAGTACACAGCGCAGAGCCGCGCAGTATACCGCGCAGAGCCGCGCAGTACACAGCGCAGAGCCGCGCAGTACACAGCGCAGAGCCGCACAGTATAAAGAGCAGAGCCGCGCAGTATACCGCGCAGAGCCGCGCAGTACACAGTGCAGAGCCGCGCAGTACACAGCGCAGAGCCGCGCAGTACACAGCGCAGAGCCGCGCAGTACACAGCGCAGAGCGGCGCAGTGCAAAGCGCAGAGCCGCGCAGTACACAGCGCAGAGCCGCGCAGTACACAGCGCAGAGCCGCGCAGTACACAGCGCAGAGCCGCGCAGTATACAGCGCAGAGCCGCGCAGTACACAGCGCAGAGCCGCGCAGTACACAGCGCAGAGCCGCGCAGTACACAGCACAGAGCCGCGCAGTACACAGCGCAGAGCCGCACAGTATAAAGAGCAGAGCCGCGCAGTACACAGTGCAGAGCCGCACAGTACACAGCGCAGAGCCGCGCAGTACACAGCGCAGAGCCGCGCAGTACACAGCGCAGAGCGGCGCAGTGCAAAGCGCAGAGCCGCGCAGTACACAGCGCAGAGCCGCGCAGTACACAGCGCAGAGCCACGCAGTACACAGCGCAGAGCCGTGCAGTACACAGCGCAGAGCCGCGCAGTACACAGCGCAGAGCCGCGTAGTACACAGCGCAGAGCCGCGCAGTATAAAGCGCAGAGCCGAGCAGTACACAGCGCAGAGCCGCGCAGTATACCGCGCAGAGCCGCGCAGTACACAGCGCAGAGCCGCGCAGTACACAGCGCAGAGCCGGGCAGTACACAGCGCAGAGCCGCGCAGTACAGAGCGCAGAGCCGCACAGTATAAAGAGCAGAGCCGCGCAGTATACCGCGCAGAGCCGCGCAGTACACAGTGCAGAGCCGCGCAGTACACAGCGCAGAGCCGTGCAGTACACAGCGCAGAGCCGCGCAGTACACAGCGCAGAGCGGCGCAGTGCAAAGCGCAGAGCCGCGCAGTATACAGCGCAGAGCCGCGCAGTACACAGCGCAGAGCGGCGCAGTGCAAAGCGCAGAGCCGCGCAGTACACAGCGCAGAGCCGCGCAGTACACAGCGCAGAGCCGCGCAGTACACAGCGCAGAGCCGCACAGTATAAAGAGCAGAGCCGCGCAGTATACCGCGCAGAGCCGCGCAGTACACAGTGCAGAGCCGCGCAGTACACAGCGCAGAGCCGCGCAGTACACAGCGCAGAGCGGCACAGGGCAAAGCGCAGAGTCACGCAGTACACAGCGCAGAGCCGCGCAGTACACAGCGCAGAGCCGCGCAGTACACAGCGCAGAGCCGCGCAGTATAAAGCGCAGAGCCGTGCAGTACACAGCGCAGAGCCGCGCAGTATACCGCGCAGAGCCGCGCAGTACACAGCGCAGAGCCGCGCAGTACACAGCGCAGAGCCGGGCAGTACACAGCGCAGAGCCGCGCAGTACAGAGCGCAGAGCCGCACAGTATAAAGAGCAGAGCCGCGCAGTATACCGCACAGAGCCGCGCAGTACACAGTGCAGAGCCGTGCAGTACACAGCACAGAGCCGCGCAGTATACAGCGCAGACACGCGCAGTACACAGCACGGACACGCGCATTACACAGCGCAGAGCCGCGCAGTACACAGCGCAGAGCCGCGTAGTATACAGCGAAGAGCCACGCAGTATATAGCGCAGAGCCGCACAGTACAAAGCGCAGAGCCTCGCAGTATACAGCGCAGAGCCGCGCAGTATACAGCGCAGAATACAGCGCAGAGCCGCGTAGTATACAGCGCAGAGCCGCGTAGTATACAGCGCAGAGCCACGCAGTATACAGCGCAGAGCCACGCAGTATACAGCGCAGAGCCACGTAGTTATACTGCCCAGTCACGTAGTAAATTGTCCAGTCACATAGTATACTGCATATCCCTGTTAAAAAAAAAAAAAAGAATTAAAATAAAAAAGTTACATACTCACCTCCTGGAGCGGCCGGTATCTGATGGTTGTTGCACCTCCTAGAGCGGCCGGTACACGATGCTTGTTGCACCTGGAGTGGCCGGTACCCGATGCTTGTTGCGCGCTCCGGTCCCAAGAGTGCATTGCGGTCTCACGAGATGATGACGTAGCGGTGTTGTGAGACAGAAAGACGGAAGTGCCCTTAGACAATTATATAGTAGATTACCCCGCTCACCAATTCGGAACCCGAGGGGCCCGGCCCACCAAATCGGACCCCGAGGGGCCCGGCCCACCAAATCGGACCCAGAGTGACCCCGCCCACCAAATCGGACCCAGAGTGACCCCGCCCACCAAATCGGACCCAGAGTGGCTCCGCCCACCAAATCGGACCCAGAGTGACCCCTTCCACCAAATCAGACCCAGAGTGACCCCTTCCACCAAATCAGACCCAGAGTGACCCCGTCCACCAAATCGGACCCAGAGTGACCCCGCCCACCAAATCGGACCCAGAGTGACCCCACCCACCAAATCGGACCCTGAGGTGCCCAGCCCACCAAATCAGACCCTGAGGTGCCCAGCCCACCAAATCGGACCGAGTGACCCCACCCACCAAATTGGTCCCTAAGGTGCCCCGCCCACCAAATCGGACCCAGAGTGGCTCCGCCCACCGAATCGGACCCAGAGTGGCCGCGCCCACAGAATCGGACCAAAAGTGACCCCGCCCACCGAATCGGACCTAGATTTACCCCGCCCACAAAATCAGACCCAGATTGACCCAACCCACCAAATCGGACCGCCTGAGGGGCACCCAAGTGTGAAAGTATTGCTGGGGCAGCCCGGGCACCATTCCAAAGCACTATCTGTAGTTCCTTCAGGAAATACCCATCTAGTTCTTATTATTATTATTCAGTCCGCACGTAATGCGGCCCGAACCGCTAAACTCACAGACTCCAGTGAGGTGTCATTTCGAAGCCAGCGCTCCTGAGAGGTGTGCTAAGTATTTTTCGTGTCGATCGGATTTGTAGTTTTGGCGCAATTTGCGTTTGAAAAAAGTGTCTCAATGCATTTCAATAGGGAAATTTTCCAATACGTTTATAATGGGCCTGATTTCTGAGGCAATTTCTAAAAATAACTGCCACCTGGCTGATTACCTCATTGATATGCGCAGTGAGACCCAGTTACTATGCCAACGCCTATAAACTCTACCAGCCCACCAGGTCACAAGTTTTGTCAGATAATATCAGCTCTTAAAGTGACAGTACAGCACAATTACAAAGCACTATCTGTAGTCTTATCATTATTGCCCCGCTCACCAAATCGGACCCAGCCCACCAAATCGGACGAGAGTGCCCCCGCTTGCCAAATCGGACCCAGAGTGCCCCCGCTTGCCAAATCGGACCCAGAGTGCCGCCGCCCGTCAAGTCGGACCCAGAGTGGCGCCGCCCGCCAAATCGGACCCAGAGTGGCGCCGCCCGCCAAATCGGACCCAGAGTGGCGCCGCCCGCCAAATCGGACCCAGAGTGGCGCCGCCCGCCAAATCGGACCCAGAGTGGCGCCGCCCGCCAAATCGG
This sequence comes from Ranitomeya variabilis, assembly GCF_051348905.1. NCBI lineage: Eukaryota > Metazoa > Chordata > Amphibia > Anura > Dendrobatidae > Ranitomeya > Ranitomeya variabilis. Next base: position 382,513,020 of record NC_135233.1, on the reverse strand, counting down.
ACCCAGAGTGGCGCCGCCCGCCAAATCGGACCCAGAGTGGCGCCGCCCGCCAAATCGGACCCAGAGTGGCGCCGCCCGCCAAATCGGACCCAGAGTGACCCGGGCCGCCAAATCGGACCCAGAGTGACCCGGGCCGCCAAATCGGACCCAGAGTGACCCGGGCCGCCAAATCGGACCCAGAGTGGCGCCGCCCACTAAATCGGACCCAGAGTGGCGCCGCCCGCCAAATCGGACCCAGAGTGGCGCCGCCCGTCAAATCGGACCCAGAGTGACCCGGGCCACCAAATCGGACCCAGAGTGACCCGGGCCACCAAATCGGACCCAGAGTGACCCGGGCCACCAAATCGGACCCAGAGTGACCCGGGCCATCAAATCGGACCCAGAGTGACCCGGGCCACCAAATCGGACCCAGAGTGACCCGGGCCACCAAATCGGACCCAGAGTGACCCGGGCCACCAAATCGGACCCAGAGTGACCCGGGCCACCAAATCGGACCCAGAGTGACCCGGGCCACCAAATCGGACCCAGAGTGACCCGGGCCACCAAATCGGACCCAGAGTGACCCGGGCCACCAAATCGGACCCAGAGTGACCCGGGCCACCAAATCGGACCCAGAGTGACCCGGGCCACCAAATCGGACCCAGAGTGACCCGGGCCACCAAATCGGACCCAGAGTGACCCGGGCCACCAAATCGGACCCAGAGTGACCCGGGCCACCAAATCGGACCCAGAGTGACCCGGGCCACCAAATCGGACCCAGAGTGACCCGGGCCACCAAATCGGACCCAGAGTGACCCGGGCCACCAAATCGGACCCAGAGTGACCCGGGCCACCAAATGGGACCCAGAGTGACCCGGGCCACCAAATGGGACCCAGAGTGACCCGGGCCACCAAATGGGACCCAGAGTGACCCGGGCCACCAAATGGGACCCAGAGTGACCGGGCCACCAAATCGGACCCAGAGTGACCCGGGCCACCAAATCGGGCCCAGAGTGACCCGGGTTGACCAAATCGGGCCCAGAGTGACCCGGGCCACCAAATCGGGCCCAGAGTGACCCGGGCCACCAAATCGGACCAAGAGTGACCCGGGCCACCAAATGGGACCCAGAGTGACCCGGGCCACCAAATCGGACCCAGAGTGACCCGGGCCACCAAATCGGCCCCAGAGTGACCCGGGCCACCAAATCGGCCCCAGAGTGACCCGGGCCACCAAATCGGGCCCAGAGTGACCCGGGCCACCAAATCGGGCCCAGAGTGACCCGGGCCACCAAATCGGGCCCAGAGTGACCCGGGTTGACCAAATCGGGCCCAGAGTGACCCGGGCCACCAAATCGGGCCCAGAGTGACCCGGGCCACCAAATCGGACCAAGAGTGACCCGGGCCACCAAATGGGACCCAGAGTGACCCGGGCCACCAAATGGGACCCAGAGTGACCCGGCCCACCAAATGGGACCCAGAGTGACCCGGCCCACCAAATGGGACCCAGAGTGACCCGGCCCACCAAATGGGACCCAGAGTGACCCGGCCCACCAAATCGGACCCAGAGTGACCCGGCCCACCAAATCGGACCCAGAGTGACCCGGCCCACCAAATCGGACCCAGAGTGACCCGGCCCACCAAATCGGACCCAGAGTGACCCGGCCCACCAAGCCTCAACCCTGAGGGGCTACAACTACCAAACCAGCGCCTGAGGGGCACCCAAGTGTGAAAGTCTTGCAGGGGCAGCCCGGGCACCATTCCAAAGCACTATCTGTAGTTCCTTCAGGAAATACCCATCTAGTTTTATATTTGTAATTTTATTGTTATTTAATAAAGCTTTGTACTTTTATTATATTAATGTTTCTGGTGCTCCTTTCGCTATATGATTTTCACTATTGTGGCACTGATCCTTCTTTTACATCCTTGCACCCCTATATACTGTCCCATGCTGAGTGGTGCAATTTTTGGGTGTTGGTTTGATATATAGGATTTCACTATTTTACATGCAGAACATGTTTTGAAAAAAAAAAAAATCACATTCAGCAAGCAGGAGACAGGTTGTCCATGACAGCTATATATTAAAGGGAATCTGTCACCTCAGTTTTGCCCTATAAGCTGCAGCCACCGGCACCAAGGGCTTATCTACAGCATTCTGTAATGCTGTAGATAAGCCCCCGATATAACCTGAAAGGTAAGAAAAATAAGTTAGATTATACTCACCCAGGGGCGGTCCTGGTCCGATGGGCGTCACAGTCCGGGTCCAGCGCCTCCCATCTTCATGCGATGACATCTTCTTGTCTTCCTGCCTCGGGTCCTGCACAGGCGTATTTTGTCTGCCCTGTAGAGAGCAGAGCAAAGTACTGCAGTGCACAGGCACCGGGAAAGGTCAGAGAGGCCCAGCACCTGCGCACTGCAGTACTTTGCTCTGCTCTCAACAGGGCTGACAAAGTACGCCTGTGCAGGAGCCGCGGCAGGAAGACAAGAAGAGGACGTCATTGCATGAAGATGGGAGGCGCCACACCGCGACGCCCATCGACCGGACCACACCGGGACTGCCCCTGAGTGAGTATAATATAACCTGTTTTTCATATCTTTCAGGTTACATCGGGGGCTTATCTACAGCATTACAGAATGCATTACAGAATGCTGTAGATAAGCCCCTAATGGCGGTGGCCGCAGCTTATATATGAAAATTGGAGTGACAGATTCCCTTTAAGAATCTCAGTTGACTAAGCATGAATGTTCAGAAATATATTTAGGACCTTCCGGCCATTATCAGACATTCAGCAGTCCACAAGTACTTAAAACTGTAACCTGTACACCTAGGGGGCAGTAGTGAGTTATACTCACACGGTAGTTGTGCATTCTGTATAAAAAAAATATAACTATTATAATACTGCTCCTATGTACAAGAATATAACTGCTATAATACTGCTCTCTATGTACAGGAATATAACTACTATAATACTGCTCCTATGTAAAAGAATATAACTACTATAATACTGCCCCTATGTACAAGAATATAACTACTATAATACTGCTCCTATGTACAAGAATATAACTACTAGAATACTGCTCCCTATGTACAAGAATATAACTACTATAATACTGCCCCCTATGTACAAGAATATAACTACTATAATACTGTCCCTATGTACAAGAATATAACTACTATAATACTGTCCCTATGTACAAGAATATAACTACTATAATACTGCCCCCGATGTACAAGAATATAACTACTATAATACTGCCCCTATGTACAAGAATATAACCACTATAATACTGCCCCTATGTACAAGAATATAACTACTATAATACTGCCCCTATGTACAAGAATATAACTAATATAATACTGTCCCTATGTACAAGAATATAACTACTATAATACTGCCCTTATGTACAAGAATATAACTACCATAATACTGCTCCTATGTACAAGAATATAACTACTATTATACTGCTCCTATGTACAAGAATATAACTACTATAATACTGCCCCTATGTACAAGAATATATCTACTATAATACTGCTCCTATGTACAAGAATATAACTACTACTAGATGGTGGCCCGATTCTAATGCATCGGGTATTCTAGAATATGTATGTATGTATGTATGTATGTATGTATATATATATATAGCAGCCATAGTATATAGCACAGGCCACGTAGTATATACAGTTGTGGCCAAAAGTATTGACACCCCTGCAATTCTGTCAGATAATAGTTTCTTCCTGAAAATGATTGCAAACACAAATTCTTTGGTATTATTATCTTCATTTATTTTGTCTTAAATGAAAAAACACAAAAGAGAATGAAGCAAAACATTGATCATTTCACACAAAACTCCAAAAATGGGCCAGACAAAAGTATTGGCACCCTCAGCCTAATACTTGGTTGCATAACCTTTAGCCAAAATAACTGTGACCAACCACTTCCGGTAACCATCAATTAGTTTCTTACAATGCTCTGCTAAAATTTTAGACCATTCTTCTTTGGCAAACTGCTCCAGGTCCCTGATATTTGAAGGGTGCCTTCTCCAAACTGCCATTTTTAGATCTCTCCACAGGTGTTCTATGGGATTCAGGTCTGGACTCATTGCTGGCCACCTTAGAAGTCTCCAGTGCTTTCTCTCAAACCATTTTCTAGTGCTTTTTGAAGTGTGTTTTGGGTCATTGCCCTGCTGGAAGACACATGACCTCTAAGGCAGACCCAGCTTTCTCACACTGGGCCCTACATTATGCTGCAAAATTTGTTGGTAGTCTTCAGACTTCATAATGCCATGCACATGGTCAAGCAGTCCAGTGCCAGAGGCAGCAAAGCAACCCCAAAACATCAGGGAACCTCTGCCATGTTTGACTGTGGGGACCGTGTTCTTTTCTTTGAATACCTCTTTTTTCTCCTGTAAACTCTATGTTGATGCCTTTGCCCAAAAAGCTCTACTTTTGTCTCATCTGACCAGAGAACATTCTTCCAAAACGTTTTAGGCTTTTTAAGGTAAGTTTTGGCAAACTCCAGCCTGGTTTTTTTAGGTCTCGGGTAAGTGGGGTCTTCCTGGGTCTCCTACCATACAGTCCTTTTTCATTCAGATGCCGACGGATAGTAAGGGTTGACACTGTTGTACCCTCGGACTGCAGGGCAGCTTGAACGTGTTTGGATGTTAGTCGAAGTTCTTTATCCAACATCCGCACAATCTTGCGTTGAAATCTCTTGTCAATTTTTCTTTTCGTCCACATCTAGGGAGGTTAGCCACAGTGCCATGGGCTTTAAACTTCTTGATGACACTGTGCACGGTAGACACAGGAACATTCAGGTCTTTGGAGATGGACTTGTAGCCTTGAGATTGCTCATGCTTCCTCACAATTTGGTTTCTCAAGTCCTCAGAGAGTTCTTTGGTCTTCTTTCTTTTCTACATGCTCAATGTGGTACACAAGGACACAGGACATAGGTTGAGTCAACTTTAATCCATGTCAACTGGCTGCAAGTGTGATTTAGTTATTGCCAACACCTGTTAGGTGCCACAGGTAAGTTACAGGTGCTGTTAATTACACAAATTAGAGAAGCATCACATGATTTTTCGAAGAGTGACAATACTTTTGTCCACCCCCTTTTTTATGTTTGGTGTGGAATTATATCCAATTTGGCTTTAGGACAATTCTTTTTGTGTTTTTTCATTTAAGACAAATGAAGATAATAATACCAAAGAATTTGTTTGCGCAATCATTTTCAGGAAGAAACTGAGTATTATTTGACAGAATTGCAGGGGTGTCAATACTTTTGGCCACAACTGTAGGAGCCATGTAGTATATAGCAGACACGCAGTATATAACACAGCCACGTACTATATAACACAGCCCACGTAGTATATAACACAGCCCATGCAGTATATAACACAGCCCACGCAGTATATAACACAGGCCACGCTGTTGTGAATTTGCTTTTTGCTCCCTCTAGTGGTTACTAGTTTTTTGACTCTGGTTTTTCTGTCATTCCTTTTATCCGCACCTGGGTCGTTAGTTAGGGGTGTTGCTATATAAGCTCCCTGGACCTTCAGTTCAATGCCTGGCAACGTAGTTATCAGAGCTAGTCTGCTGTGCTCTTGTCTACTGATCCTGGTTCCAGTTATATCAGCTAAGTCTGCCTTTTGCTTTTTGCTATTTGTTTTGGTTTTGTATTTTTGTCCAGCTTGTTCCAAATCTATATCCTGACCTTTGCTGGAAGCTCTAGGGGGCTGGTGTTCTCCCCCCGGACCGTTAGACGGTTCGGGGGTTCTTGAATTTCCAGTGTGGATTTTGATAGGGTTTTTGTTGACCATATAAGTTACCTTTCTTTATTCTGCTATCAGTAAGCGGGCCTCTCTGTGCTAAACCTGGTTCATTTCTGTGTTTGTCATTTCCTCTTACCTAACCGTCATTATTTGTGGGGGGCTTCTATCCAGCTTTGGGGTCCCCTTCTCTGGAGGCAAGAAAGGTCTTTGTTTTCCTCTACTAGGGGTAGCTAGATTCTCCGGCTGGCGCGTGTCATCTAGAATCAACGTAGGAATGATCCCCGGCTACTTCTAGTGTTGGCGTTAGGAGTAGATATATGGTCAACCCAGTTACCACTGCCCTATGAGCTGGATTTTTGTATTCTGCAGACTTCCACGTTCCTCTGAGACCCTCGCCATTGGGGTCATAACAGTTTGCCAGGCCAGTATTAAATGTTTAATGCATTGCAGAAGAGGGATTATAAGAAAGAAGATTCTGAGTTTTTTTTTTTTTTTTTTCTTCTTCCCCTTTACCTCAGAGTGGCTATGCTTGCTGCAGACATGAATGTCCAGACCTTGATTACAAGTGTGGACCAGCTGGCTACTCGTGTGCAGGGCATACAAGACTATGTTATCAGAAATCCTAGGTCAGAACCTAAAATACCGATTCCTGAACTGTTTTCCGGAGACAGGTTTAAGTTTAGGAATTTCGTGAATAATTGTAAATTGTTTTTGTCCCTGAGACCCTGTTCATCTGGAGATTCTGCTCAGCAAGTAAAAATTGTTATTTCGTTCTTACGGGGCGACCCTCAGGATTGGGCTTTTTCGCTGGCGCCAGGAGATCCGGCATTGGCTGATCTTGATGCGTTTTTTCTGGCGCTCGGTTTACTTTATGAGGAACCCAATCTTGAGATTCAGGCAGAAAAGGCCTTGCTGGCTATGTCTCAGGGGCAGGACGAGGCTGAAGTGTATTGCCAAAAATTTCGGAAATGGTCCGTGCTGACACATTGGAACGAGTGTGCACTGGCCGCTAATTTTAGAAATGGCCTTTCTGAAGCCATTAAGAATGTTATGGTGGGTTTTCCCATTCCCACAGGTCTGAATGATACTATGGCACTGGCTATTCAAATTGACCGGCGGTTGCGGGAGCGCAAAACCGCAAATTCCCTCATGGTGTTGTCTGAACAGACACCTAATTCGGTGCAATGTGATAGAAAAACCGCAAATTCCCTCATGGTGTTGTCTGAACAGACACCTGATTTAATGCAATGTGATAGAATCCTGACTAGAAATGAGCGGAAAATTCATAGACGCCGGAATGGCTTGTGCTACTACTGTGGTGATTCTACACATGTTATCTCAGCATGCTCTAAACGTATAGCTAAGGTTGTTAGTCCTGTCACCGTTGGTAATTTGCAACCTAAATTTATTCTGTCTGTAACTTTGATTTGCTCACTGTCATCTTATCCTGTCATGGCGTTTGTAGATTCAGGTGCTGCCCTGAGTCTCATGGATCTCTCATTTGCTAAGCGCTGTGGTTTTACTCTTGAACCATTAGAAAATCCTATTCCTCTTAGGGGTATTGATGCTACACCATTGGCAGCAAATAAACCGCAGTATTGGACACAGGTTACCATGTGCATGACTCCTGAACACCGCGAGGTGATACGTTTCCTGGTTTTACATAAAATGCATGATTTGGTTGTTTTAGGGCTGCCATGGTTACAGACCCATAATCCAGTCCTGGACTGGAAGGCTATGTCAGTCTCAAGTTGGGGCTGTCGTGGTATTCATGGGGATTCCCTGCCTGTGTCTATTGCTTCTTCTACGCCTTCGGAAGTTCCGGAGTATTTGTCTGATTATCAGGATGTCTTCAGTGAGTCTGAGTCCAGTGCACTGCCTCCTCATAGGGACTGTGACTGTGCTATAGATTTGATCCCAGGCAGTAAATTTCCTAAGGGAAGACTGTTTAATCTGTCGGTACCTGAACATACCACTATGCGTTCATATATCAAGGAGTCTCTGGAGAAAGGACATATTCGTCCGTCTTCTTCCCCTCTTGGTGCGGGATTCTTTTTTGTGGCAAAAAAGGACGGATCTTTGAGACCTTGTATTGATTATCGGCTTTTAAATAAGATCACTGTCAAATTTCAGTATCCTTTACCGCTGTTGTCTGACTTGTTTGCCCGGATTAAGGGTGCCAAGTGGTTCACCAAGATAGACCTTCGTGGTGCGTACAACCTTGTGCGCATTAAGCAAGGTGATGAATGGAAAACCGCATTCAATACGCCCGAAGGTCATTTTGAGTACTTGGTGATGCCTTTTGGGCTCTCCAATGCGCCTTCAGTTTTTCAGTCCTTTATGCATGACATTTTCCGGAAGTATCTGGATAAATTTTTGATTGTTTATCTGGATGATATTTTGGTTTTTTCTGATAATTGGGATTCGCATGTGGAGCAGGTCAGGTTGGTCTTTAAAATTTTGCGTGAAAATTCTTTGTTTGTCAAGGGCTCAAAGTGTCTCTTTGGTGTACAGAAGGTTCCCTTTTTGGGGTTCATTTTTTCCCCTTCTGCTGTGGAGATGGACCCAGTCAAGGTCCGAGCTATTCTTGATTGGACTCAGCCCTCGTCAGTTAAGAGTCTTCAGAAGTTCTTGGGCTTCGCTAACTTCTACCGTCGTTTTATCGCTAATTTTTCTAGCATTGTGAAACCTTTGACGGATATGACCAAGAAGGGCTCCGATGTAGCTAACTGGGCTCCTGCTGCCGTGGAGGCTTTCCAGGAGTTGAAACGCCGGTTTACTTCGGCGCCTGTTTTGTGCCAGCCTGACGTCTCACTTCCCTTTCAGGTTGAGGTGGATGCTTCGGAGATTGGGGCAGGGGCCGTTTTGTCGCAGAGAGGCCCTGGTTGCTCTGTTATGAAACCTTGTGCCTTTTTCTCTAGGAAATTTTCGCCTGCCGAGCGAAATTATGATGTGGGCAATCGGGAGTTGTTGGCCATGAAATGGGCATTTGAGGAGTGGCGTCATTGGCTCGAGGGTGCTAAGCATCGTGTGGTGGTCTTGACTGATCACAAAAATCTGATGTATCTCGAGTCTGCTAAACGCCTTAATCCGAGACAGGCCCGCTGGTCATTGTTTTTCTCCCGCTTTGATTTTGTTGTCTCGTATTTACCAGGTTCAAAGAATGTGAAGGCCGATGCTCTTTCTAGGAGCTTTGTGCCTGATGCTCCTGGAGTCGCTGATCCTGTTGGTATTCTTAAAGATGGAGTTATCTTGTCAGCTATTTCTCCGGATCTGCGACGTGTGTTGCAGAGATTTCAGGCTGATAGGCCTGAGTCTTGTCCACCTGACAGACTGTTTGTCCCAGATAAGTGGACCAGCAGAGTCATTTCCGAGGTTCATTCCTCGGTGTTGGCAGGTCACCCGGGAATTTTTGGCACCAGAGATCTGGTGGCCAGGTCCTTTTGGTGGCCTTCCTTGTCAAGGGATGTGCGGTCATTTGTGCAGTCCTGTGGGACTTGTGCTCGAGCTAAGCCTTGCTGTTCTCGTGCCAGCGGTTTGCTCTTGCCCTTGCCTGTCCCGAAGAGACCTTGGACACATATCTCCATGGATTTCATTTCTGATCTTCCGCTATCTCAGGGCATGTCCGTTATCTGGGTGATATGTGATCGCTTCTCCAAGATGGTCCATTTGGTTCCTTTGCCTAAGCTGCCTTCCTCTTCCGATCTGGTTCCTGTGTTTTTCCAGAACGTGGTTCGTTTGCACGGCATCCCTGAGAATATTGTGTCAGACAGAGGATCCCAGTTCGTTTCCAGGTTCTGGCGATCCTTTTGTAGTAGGATGGGCATTGATTTGTCGTTTTCGTCTGCTTTCCATCCTCAGACTAATGGACAGACGGAGCGAACCAATCAGACTTTGGAGGCTTATTTGAGGTGTTTTGTCTCTGCTGATCAGGACGATTGGGTGACATTCTTGCCGTTGGCTGAGTTTGCCCTTAATAATCGGGCTAGTTCCGCCACCTTGGTTTCGCCTTTTTTCTGCAACTCTGGTTTCCATCCTCGCTTTTCTTCGGGTCATGTGGAGCCTTCTGACTGTCCTGGGGTGGATTCTGTGGTGGATAGGTTGCAGCAGATCTGGAATCATGTGGTGGACAACTTGAAGTTGTCACAGGAGAAGGCTCAGCGCTTTGCCAACCGCCGCCGCGGTGTGGGTCCCCGACTACGCGTTGGGGATTTGGTGTGGCTTTCTTCCCGCTTTGTTCCTATGAAGGTCTCCTCTCCCAAATTTAAACCTCGTTTTATTGGGCCTTACAAGATATTGGAAATCCTTAATCCTGTATCTTTTCGTCTGGATCTTCCTGTGTCGTTTGCTATTCACAATGTATTTCATAGGTCCTTGTTGCGGCGGTACATTGTGCCTGTAGTTCCTTCTGCTGAGCCTCCTGCTCCGGTGTTGGTTGAGGGCGAGTTGGAGTACGTGGTGGAGAAGATCTTGGATTCTCGCCTCTCCAGGCGGAGGCTTCAGTACCTGGTCAAGTGGAAGGGCTATGGTCAGGAGGATAATTCCTGGGTGGTCGCCTCTGATGTTCATGCGGCCGATTTAGTTCGTGCCTTTCATGCCGCTCATCCTGATCGCCCTGGTGGTCGTGGTGAGGGTTCGGTGACCCCTCACTAAGGGGGGGGTACTGTTGTGAATTTGCTTTTTGCTCCCTCTAGTGGTTACTAGTTTTTTGACTCTGGTTTTTCTGTCATTCCTTTTATCCGCACCTGGGTCGTTAGTTAGGGGTGTTGCTATATAAGCTCCCTGGACCTTCAGTTCAATGCCTGGCAACGTAGTTATCAGAGCTAGTCTGCTGTGCTCTTGTCTACTGATCCTGGTTCCAGTTATATCAGCTAAGTCTGCCTTTTGCTTTTTGCTATTTGTTTTGGTTTTGTATTTTTGTCCAGCTTGTTCCAAATCTATATCCTGACCTTTGCTGGAAGCTCTAGGGGGCTGGTGTTCTCCCCCCGGACCGTTAGACGGTTCGGGGGTTCTTGAATTTCCAGTGTGGATTTTGATAGGGTTTTTGTTGACCATATAAGTTACCTTTCTTTATTCTGCTATCAGTAAGCGGGCCTCTCTGTGCTAAACCTGGTTCATTTCTGTGTTTGTCATTTCCTCTTACCTAACCGTCATTATTTGTGGGGGGCTTCTATCCAGCTTTGGGGTCCCCTTCTCTGGAGGCAAGAAAGGTCTTTGTTTTCCTCTACTAGGGGTAGCTAGATTCTCCGGCTGGCGCGTGTCATCTAGAATCAACGTAGGAATGATCCCCGGCTACTTCTAGTGTTGGCGTTAGGAGTAGATATATGGTCAACCCAGTTACCACTGCCCTATGAGCTGGATTTTTGTATTCTGCAGACTTCCACGTTCCTCTGAGACCCTCGCCATTGGGGTCATAACACCACGCAGTATATAACACAGGCCACGCAGTATATAATACAGGCCACACAGTATATAACAGTGGCCACGCAATATATAACAAAGCCCACGCAGCATATAACACAGCCCACGCAGTATATAACAGCCCACGTAGTATATAGCAGCCACGCAGTATATAACACAGCCCACATAATATATAGCACTGCCCATGTAGTATATAGCAGCCAAGCAGTATATAACACAGCCCACGTAATATATAGCACTGCCCACATAGCATATAACACAGCCCACGTAGCATATAACACTGGCCACGTAGTATATAGCAGCCAAGCAGTATATAACACAGCCCACGTAATATATAGCACAGCCCACACAGTATATAACACAGCCCACATAGCATATAACACTAGCCACGTAGTATATAGCAGCCAAGCAGTATATAACACAGCCCACGTAGTATATAGCAGTGTGGGCACCATATCCCTGTTAAAAAAAAAAAATTCAAATGAAAAAGTTATATACTCACCTACCGGCGTCCAGCAAAGCTGTCCCGATGCGCGTGTTAATGCCGCCAGCTTCCGTTCCCAGCGATGCATTGCGAAATTACCCAGATGACTTAGCGGTCTAGCAAGACAGGCAAGTGTTCTGGATAATTTCGCAATGCATCTCGGGGAACGGAAGCTGGTAGCAGCCGCGCGCGCATCGGCGGACGACAGAAGGTGAGAATAGCAGGTTTTTATTATTTTTAAAATTAGATCTTCTTACTATTGATGCTGTATAGGCAGTAAAATAGTAAAAAGTTGGTCACACAGGGTTAGTAGCAGTGTTAACGGAGTGCGTTACCCACGGCATAACGCGGTCCGTTAACGCTGCCATTAACCCTGTGTCAGCGCTGACTGGAGGGGAGTATGGAGCGGGCGCCGGGCACTGACTGGACAGAAGTAGGGAGGGACTAACTCTCGGCCGGACTGTGCCCGTCGCTGATTGGTCGCGGCTGACCAATCAGCGATGCGGGATTTCCGTTACAGACAGACGGAAGTACCCCTTAGACAATTATATATATATATTAGTTGTAAGAAAATAGCGGCACTCACCAATTGGCTGATCCAAAGTGTTTAATCCATGTGCAGGTTAATACAAACACATCATGGGAAGTGCGGAGGGTACGGGGAGTGCAGAGGGACGACGGCCGTTTCGTGCGATTAGCACATCTACGGGTCCAGGTCTTACAACTAACCTTTGGAATGACGTATTGCAACTCTTAAGTATAGCTGAGCACCATAAATCCAGTTGCTCCACGCTGACTGCACCCACATGGAGAGATGTGACTGAAAGTTTTCGTGCTGTGATTCAAGTGGTCCTAGTGCCATTCCTTTTCTGAAGATTTTAACGAAATTATATATATATATATATATATATATATATATATATATATATATTGTAAGACTATTCTTACTGAGTGTGTTGGGGGACACTCGCTTGGCCGCGATATTCAGCACGCGGGCACGGTTTTTTAAAACAAAACAGTCCATACGGTTTATTATGCCTCATAAACCATACCATGAGCAGTCCATTTACATGAACCAGGACCTCACTTTAAGTTTCAGGCCCTTATTCTGTGGCAACTAAACACGCTGGTCCGCACTGACCAGTTGCCGTGGGTTACCACACAGTTCATGTTACAAGCACCAACGGTTTATGGAGGTACCTTATGGGAGCTCCTGCTCCATCTGCTGACTCCTTGTCAGACCTCTCTCCTGGGGAAACTGCCTTACGGGGTTCACCAACTTGCCTGGCCGGCACACATCAGTCAGTCCAGAGCCACCGAAGGCCGGTAGCTTCCCCAACACCGATCATCCAGGTCCCCAGTCTCTCAGGTGCTCCAAGAAGACTCCAGTCACAGGAGCACTTAACCCAGACTGTCCAGGACCATGATCACACTGTGGTCTTCAGAACGTCCATCCCACCTGGGACCGTCCAACACAAAGGCATGTGGCCTGTCTGGGTGCTATTCAGGACATAGTCCAAGACCACAGGCCACCAGGTCCAAACCATGTGCTTTCCAGGAAGCCTCCTCCCAGGTCTTCCAACACAGGCTTCCAGGACCTTGCACTTGGACCATTCAGATCCAAACACTGGAACCACACAGGAACCACGTGACCCACACCCTGGCTACATTATGTACCCGTAAGCACACCCACAGTAATGGATCACCTGGGCTGGTCACGTGATCCTGACATCACTGCAGGTCGATTCTCACGGCCTCAATACGACTCCGTGCACATACCGGGGAGACCATGCAGCGCCCCCTACCTGTTACAGGGGTCACTGCATCACATATCCCCCCCTCTGTTCAAGCTTGTGGGGTTGAACACCTGTCATACACGTGGGGTCACGAGATATGTCACGCACGTTACCTTGCCCTACCAGTCGAGAGAACCGTCTCAGTCGGTTTTGAGCATCACACACAACCATCCAGTTGTTGAGTTTACCCCGCCCCCAGCGGTCAACATGTAGGCCTTGAGCTTTGGCCCTTAAGTCACAGTCTGTCTGTGTCACCAAACCTTTAGTCAAGTTTGTCTCTTTACTCGACCTTTCTCTCCAGGGTCGCCACCCACGGTTGGTGCGGTCATTAGTCCCACTTACAGTCGAGACTAGCAACTGACCAGAGTCTGACCCTCCATCACTACGTCTACTACTGTTCATGCTCCTTAGCTTTGTACAGTGAGTAGAACTGCCACTTTCAGATATTCGACCACTTTGTCTCTCTGAACATCCTTGGTGGTCAGCCATTCCATTCTTTGGAGGGTCCCTTTTGTTTCCTTTTCCTTGGGAAGAAGGCGGCCGCCACCTTAGGTTCTGCAGCTGTTTATTGACCTGCCGTCTGTACAGTCTTAGGTGCTCTACTTCTCTCAGGTATGCCATGCGATACCTCAGGAGCATCCGGATATTCCCTAGACTCTCCTTGGACCCGACAACCAGGAATGACACCATCCCATCTTCACCCACCTGGGCCTCGTCATCAGCCGGAATCCTTAGTCTCTTCACACCGGATTTATCCACCATCTCCTGCATCACTTTCCCAAATCTGCCAATGAGCTTCGCTACCAGAGCTCTGGGCACTTGGACTGTGTCCTCTACCAAGCCCAGACGACTTTGAGCTTTCCTGGCTTGCTCCAAACAACGAGTGGCCTCATTATTCCTCAACAGGATCATCTGTTTCGTGCGGAGGCACTGTAGGTGCATGTCCCTCAGGACAGCCACCCTCTTCACTGTGACTTCCTTAGTAGACAGTACCACCAACTGTTTCGTCTCCAGTGCCCAGTGCACACTACACGCTTCTACTGCCTTTTTAAAGGCCTCATGCACACCCTCACTGGTACATGCATCTTGCGCCTCTTCGGGTACATCTATCACGCACTTGAAGAGCGGAGTCTCACTTTCTTCAAGAACGGACGGCTCCTGCTTTGCCATGGACCTTTCCATCAAGACACCTATCACAACCGGGTGACTATCTTGTTCTGCTTTTAGCGCCAACTCCTCTTCAGCTTTACCCTCTTCCAGACCCCTGGTCAAGACGGGCATTAGCAGCTTCACCTCGTTACCCCTCTGGTACTGACACGGGTAGTCTGCGACCTCCACCTCTTTCTCTTGTAGAGGGCCTTTTAGTGCTTCTCTGAGCACTACAATGTCTTCCTTTAGGGTCTCATACATACTTTGCCATGTGAACAGGTGACCTCTGAGCTCAGAGACTTCCTTCTTCAGTTCATCCAGCCTGTGCTCAGCCGCTTGTCTCAGGACCCTTTCTCGTTCAACATGGTCTTTCACTGACTCTTTAACCCCTTCCCGACCTTTGACGCCACGTAGGCGTCATGAAAACCCGTGCCAATCCGACCCATGACGCCTATGTGGCGTCATGGAATGATCGCGTCCCTGCAGATCGGGTGAAGGGGTTAACTCCTATTTTACCCGATCTGCAGGGAGAGGGGGAGGGGTACTTCAGCCCAGGGGGGGTGGCTTCACCCCCCCGTGGCTACGATCGCTCTGATTGGCTGTTGAAAGTGAAACTGCCAATCAGAGCGATTTGTAATATTTCACCTAAAAAACTGGTGAAATATTACAATCCAGCCATGGCCGATGCTGCAATATCATCGGCCATGGCTGGAAATACTGAAGTGCCCCCCCCCCACACCCACCGATCGCCCCCCCCAGTCCTCCGTTATGGGGTCCGGTCCCCTCCGTCCGCCTGCCGGCTCCCCCGTCCTCCTGTCCGCTCCCTCCTTGCTCAGATCCACCCCCCCTGTGCTCCGATCACCCCCCCTGTGCTCCGATCCACCCCCCCACCACCCCTTCATACTTACCGATCCTCCCGGTGTCCGTACGTCTCCTCGCTGGGCGCCGCCATCTTCCAAAATGGCGGGCGCATGCTCAGTGCGCCCCCCGAATCTGCCAGCCGGCAGATTCCTTACAGGTACATTTTGATCGCTGTGGTAGGTTCTATCACAGCGATCAAAATAAAAAAAAATAAATAACCCCCCCCTTTATCACCCCCATAGGTAGGGACAATAATAAAATAAAGAAATTTTTTTTTTCTTTTTCCACTAGGGTTAGGGTTAGAACTAGGGTTAGAACTAGGGGTAGGGTTAGGGTTACGGGTAGGGTTATGGCATGTGCACACAGAGCGGATCCGCAGCGGATCGGCCGCGGATCCGCAGCGGATTGGCCGCGGATCAGCAGCGGATTGGCCGCTGCGAATTCGAAGCAGTTTTCCATCAGGTTTACAGTACCATGTACACCTAAGGAAAACCAAATCCGCTGTGCCCATGGTGCGGAAAATTCCGTGCAGAAACGCTGCGTTGTATTTTCCGCAGCATGTCAATTCTTTGTGCGGATTCCGCAGCGTTTTACACCTGTTCCTCAATAGGAATCCGCAGGTGAAATCCGCACAAAAAAACACTGGAAATCTGCTGTAAATCCGCAGGTAAAACGCAGTGCCTTTTACCTGCAGATTTTTCAAAAATCGTGCGGAAAAATCTCACACGAATCCGCAACGTGGGCACATAGCCTTAGGGTTAGGGTTGGAATTAGAGTTAGGGTTGGAATTAGGGCTAGGGTTTGAAATAGGGTTAAGATTAGGCTTGTGGTTAGGGTTACGGATAGGGTTAGGGGTGTGTTGGGGTTACAGTTGTGGTTAGGGTTGGGATTAGGGTTACGGTTGGGATTAGGGTTAGGATTAGGGTTGGAATTAGGGTTACGGGTGTGTTGCGGTTAGGGTTGTGGTTAGGGGTGTGTTGGGGTTAGGGTTGTGATTAGGGTTATGGCTACAGTTGGGATTAGGATTAGGGGTGTGTTGGGGTTAGTGTTGAAGTTAGAATTGAGGGGTTTCCACTGTTTAGGCACATCAGGGGTCTCCAAACGCAACATGGCGCCACCATTGATTCCAGCCAATCTTGCGTTCAAAAAGTCAAATGGTGCTCCCGCCCTTCCAAGCCCCGACGTGCACCCAAACAGTGGTTTACCCCCACATTTCGGGTACCAGCGTACTCAGGACAAACTGGGCAACAACTGTTGGGGTCCAATTTCTCCTGTTACCCTTGCAAAAATAAAAAATTACTTGCTAAAACATAATTTTTGAGGAAAGAACAATTATTTTTTATTTTCACGGCTCTGCGTTATAAACTTCTGTGAAGCACTTGGGGGTTGAAAGTGCTCACCACACATCTAGATAAGTTACTTCGGGGGTCTAGTTTCCAAAATGGGGTCACTTGTGGGGTGTTTATACTGTTTAGGCACATCAGGGGCTCTGCAAATGCAATGTGACGCCCGCAGACCATTCCATCAAAGTCTGCATTTCAAATGTCACTACTTCCCTTCCGAGCCCTGACGTGCGCCCAAACAGTGGTTTACCCCCACATATGGGGTATCAGCGTACTCACAACAAACTGGGCAACAAATATTGGGGTCCAAATTCTCCTGTTACCCTTGTGAAAATAAAAAATTGCTTGCTAAAACATCTTTTTTGAGGAAAGAAAAATGATTTTTTATTTTCACGGCTCTGCGTTGTAAACTTCTGTGAAGCACTTGGGGGTTGAACGTGCTCACCACACATCTAGATAAGTTCCTTGGGGGGTCTAGTTTCCAAAATGGGGTCACTTGTGGGGGGTTTCTACTGTTTAGGCATATCAGGGGCTCTGCAAACGTAACATGATGCCCGCAGACCATTCCATCAAAGTCTGCATTCCAAAACGTCACTACTTCCCTTCCGAGCCCCGGCATGTGCCCAAACAGTGGTTTACCCCCACATATGGGGTATCAGCGTACTCAGGAGAAACTGGACAATAACTTTTGGGGTCCAATTTCTCCTGTTACTCTTGCAAAAATAAAAAATTCTGGGCTAAAAAAATATTTTTGAGGAAAGGAAACACATTTATTATTTTCACGGCTCTGCGTTATAAACTTCTGTGAAGCACTTGGGGGTTCAAAGTGCTCACCACACATCTAGATAAGTTCCCTTGGGGGTCTAGTTTCCAAAATGGAGTCACTTGTGGGGAGTTCCTACTGTTTAGGCACATCAGGGGCTCTGCAAACGCAACCTGATGCCCGCAGAGCATTCCATCAAAGTCTGCATTTCAAAACGTCACTACTTCCCTTCCGAACCCCGACGTGTGCCAAAACAGTGGTTTACCCCTACATATGGGGTATCAGCGTACTCAGGAGAAACTGGACAACAACTTTTGGTGTCCAATTTCTCCTGTTACTCTTGCAAAAATAAAAAAATTCTGGGCTAAAAAAATATTTTTGAGGAAAGGAAACACATTTTTTATTTTCACGGCTCTGCGTTATAAACTTCTGTGAAGCACTTGGGGGTTCAAAGTGCTCACCACACATCTAGATTAGTTCCTTGGGAGGTCTAGTTTCCAAAATGGGGTCACTTGTGCGGGAGCTCCAATGTTTAGGCACACAGGGGCTCTCCAAACGCGACATGGTGTCCGCAAATGATTGGAGCTAATTTTTCATTCAAAAAGCCAAATAGCGTGCCTTCCCTTCCGAGCCCTGCCGTGCGCCCAAACAGTGGTTTACCCCCACATATGGGGTATGATCGTACTCAGGACAAACTGGACAACAACATTTGGGGTCCATTTTATCCTGTTGCCCATGTGAAAATGAAAGAATTGAGGCTAAAAGAAATTTTTTGTGAAAAAAAAGTACTTTTTCATTTTTGCGGATCAATTTGTGAAGCACCTGGGGGTTTAAAGTGCTCACTATGCCTCTAGATGAGTTCCTTGGGGGGTCTAGTTTCCAAAATGGGGTCACTTGTGCAGGAGCTCCAATGTTTAGGCACACAGGGGCTTTCCAAACGCGACATGGTGTCCGCTAACGATGGAGATAATTTTTCATTCAAAAAGTCAAATGGCGCTCCTTCCCTTCCGAGCCTTACCATGTGCCCAAACAGTGGTTTACCCCCACATGTGAGGTATTGGTGTACTCAGGAGAAATTGCCCAACAAAATTTAGGATCCATTTTATCCTGTTGCCCATGTGAAAATGAAAAAATTGAGGCTAAAATAGTTTTTTTGTGAAAAAAAAGTACTTTTTCATTTTTACGGATCAATTTGTGAAGCACCTGGGGGTTTAAAGTGCTCACTATGCTTCTAGATAAGTTCCTTGGGGGGTCTAGTTTCCAAAATGTGGTCACTTGTGGGGGAGCTCCAATGTTTAGGCACACGGGGGCTCTCCAAACGCGACATGGTGTCCGCTAAAGATTGGAGCCAATTTTTCATTCAAAAAGTCAAATGGCGCTCCTTCCCTTCCGAGCCCTGCCATGCGCCCTAACAGTGGTTTACCCCCACATATGAGGTATCAGCGTACTCAGGACAAATTGGACAACGTCCGTGGTCCAGTTTCTCCATTTACCCTTGGGAAAATAAAAAAATTGTTGCTAAAAGATCATTTTTGTGACTAAAAAGTTAAATGTTCATTTTTTACTTCCATGTTGCTTCTGCTGCTGTGAAACACCTGAAGGGTTAATAAACTTCTTGAATGTGGTTTTGAGCACCTTGAGGGGTGCAGTTTTTAGAATGGTGTCACTTTTGGGTATTTTCAGCCATATAGAACCCTCAAAATGACTTCAAATGTGAGGTGGTCCCTAAAAAAAATGGTTTTGTAAATTTTGTTGTAAAAATGAGAAATCACTGGTCAAATTTTAACCCTTATAACTTCCTAGCAAAAAAAAAAAATTGTTTCCAAAATTGTGCTGATGTAAAGTAGACATGTGGGAAACGTTATTTATTAACTATTTTGTGTCACATAACTCTCTGGTTTAACAGAATAAAAATTCAAAATGTGAAAATTGCGAAATTTTCAAAATTTTCACCAAATTTCCGCTTTTTTCACAAATAAACTCAGAAATTATTGACCTAAATTTACCACTAACATGAAGCCCAATATGTCACGAAAAAACAATCTCAGAATCGCTAGGATCCGTTGAAGCGTTCCTGAGTTATTACCTCATAAAGGGACACTGGTCAGAATTGCAAAAAACGGCAAGGTCATTAAGGCCAAAATAGGCTGGGTCATGAAGGGGTTAATCAATTCTATCTCGCTTCTCCCATCCTCTGGATTGGTGGGACATCCATCACTTGAGGAGGTATTTACTTCAGGCACCACTTCTTTGGTGGCCTCCTCCACTTCTGCACCCTCAGACTCTGCACTGTCAGGGTCGGTCCTCTCTTAAGTCTCAGCGGTGACATCATTAGGTTCGTTCCTTTTCCCTGGGACTTCAGAGTACTTCATACACCCCAGGTCCTCGGCATCTTCCGTCAATTCTTCACACGGAACAACTGGTTCAGCCCCTTCGCCTCTTTTACGTCTCCGGCGACGGGAGGAAGACTTGCCATTTGTACCTGAGTCAACCTTATTGCACTCTTTCCCACTGGCATCACCGTCTGAATGGGAGTCACCACCATCCGTCACCACAGGTCCTGGACCCCGTCCTCCACCCGTCACCACAGGTCCTGGACCCCGTCCTCCACCCTTTACCACAGGTCCTGGACCCCGTCCTCCACCCGTCACCACAGGTCCTGGACCCCGTCCTCCACCTGTCACCATGGCACATGCGCTTGATACTTGCCACGACTTGTCACAGTCACCCCCAGAGTCTGTGTCACACTCCACAGTACGATGACCCCGCAAGTCACTCTCTGTCTGGGTGTCAGCTCCACTTGTTTTATCCACCGGACTCCTACCAGTCGTATTGTGGCACACTTCAGGTGACGTCAGGTCAGTTAGTTGGGCAGTCGCACCTTTTCCCTTGGTCAGGCCTACCTTAGGACTGTCACCTCAAGGGGGCGCCTTCTCAACATTACTACCTCCCATCCACATTATATCCACAAACACTTCGCCCTTTTCCCACAGTGCTTCCAAATCTTGTCCTATCACCATAGGACACGGCAAGTTCGGGACTACTGCCACCTCATGATATGTGGAAACCTCCGCTGCGACAATGTAGATAGTGGCTACCTGAAGACGTTTAGTGTCGCCAGGTGACACAGAATTTCCTGGAAGGGTTCTCAGCAAAGACGCTTCTCTCCCCGGGTCTATCAATGCCCAGACACACTCTCCACCCAGCCAAAAAGGACACAGTCGTGACTCCTCACTGATTGCCGCCCCTTTTTTGGCTCCGCCCCCTTTCTGAGCAAGTGCTCTGCTTTTTGACACCACCCCTGTTCGGGATTCAGCCCCCCTTCGGGATTCCACCCCTTTTTGGGCCATTACCCCTGTTCGGGTTACCGCCCCTTTTTGGGACTCCGCCCCCTTTTGGGCAACCATCTCCATTTGGGTCAGGGCTCACTATTAGGGATACACGCCTCCCTGGGACACACCCCGTGGACTTCCCCACGGCACTCAGGCCCCAGTTCGCACAGTACACCCCTTTGTCTCTGGGCTTGTACTGGCCCTTTAAGAGTCAGCACAACTTGGAGGAAAAGGGAGAGAGAAAAAAAAATTAATTTTTTTTTTCTTTTATATGTCACTTCACCAGCTCCTGCTGGTACCGCCACAGCTCCCGCTGCAGTCACACACAACCGGTACCTCCGGCTGCTGTGGAACCTCTTGCTGCAACCGCAGCTACGCTCCACAAGGCTCCACCGCCGACTTCGTGGACCCGCCAATCCACAGGACGCCGCTTGTCCCCTTCGTAACCCCGCCGAGTTACAGCCAGACGCTTGTCAGCTTCGTAACCCCGCCGAGTTACAGCCAGACGCAATCTTTGTGGCCCCGCCGAGCCACAGCAATTAACTCCCACGTGTGCGTGCTGGATCGTTGCCCGCATTCGAGCACCAAATGTAAGACTATTCTTACTGAGTGTGTTGGGGGACACTCGCTTGGCCGCGATATTCAGCACGCGGGCACGGTTTTTTAAAACAAAACAGTCCATACGGTTTATTATGCCTCATAAACCATACCATGAGCAGTCCATTTACATACTGAACCAGGACCTCACTTTAAGTTTCAGGCCCTTATTCTGTGGCAACTAAACACGCTGGTCCGCACTGACCAGTTGCCATGGGTTACCACACAGTTCATGTTACAAGCACCAACGGTTTATGGAGGTACCTTATGGGAGCTCCTGCTCCATCTGCTGACTCCTTGTCAGACCTCTCTCCTGGGGAAACTGCCTTACGGGGTTCACCAACTTGCCTGGCCGGAACACATCAGTCAGTCCAGAGCCACCGAAGGCC
The DNA here is from genome assembly GCF_051348905.1 of Ranitomeya variabilis. Taxonomy (NCBI): domain Eukaryota; kingdom Metazoa; phylum Chordata; class Amphibia; order Anura; family Dendrobatidae; genus Ranitomeya; species Ranitomeya variabilis. Next base: position 382,491,137 of record NC_135233.1, on the reverse strand, counting down.
GGTAGCTTCCCCAACACCGATCATCCAGGTCCCCAGTCTCTCAGGTGCTCCAAGAAGACTCCAGTCACAGGAGCACTTAACCCAGACTGTCCAGGACTATGATCACACTGTGGTCTTCAGAACGTCCATCCCACCTGGGACCGTCCAACACAAAGGCATGTGGCCTGTCTGGGTGCTATTCAGGACTTAGTCCAAGACCACAGGCCACCAGGTCCAAACCATGTGCTTTCCAGGAAGCCTCCTCCCAGGTCTTCCAACACAGGCTTCCAGGACCTTGCATGTGGACCATTCAGATCCAAACACTGGAACCACACAGGAACCACGTGACCCACACCCTGGCTACATTATGTACCCGTAAGCACACCCACAGTAATGGATCACCTGGGCTGGTCACGTGATCCTGACATCACTGCAGGTCGATTCTCACGGCCTCAATACGACTCCGTGCACATACCAGGGAGACCATGCAGCGCCCCCTACCTGTTACAGGGGTCACTGCATCACAATATTATATATATATATATATATATATATATATATATATATATATATATATATATATATATATATATAATACTGCTCCTATGTACAATATAACTACTATAGTACTGCCTCCTATTATAATATAACTACTATAATACTGCCTCCTATGTACAATAATGTAACTACTATAATACTACCCTGTGACAAAACACTCCGGGATCGCCTTTGCTGGGGTCAAAGGTCACGTGGTTTGTGCATTGAACTCTGAGGCGACAGCAGGTTTCCAAGTTAACTGACCTCAGGTCAGGTTTATTAAAGTGAAAGCAAATACAGAAAACAAAACATAAAAATAAATCCTAGCCTGTCCGGCGCTAACTAAACAAATACGTTGCTATCTAACAACTGGGGGGGCTTCTCCCTCCCAGCTAACATTACACAGATCATGAGCGGAGCTCTCACTCACGTTTGTCTCACACAGACAGGCATTCTGTGTGCCCCAGGCTGACACCTGAAACCTCCAGCTGGTCAGCCTTTATTCCTGCACTTATTAACCCCTCGGTATCCTGAAGATACTGAGCGGCCTAATTCACATAGGACAAATACCTGGGCGAGATATACCTGCCCCCGACTACCAGACCGACATGACTCTTACATATCCTCCCCCCCTGCTCAGACCACTCAGGTCGAGCAAGAATACTCTCCAAACAGTGTACTCGGGACAGGGCATCAGCGTTCCCCATCTGCACCCCGGGGCGGTGCTCCACCGTGAAAGAGTAAGCCTGCAGGGCAAGGAACCACCGGGTTACCCGACTATTACGGTCCTTGTGGAGATGCATCCACTTGAGAGGGGCATGGTCCGTGACCAGCCTAAACTTCCTACCTGCCAGGTAATATTTGAGGGAGTCGAGAGCCCATTTGATGGCTAGGCACTCTTTTTCAATCACGGCATACCTCTGCTCATGTACATTCAGTTTCCGACTGAGGTAGAGGACCGGGTGTTCGACTCCGTCCCTTACCTGGGAAAGTACAGCTCCGACACCAGTATCAGAAGCATCAGTTTGCACCACAAACTCGCTGCTGAAATCAGGAGTCACTAGTACGGGCTGAGAGCACAAAGCCCGTTTCAGACTGTGGAAGGCCTCTTCAGCCGCTGAGGACCATTTTACCATGACGGAATCCCTTCCTTTGGTAAGATCCGTCAAGGGGGTAGCCATGGCCGCAAAGTTGGGTATGAACCGGCGATAATAGCCGGCAATGCCCAGGAAAGCTTGAACTTGTTTCTTGTTCACTGGTTGCGGCCAGCCCTGAATTGCCTGTATTTTGTCGATCTGGGGTTTAACCACTCCTCTGCCAATCACGTAGCCCAAGTATCGGGCTTCTTCAAGGCCGATCTGACATTTCTTGGGATTCGCCGTTAAGCCTGCGTCTCTCATGTCATCAATCACCGCCTGTACCTTCCGGAGGTGAGCTTCCCAGTCCACGCTGTAAACTATGATGTCGTCTAGGTAGGCAGAAGCGTACTGCCTGTGGGGCCTCAAGACTCGATCCATCAATCTCTGGAACGTTGCTGGGGCTCCGTGAAGTCCAAACGGCATGTAGATATACTGGAACAGCCCTTCCGGTGTAGCAAATGCCGTCTTCTCTCTGGCCGCCTCGGCCAGAGGGATCTGCCAGTACCCCTTTGTTAGGTCCAGGGTCGTAATGTATCGGGCTTTACCCAGCCGATCGATCAACTCATCGACCCGGGGCATAGGGTAGGCATCAAATTTAGAAACCGCATTCAGTTTCTTAAAGTCATTGCAAAACCGTATAGAGCCATCCGGCTTAGGTATCAACACAATTGGACTGGACCAGGCACTGTGCGACTCTTCAATGACTCCTAAGTCCAACATTGCCTTCACCTCCCGGGAGACGGCTTCACGGCGTGCTTCCGGAATCCGGTATGGCTTCACATGAACTGTGACACCAGGCTCGGTGACAATTTCATGTTTCACTAGCCTAGTCTGGCCAGGTTTTTCCGAGAAAAACTGTTGGTTCTGTAACAAAAACTGCTTAACCTCAGATTTTTGCCGTTCAGAGAGAGTCTCGGCAATCTGCACCTCCGGTACGGTAGGTGAGCAAACCGGACGGGGCAGATCCGCTGTTAGGGCAGCGCGGTCTTTCCAGGGTTTTATCAGATTCACATGATAAATCTGTTCTGGCTTTCTCTTACCAGGCTGGTGCACTTTATAGTTCACTTCTCCAACTCGTTCCATGACCTCAAAGGGGCCCTGCCATTTCGCCAGAAATTTACTATCCACCGTAGGGATTAGGATCAACACCCTATCCCCGGGTGCAAACGTACGGACCTTGGCGCCTCTCTCATAACTTAGCCTCTGGGCTCCCTGGGCCTGTAACATATGTTCCCTAACAACGGGCATGACAGCAGCAATACGGTCCTGCATTTGCGTTACATGGTCTATCACCGTTTTAAAGGGAGTGACTTGACCTTCCCAGGTTTCTTTTGCGACGTCCAACAGTCCACGGGGACGACGGGCGTATAATAGCTCGAAAGGCGAGAAAAATGTGGAAGACTGGGGAACTTCCCTAATGGCAAACAGCAAATAGGGTAACAAGTAATCCCAGTTCTTCCCATCTTTGTCTATCGCCTTCCGGAGCATCTGTTTTAAGGTTTTATTGAACCGCTCAACCAACCCATCTGTTTGAGGGTGATAGACAGACGTACGCAACTGGTCTATTTGTAAGAGCCTGCAGAGCTCCTTCATCACCCTTGACATAAAGGGAGTCCCCTGGTCGGTGAGTATCTGTTTTGGAATTCCCACCCCACTAAACACTTGTACCAACTCTTTGGCGATCGTTTTGATAGCAGTGTTACGCAAAGGGATGGCTTCTGGGTAACGAGTGGCATAGTCCATGATGACGAGGATATGTTGGTGCCCACGTGCGGACCAGGGAAGGGGCCCAACCAGATCCATCCCAATTCTCTCAAAAGGGACCCCAATGATAGGGAGGGGTACCAAAGGGCTACAGAACCGAGTTTTAGGCGCAGAGACTTGGCACTCTGGACAGGACTCAATAATTACGCACCTCATTATGTATTCCGGGCCACACAAAACAATGCGATATCCTTTCTGTGGTTTTTTGTACCCCCAGATGTCCCCCCATTATATGTCCGTGGGCCAGGTCCAGTACCTTCCGCCGATAAGGTTTGGGTACCACTAACTGTTGCACAATATCTTCCCCTTTTTTCTCTACCTGGTAGAGTAAATCATTTTCAAGAACCATGTACGGGTAAGCTAGCCTAGTGTCAGGTTCTACGGGTACCCCATCTATCATTTTAAAATTTTTCCTAGCCGGAGTCAGGGTAGGATCTCTCATTTGCTCGCTGTGGAAGTCATCCAACTGGACTCCCAAATCGGGTAGGCAGGGTGCTGGATGGCTGTCTGCCTCCGCCTCTCGCTGAGTTTCCTCAGTTTCCCCCGCCATAACTGAGAAGGGGAACTGAAGGTTAGATTCAATAACCTCCCAAGCAACATCTTCCTGTGGGGTCCCGTCTAGGAACTCGGGACCTCCAGATGGCATGGGGGAAGGTTCACAGCTACCGTGAAGGAGCAACTGATTCTCCCATAACTGCCAGAAATGGGGGAAATCCCTACACAGGATTATATCATGTAACAATGCGGGAACGAGTCCCACTTTGTGTTGCACAGACCCATAGGGAGTGGAAATCGGTATGACCGCTGTTAGGTACGAGCAGGTGTCACCATGCACACACGTTACAGAGAATTTGTCAGACGAACCAGACGGAAGTGCCACCAGACTAGCTTTCACCAGAGTCACTACACTTCCAGAGTCTAGTAACGCCACAACACTTTTCCCATCAACAGATAATTCACACAGGTGTTTTGCTATATCATTTTGGCCCGCATTCACATTCACCAGCCGTGTAACCAAAGACATGCGTTTCTTAGAGTCTATAACATCGCACTGCATGGGTTCAGTGGTAACAGGACAGTTCGCAGAAACATGGCCCTTCTCACGGCAACGGTAACACCTAACAGGCCCCCTACTGAGACCACCGTCCCATACTCTCGGTCTCGGAGTGCGAGCAGTCCCGGGTTCCTCCCCCACAGTTTTTGGCGATTTTCCTTCACCCGCAGTCGCTGGAACAGTCTTACCGGTTCCACGAGGAGAAGGCACAGACCGGGTGCTAGCGGTTTCGTCGGGAAGTCCTTCTGCCATGGAATAACGCTCGACCAAATCCACAAGTTGATCCGCTGTCGTGGGATTTCCTTGGCTTACCCACCTTTTCAGCGCTGGAGGTAGCACTCTCAGGTACTTGTCCAGGACAACCCGCTGGATTATTTCTGGGGTTGTCAGTACCTCGGGTTGCAGCCATTTCTTTGTCAAGTAGATCAGGTCGAACATCTGAGACCGCGGCGGTTTATCAGGCTGGTATGTCCACTGGTGTACCCTCTGCGCACGGACAGCAGTCGTCACACCTAGCCGGGCCAGGATCTCAACTTTCAGCTTCTCAAAGTCCTGAGCGACTTCCGGGTCCAAGTCATGGTAAGCTTTTTGGGCCTCGCCGGAGAGAAACGGAGCAATCAAATCGGCCCATCGTGCCTTCGGCCACTTCTCCCTCAGCGCCGTCCGCTCAAACGTTGTCAGGTATGCTTCGACGTCATCTTCTGCAGTCAACTTTTGCCAGTACCGACTCACATGGATCCTTCTGGACTCTGCTTCTGGGTCTACCTCAGGCATGCTCACCAGGCGCTGCGCCACCTGTTGGAGAAGCTGGCGGTCTGCAACCGTCATGTCCAATAACTCCTTCAGCTGTGCGGCCATCAAGCGATTAGCTTCATGCTGTGCGGCAGTGGCCTGCTGCTGTACGGCAGTGGCCTGCTGCTGTACGGCAGTGGACTGTACTAGGGCTTTCACCACGTCTTCCATACTGTCGCCTGTGCCACGCGATGCCCGCGTTCTCCACCACAATGTGACAAAACACTCCGGGATCGCCTTTGCTGGGGTCAAAGGTCATGTGGTTTGTGCATTGAACTCTGAGGCGACAGCAGGTTTCCAAGTTAACTGACCTCAGGTCAGGTTTATTAAAGTGAAAGCAAATACAGAAAACAAAACATAAAAATAAATCCTAGCCTGTCCGGCGCTAACTAAACAAATACGTTGCTATCTAACAACTGGGGGGGCTTCTCCCTCCCAGCTAACATTACACAGATCATGAGCAGAGCTCTCACTCACGTTTGTCTCACACAGACAGGCATTCTGTGTGCCCCAGGCTGACACCTGAAACCTCCAGCTGGTCAGCCTTTATTCCTGCACTTATTAACCCCTCGGTATCCTGAAGATACTGAGCGGCCTAATTCACATAGGACAAATACCTGGGCGAGATATACCTGCCCCTGACTACCAGACCGACATGACTCTTACAGCCCCTATGTACAAGAATATAACTACTATAATACCGCACCCTATGTACAAGAATATAACTATAATACTGCCTCTTATGTACAAGAATATAACTACTATAATACTGCTCCTATTTACAATAATATAACTTCTATAATACTGCTATGTACAATAATATAAGTACTATAATACTGCCCCTATGTACAATAATATAACTACTATAATACTGCCCCCTATGTACAATAATATAACTACTATAATACTGCCCCCTATGTACAATAATATAACTACTATAATACTGCCCCCTATGTACAAGAATATAACTATTATAATACTGCTCCATGTGTACAAGAATATAACTACTATATTCCAAGAAAAAAATGCAGCACTCACCCACGATTCTTCACTTCTTTATTGTACAAGACGATCCATTATTCGGATGTGGCACAAAGACGGCTAGGGCTTGTGAGGGGAGCAGGGGTGTGCAGGAACGAGACAGACGACGGCCGTTTCGCGCACTTGCGCTTCTACGGGTCCATGTCATGGTTAACCCCTTAACCCCCAAGAGTGGTTTGCACGTTAATGACCGGGCCAATTTTTACAATTCTGACCACTGTCCTTTATGAGGTTATCACTCTGGAACACTTCAACGGATCCTGATCATTCTGACATTGTTTCTTCACAACATATTGTACTTAATGATAGTGGTAAAATTTCTTTCATATTACCTGCGTTTATTTGTGAAAAAAAAAACGGAAATTTGCCAAAAATTTGGAAATTTTGCAATTTCCCAAATTTTAATTTTTATGCCCTTAAATCACAGAGATACAGTCATGGCCAAAAGTATTCACACCCCTGCAATTCTGTCAGATAATACTCAGTTTCTTCCTGAAAATGATTGAAAACACAAATTCTTCTGTATTATTATCTTAATTTAATTTGTCTTAAATGAAAAAACACAAAAAGAATTGTCCTAAAGCCAAATTGGATATAATTCCACACCAAACATTAAAAAGGGGGTGGACAAAAGTATTGGCACTGTTGTGATCATGTGATGCTTCTCTAATTTGTGTAATTAACAGCACCTGTAACTTACCTGTGGCACCTAACAGGTGTTGGCAATAACTAAATCACACAAGTCCAAAAAAAGGAAGAAAAAATATATGCCTGCACAGCTGTCATACGCGATCACCTATCAGCGGGCTACAAAATGCTGTTCCAGTACCTTTACCTCCTACTCAATGCATGGGCACAAGGGGTGCATAACCAAAAGAGTATGTAATATCCAAAAACAAAAGAAAAAAAAAAGTGGTTAGCACTCACCAAACCAGATGCTGTAAACAAGTCTTTATTAGGACATGGACAGGGAGAACATGATGTCTGAAGGATGACAGCTGTTTCGCGCTACATGCGCTTCCACGGGATTCATCGGGATCTGTGGAAGCGCATGTAGCGCGAAACAGCTGTCATCCTTCAGACATCATGTTCTCCCTGTCCATGTCCTAATAAAGACTTGTTTACAGCATCGGGTTTGGTGAGTGCTAACCACTTTTTTTCTTTTGTTTTTGGAATAACTAAATCACACTTGCAGCCAGTTGACATGGATTAAAGTTGACTCAACCTCTGTCCTGTGTCCTTGTGTGTACCACATTGTTGAGGGAGGATCTAAATTGATCCTTCACGGTTAACTCAGTGATTTCCAAATTAATCTACAGGGCGTTGCCGGCAACTGAAAATGACCAGACGGAGACGTGTGCCTCTGTATGGGGGATCGAGCAGATCTCTGGCCCCCGTTTTTATTGTGTATGAGTTTTCATAGTCATAGAAATTATACTTCAACCAATCAGCATAAGAACACGCTCACAGTTCTTAACCTATAAGAATACAGGAAAAACTTAACCTATGAGAATACAGGAAAAATGGAAACTACAGAAATGGTCATGTCTTTTTGGCATAGTATGTGTTTTTCTAACAGATGCCTTAGTCTTGTATAGTGATACACCCCCGAATCTATTATCTGGCTCGAGTCAGAAGACTCAAGGTCTTTATACCAATTATGAACCATAGCCTAGTTGAATAGCAGGCTTGTGAACAACAAGATAGTGTTACTTCATGGCAGCTGTAACCTTTTACCTAATTAACAGAATTTATATTTAAGCAACAGGAAAATGGAGTCAAAAAGCACAAAATGGAGAATCTTTCTTAATTTGTCCCTTCACAACATTGAGCATGTAGAAAAGAAAGAAGACCAAAGAACTGTCTGAGGACTTGAGAAACCAAATTGTGAGGAAGCATCAGCAATCTCAAGGCTACAAGTCCATCTCCAAAGACCTGAATGTTCCTGTGTCTACCGTGCGCAGTGTCATCAAGAAATTTAAAGCCCATGGCACTGTGGCTAACCTCCCTAGATGTGGACGGAAAAGAAAAATTGACAAGAGATTTCAACGCAAGATTGTGCGGATGTTGGATAAAAAACCTCGACTAACATCCAAACAAGTTCAAGCTGCCCTGCAGTCCGAGGGTACAACAGTGTCAACCCGTACAATCCGTCGGCGTCTGAATGAAAAGGGACTGTATGGTAGGAGACCCAGGAAGACCCCACTTCTTACCCCAAGACATAAAAAAGCCAGGCTGGAGTTTGCCAAAACCTACCTGAAAAAGCCTAAAATGTTTTGGAAGAATGTTTTCTGGTCAGATGAGACAAAAGTAGAGCTTTTTGGGCAAAGGCATCAACATAGAGTTTACAGGAGAAAAAAAGAGGCATTCAAAGAAAAGAACACGGTCCCTACAATCAAACATGGCGGAGGTTCCCTGATGTTTTGGCGTTGCTTTGCTGCCTCTGGCACTGGACTGCTTGACCGTGTGCATGGCTTATGAAGTCTGAAGACTACCAACAAATTTTGCAGCATAATGTAGGACCCAGTGTGAGAAAGCTGGGTCTCCCTCAGAGGTCATGGGTCTTCCAGCAGGACAATGACCCAAAACACACTTCAAAAAGCACTAGAAAATGGTTTGAGAGAAAGCACTGGAGACTTCTAAGGTGGCCAGCAATGAGTCCAGACCTGAATCCCATAGAACACCTGTGGAGAGATCTAAAAATGGCAGTTTGGAGAAGGCACCCTTTAAATATCAGGGACCTGGAGCAATTTGCAGAAAACAAAAAGACCTTTAGGACAATTTGGTATGTAATGAATATAAATATCGGTGGCCGTAAGCCTATATATCCCGGCCACCACAGGCATTAGCCATGGAAACACTCCACCCAGATATGTTTAACAAAGAGAAGAAAATTTGGAGTGACAAAATCCACCAAAGATTGCTGAAATCCAGAAAAGTTTATTTTAATAAACAATTACATATATGGCACTTTAAAATGTATAAAACATCATAAAAGAGGACCTAAGCTATATTGAAGCAGAGACTCAGATGCAGCACCACATGCGAACCGACCAAACACCACGGTAAGAGACTACAATTAAAAATAAGTGAGTAAAGTGCTCGTGCAATGAAACAATTAATACTTTAGCGTGCTTATACCAGGGATAGCCAGAGGAAGTCATAATGACTATTAGTACCAAGCTTATGCTATCAATGCCCTCCCATGGTAAGCATACATGAAAATTCAATAAAGTGATTAGTTCTCACCCATTCCGTGTCAGGTCGGTTGGGGTACACGTGCGGCCGACCTGACACGGAATGGGTGAGAACTAATCACTTTATTGAATTTTCATGTATGCTTACCATGGGAGGGCATTGATAGCATAAGCTTGGTACTAATAGTCATTATGACTTCCTCTATGGCTATCCCTGGTATAAGCACGCTAAAGTATTAATTGTTTCATTGCACGAGCACTTTACTCACTTATTTTTAATTGTAGTCTCTTACCGTGGTGTTTGGTCGGTTCGCATGTGGTGCTGCATCTGAGTCTCTGCTTCAATATAGCTTAGGTCCTCTTTTATGATGTTTTATACATTTTAAAGTGCCATATATGTAATTGTTTATTAAAATAAACTTTTCTGGATTTCAGCAATCTTTGGTGGATTTTGTCACTCCAAATTTTCTTCTCTTTGTTAAACACACCTGGAGCAATTTGGCAAAGAGAAATGGTCTAAAATTCCAGAAGAACATTGTAAGAAACTCATTGATGGTTACCGGAAGCGGTTGGTTTCAGTTATTTTGGCTAAAGGTTGTGCAACCAAGTATTAGGCTGAGGGTGCCAATACTTTTGTCTGGCCCATTTTTAAAGTTTTGTGTGAAATGATCAATGTTTTGCTTTTTGCTTAATTTTCTTTGGTGTTTTTTCATTTAAGACAAATTAAATGAAGATAATACCAAAGAATTTGTGTTTGCTATCATTTTCAGGAAGAAACTGAGTATTATCTGACAGAATTGCAGGGGTGTCAATAATTTTGGCCATGACTGTATGTCACACAAAATACTTAAGTAACTTTTCCCACATGTCCACTTTACATTAGCACAATTTTAGAACCAAATTTTTTGTTTTGTTAGGGAGTTATAAGGGTTAAAAGTTGACCAGCAATTTCTCATTTTTACAGCACCACTTATTTTTTTTTAGGGACCACATCACATTTGAAGTTATTTTGAGGGGTCTATATGATAGAAAATAACCAAGTGTGACACCATTCTAAAAACTGCACCCCTCAAAGTGCTCAAAACCACATTCAAAAAGTTTGTTAACCCTTCAGGTGTTTCACAGGAATTTTTGGAACGTTTAAAAAAAATAAAAAAAAAGAACATTTAACTTTTTTTCAGAAAAAATTAATTTCAGCTCCAATTTGTTTTATTTTACCTAGGGTAACAGGAGAAAATGGACCCTAAAAGTTGTTGTAAAATTTGTCCTGAGTACACCGATACCCCATATGTGGGGGTAAACCACTGTTTCTCGCTCTACATGTGAGATCTTGGCGATCCTTGCTCCAATCCTTATCCAAAGAAGATCTATTCCCAACCTCTCTTTTTCTCCCGTGGTTATTCTCGGAGGATGATCAAGTTTTTGAACAACCATCGAACTATAGAAAATCACATGGACATTTGAGACGTGAACAATAAAAAAGAAAAACAGGCACGGAAATTTGTTTAGAATAAATGGAAGATTTTATTTGTTTTTTATTATTCATTATTTATTTTTCACATTTTCACCATTTATTATATATTGTTATTATAAATTGTATTATTATAATCTTTTTATAAGGATAATGTCGGCTCCGGTTATTTGGACTCTATGAGGGGTATCCATGTTTGATTTGCGCGGTATCCCTCTTGATGTCTTGTAGGGAAGGTGCTGATATACACATGTATATTTATACACTTTAATATTCACTTGGTATTATGGTTACCCTTATGTATTTTACATATAATTTATATTTTTAGATTATTTGTACTTACTTATATGTTCTGCACTCGATATAATTATAATTTGCACATTGCACTTTTACGTGTCACTTGGATGATGAGACACTCACGTATGTGAAACATGTTATTTTTTATATGGCCTTTTAGTTGTGGCAACCAGGTGCGCAGGTGCACATTAATGTAATATAGTATCTTTTGTGGGCCTTTTGAAGATGGCCCGGCATATTTTGTGCATTTGCTCACCTTGTTTTCTTGTTTTGATTATGCCGCATTACTTTTTAAAGATGGCGCCTAGGTGCGCATGCGCTCTTTATTTTTGTGGGCTAAGGAAAGATGGCATCCTCCGTGGGACTTCATAAAGATGGCGCCGATATACGCATGCGCATTCGCTCACCTTTGCTCCTGTATTGATGAAGGTCTCTCTGAATTTGCGGCGCGCATTTAATGACGTCAATGAGGTATTTCCTCTAACGCGCGCCGGAATTGAGTGCCGGACTCGATACATCTGTGAGCTCGGTGGAGCGTTCTCGCATGCTAAATATTATTGGCTAACCGGAATATTTAGGGGGTATTTAAGGAGGTAAGGTGGGGATAAGGTACACACTCCCCTTGAGAAAGCACGTGGGTGGGAAACACGCGTCGGGGCGTTCCTGCAGCGATACTTATGATGGGTAAGCACTGACCTAATTTTTAACTATCTTTGAGGTGTCCATTATATTTGAGCTCTCATCATCCGGGCATAACACATTATAGAATGAACTTAAAGGGTGTTTTTGTGAGCCGTATATATAGGACCAGTACTAAGATATATATACATTTATAGTGCCAAGTAAGATGCAATAAGTATACAATCGCTGCTTAATATGGAACTTCTAATGAGTCTTCTGATATTCTCATATGGTATGATGTACAATTTTATATTTTTTCAATAAACTTTATTGATTTTATTTCTTGTGTTATAGTGGTCTGTGAGTACTTGGTACTCATTTTTTGGTAGTAGTATATTTGTCCACTATCTTTTTGAATTTGTGGAGTATTGCTAGAGAAGCAGCCATAGCAATGCTTCTGGCTGAGATTGGTTATCTATGCTTTTTGTATCTATATCTTGATATGTTTGGACGCATGGCAGAGCTCGGAAGGAAAGGAGCGCCGTTTGACTTTTCAATGCAAAATTGGCTGGAATTGAGATGGGACGCCATGTCTCATTTGGGGAGCCCCTGATGTGCCTAAACATTGAAACCCCCCACAAGTGACACCAGTTTGGAAAGTAGACCCCCTAAGGAACTTATCTAGATGTGTGGTCCGCACTTTGACCCACCAAGTGCTTCACAGAAGTTTATAATGCAGAGCCGTAAAAATAAAAAATCATTTTTTCACAAAAATTCTTTTCGCCCCCAATTTTTTATTTTCCCAAGGGTAAGAGAAGAAATTGGACCCCAAAATTTGTTGTGCAATTTGTCCTGAGTACGCTAATACCCCATATGTGGGGGGGAACCACCATTTGGATGCATGGCAGAGCTCGGAAGGGAAGGAGCGCCGTTTGGAATGCAGACTTAAATGGACTGGTCAGCAGGCGTCACATTGCATTTGCAGAGCCCCTGATGTACCTAAACAGTAGAAACCCCCCATAAGTGACCCATTTTGGAAACTGGACCCCCAAGGATCTTATCTAGATGTGTGTTTCACTAGTTTATAACGCAGAGCCGTGAAAATAAAAAATAATTTTTTTCCACAAAAATGGTTTATTAGCCCCCCAAATTTTTATTTTCCCAAGGGTAACGAGAAATTGGACCCCAAAAGTTGTTGTCCAATTTGTCCTGAGTACACTGATAACCCATATGGTGGGGTTAAGCCCTGTTTGGGCGCACGGGAGAGCATGGAAGGGAAGGAGCACCGTTTTACTTTTTCAACGCACAATTGGCTGGAATAGAGATCGGACGCAATGTCGCGTTTGGAGAGCGCCTGATGTGCCGAGACAGTGGAAACCCCCAATTCTAACCGAAACCCTAATCTAAACACACCCCTAACCCTAATCCCAACTCTACCCATAACCCTAACCACACCCCTAACCCAAACATGCCCCTAACTCCAACCACACCCCTAACCCCAACACACCCCTAACCCTAATCCCCACCATAATCCTAACCACACCCCTAACCCTGACACACCCCTAACTCTAATCCCAACCGTAAATGTAATCCAAACTCTAACCCTAACTTTAGCCCCAACCCCAATGGGAAAATGGAAATAAATACATTTTATTACTTTTCCCAAACTAAGGGGGTGAGGAAGGGGGGTTTGATTTACTTTTTATAGCGGGTTTTTTTAGCGGATTTTTAGGATTGTCAGCCGTCACACACTAAAAGACGCTTTTTGTTGCAAAAAACAGTTTTTGCGTCTGCACATTTTGAGAGCTATAATTTTTCCATATTTTGGTCCACAGAGTCATGTGAGGTCTTGTTTTTTGCGGGACGAGTTGACGTTTTTATTGGTAACATTTTTTGATCGCTTTTTATTACGATTTTTGTGAGGCAGAGTGACCTAAAACCAGCTATTCATGAATTTCTTTTTTTTTTGGGGGGGGGGTTTATACCGTTCCACGTTTGATAAAATTGATATAGCAGTTTTATTCTTCAAGTCAGTCGATTACAGCGATACCTCATTTAAATTTTTTTATGTTTTGGCGCTTTTATACAATAAAAACTATTTTATAGAAAAAATAATTATTTTTGCATCGCTTTATTCTGAGGACTAGAACTTTTTTATTTTTTCGCTGATGACGCTGTATGGCGGCTCGTTTTTTTGCGGGACAAGATGACGTTTTCAGCGGTACCATGGTTATTTATATCAGTATTTTTGATCGCGTTTTGTTCGGCGGTATGATAATAAAGCGTTTTTTGCCTGTTTTTTTTTTTTATACTGTGATCACTGAAGGGGTTAACTAGTGGGACAGTTTTATAAGTCGGGTTGTTATGGACGCGGCGATACTAAATGTGTACTTCTATTTGTTTTTTGTTTTTTTTAGACAAAGAAATGTATTTATGGGAATATTTTTTTTTTCTTTATTTAGGTTTTTTCTTTATTACTTTATAACATTGCCTGGGGGGCATTATGTTATAGGGTCAGATCGCTGATCTGACACTTTGCAGAGCACTGTGTCAGATCAGCGATCTGACAGGCACTGCAGGGATGCTTACAAGCGCTTGCTCTAAGCAGGCGCTTGCAAGCCACCTCCCAGCAGGACCCCCGTCGCCATATTGGATCCGGGGCCTGCAGGGAGGAGGAAGTAGGAGACCCTCGGAGCAACGCAATCACATCGCATTGCTCCGAGTGTCTCAGGGAAGTATGCAGGGAGCCCTCTCCCTGCGCGATGCTTCCCTATGCCCCCGGAACGCTGCTATCATGTTTGATCGCAGTGTTCCGGGGGTTAGTGCCGGATGTCAGCTGCGAAAGTCAGGTGACACCCGGCCGCGCTCCCCCCGAGAGCACGGCCGATCGACTATGACGTACTATCCGGTCACTGGGAAGTCCCAGGTCATCTCGACGAGATAGTACGTCATATGGGATATAGGGGTTAAGAAGACAGTGGGGGGTTAGCTACATGTCTCATTACTCACCGTGCTAACGTGTATGAGGACAGTATACACATGCTGCTAACAGACTGAAAAAACACTAAAGATATGAATAAATAAGCCCTCACCCAACCCCAGGTCACGAAAAATGGAGACGCCATGGGTCTCTGAAAATGGCAAAATTATTATTTTTTTTTTTTTTACAAACTTTACAAAAAATGTTCACCACTTACAGAACCTAGACATGTTTGGTGTCTGTGAACTTGTAATGACCCGGAGAATCATAATGGCAGGTCTGTTTTGGTATTTAGTGAACATGGTAAAAAAAATCCAAAAAACAATTGCGGAATTGCACTGCAATTTCACTGCATTTGGATTCTCCCCCCCCCCCCCCCCTTTCTCCAGTGCATAATACTCGTCCCGCAAAAAACAAGCCCTCACATGGCCATAAACAGAAAAATAAAAGTTATGGCAGTGGGAAAATGGGAACAAAAAAAATGCTAACCCAAAAAACGGAAATACCCTTGGTCTTTAAGGGGTTAAATACCCTGTAGTAAATAAACTGCATAGTGCATGAAAATAATATATGGTAGTTAGTTATTTTTTTTTATAAAAAAAAATGCAAAAGCTGTCTTCTCCACAGAATTCTGACCAATATGAGAGGTGATGACATAAAGAGGAGCCTATCACAGCTTGAAACCAAGTGGCTTGGGAGATTTATGGCACTGGAACGTACCGTTTTCAATTAAGTTTTGAGCTTTGCCCCTTTTCTGAGAGTGGATAGTTTCCATTATCACTTATTTTATCTTTTAATTGCTCTTACATTGCAGAGAATGCAGACATGTTATGGGAAATTTATCATCAGGGCTGTCTAAGATAAAAGGGTTTTCAGCTATTTATCGCATTTAAATAGAGGACTTTAGCTCACAGGTAGAAATGCTTTGAGTCTAGTGTTAGATTTTCTTTTCTCCTTTTTGTCCATCCTTTAATTTTTAGGATGGTGTTCCTTTCATTGCGGGACTCAAGTAGAAATACAAATACCGAGGAACCAGGAGACATCATGCACACAAGTATAAAACCTACATGTGTATAAATGCTCTTACATCACTTTTCACTACCAATTTCTACATTTTTGTCATTATTGCACATTAGGGTTTGGGGCAGTTTCTTTGATCACTTTGCTGTTAATTTTCTATTAACATTTTTTTCCTATCATTTTCTTTTTGTTGGTTGGACCTATTGTCTTTGCACTTAGTCTCTTTTGCTGCATAAAATTTGTAAGTAATATTTATTTGACACTGTGTACCGCCTTCACTTACCGTAAATTTCATTCATTCACGTGTTTACAGGATATTACACGCATAGTGATGTTCTCACTTTCTCGTTCCACTCTTCTTCCTCTCCTTTTGCTTACTGGGGTCTTCCTGCACTTGTCACATTCCCCTTTTTTAAATCATAATTTTTGTTATTTGCAATTCTTGTGCCCTGTTCACATTTGTCCACCACATAAAAAAAACTAATTTTTCCCACTATAATTTTTCTATTTATTTTAAATTTTCTAACTTTTCATTTCATGCTACTCCTACATTTTATATTTTCTAACCTTTTATTTTTTTCCCTTTACAATAATAATTAAAAAACAATTCCTGGTTCACGATAATGGGAACTGTTCTCCTTGCGGCCAATTCCATTTTTGATGTCTCCCATTCTGACTCCCATCCTCCCTTTTTTCCTCCTTCACAAATCTGGTGGCTGGCTTGCAGGCACGTGGTAATACAACACTATCCGGCGCTAAGGACTTGTACTTACAGCGGCGCTCACCGTTGGCGGTCCCTGTGACGTTGTGTTGGCTCCACACCCTTCTGTGCTCCGATGGACGCGCCAGCATGCTGTCTGGACCCCGTGAATACAGCATGTGATGTGGCTGCCCCCACGTTAGCGCAGCACACAGCTGACTGATGCAGCAGTTTGGCTGCGCCAGCGTATAGTCAATGTATCTATGCAGTCAGCATATACCCTTTTTTGAGGAAGCATTTGGCGAAACGCACATCAGGGAGTTTATTGGTAATTATGATGTGCTTACTTTTTCTTCTGAAGTGCATTTTCCTGTATGTGTTTATTTTGGCCACAGGGATTCTGGCATTTACGTCCTCAGGTACCAGCTGCTTCACCAGTGTTTTAGCTTTTTGATAATGAAGCACTATCACTTTATTTGGCGATTTATGTGGTAGTCTTGAAGTAATTGGATTGGATAATTGGTGCCATTTTATAACTAACAATATGATTTGACTTTGCACTTTATTATTGAAAATTTTTAGCTCTGTTTTTTTTTGTTCTGCCTGTACTAGTCAATGGCCCCCCTTCGTCATAGTCCATTGTTGAAAGTGCTCTCCATCAGCCCCTAGCGGCGTTACAGCCATCCCCTTCCCCACTCCATGTTGACAAGTGTGCAGTGGAATATTGTCTCCTGGTACTACATGCATTTATAGTAGCATTTGGGCCACTTGGAATTACAGCCTTTTTCTACATTCTTTTACAATCATGCATGTTATGGCATCATTGTTTTCACATCATCTGAACACTTTTTTGCTATCTATGTTTGGGTTTTCTTCCTCCATCTACTATGGCAAGCTTCCAAACTGACCACTCAAGTTCCCTCAGTCAAAACATCATTAAAGCTTGCATCAGTGCTGGCACACTTTCTCACAATGTACAACCCCTGGCAAAAACTATGGAATCACCGGCCTTGGAGGATGTTCATTCAGTTGTTTATTTTGTAGGGGAAAAAAAAAAAAAAAAAGCAGATCACGGACATGGCACAAAACTAAAGTCATTTCAAATGGCAACTCACCGGCTTTAAGAAACACTAGAAGAAATCAAGAACAAAAAATGTGGTAGTCAGTAATGGTTACTTTTTTACCCAAGCATAGGGGAAAAATTATGGAATCACTCAATTCTGAGGAAAAAATTATGGAATCATGAAAAAACAAACAAAAAAAACACTCCAACACATTGCTAGTATTTTGTTGCACCATCTCTGGCTTTTATAACAGCCTGCAGTCTCTGAGGCCTGGACTTAATGAGTGTCACACAGAACTCTTCATCAATCTGGCTCCAACTCTCTCTGATTGCTGTTGCCAGATCAGCTTTGCAGGTTGGAGCCTTGTCATGGACCATTTTCTTCAACTTCCACCAATGATTTTCAATTGGATTGAGATCCGGACTATTTGCAGGCCATGACATTAACCTTATGTGTCTTTTTCCAAGGAATGTTTTCACAGTTTTTGCTCTATGGCAGAATGCATTATCATCTTGAAAAAGGATTTCATCATCCCCAAACATCCTTTCAATTGATAAGGATAAGAAAAGTGTCCAAAATATCAACATACCGTATATACTCGAGTATAAGCCGACCCCCCTAATTTTGCCACAAAAAACTGGGAAAACTTATTGACTCGAGTATAAGCCTAGGGTGGAAAATGCAGCAGCTACCGGTGAATTTCAAAATTAAAAATAGATGCTCCATACCGTTCATTATGGCCCCATAGATGCTCCTTATAAAGCTGTGCTCCATATAGAATGCTCTGCACCGTTCAGTATGGACCCATAGATGCTCCACATAAAGCTGTGCCATATATAATGCTCTGCACCGTTCATTATGGCCCCATAGATGCTCCACATAAAGCTGTGCCATATAGAATGCTCTGCACCATTCAGTATGGCCCCATAGATGCTCCACATAAAGCTGTGCCCCACATAGAATGCTCTGCACCGTTCATTATTGCCCCATAGATGCTCCATATAAAGCTGTGCCATATAGAATGCTCTGCACCGTTCAGTATGGCCCCATAGATGCTCCACATAAAGCTGCCCCATATATAATGCTCTGCACCGTTCATTATGGGCCCCATAGACTGCTGTGCCATATACAATGCTCTGCACCGTTGCCCCATAGATGCTCCATAGAAAGCTGTGCCATATACAATGCTCTGCACCGTTGCCCCATAGATGCTCCATAGAAAGCTGTGCCATATACAATGCTCTGCACCGTTGATTATTGCCCCATAGAAAGCTGTGCCATATACAATGCTCTGCACCGTTGATTATTGCCCCATAGAAAGCTGTGCCATATAGAATGCTCTGCACCGTTGATTATTGCCCCATAGATGCTCCACATAAATATGTACAATATATAAAGCTGCTGCTGCAATAAAAAAAAAAAAAAAAAAAGACATACTCACCTCTCTTGCTTGCAGCTCCTCAGCGTCCCGTCTCGGCGTCTCTCCGCAGACTGTTCAGGCAGAGGGCGGTGCGCAGATTAGTACGTCATCGCGCCCTCTGACCTGAACAGTCAGAGCAAGAGGACGCGAAGACGGAGCGGCGCCCGGCGTGTGGAACGTGGACAGGTGACTATGAGATACTTACCAGCTCCCGGCGTCCCTGGCTCCTTATCCCGGACAGCTGTTCTCCGGGTGCCGCAGCCTCTTCCTCTGTCAGCGGTCACGTTACCGTCAATAGAGGAATGAATATGCGGCTCCACCCCTATGGGAGTTGAGTCCATATTCATAACTTTAATGAGCGGTACTATGTGACCGCTGAACAGGGGAAGAGCTGCGGCACCGAAGACCGTGGGACCTGGGACGGGCAGGGGGAGCGCCGGGACTAGGTGAGTATGCGACACGCTCTCTCCCCCTCACCCGCCGACCCCACAGCTGACCGTGACTCGAGTATAAGCCGAGAGGGGCACTTTCAGCCCAAAAATTTGGGCTGAAAATCTCGGCTTATACTCGAGTATATACGGTAAACTTGTGCATTTATGGAAGAAGTAATGACAGCCATCTCCCCAGTGCCTTTACCT
This sequence comes from Ranitomeya variabilis, assembly GCF_051348905.1. NCBI lineage: Eukaryota > Metazoa > Chordata > Amphibia > Anura > Dendrobatidae > Ranitomeya > Ranitomeya variabilis. The sequence continues at coordinate 382,471,423 of NC_135233.1, read as the reverse complement.
GACATGCAGCCCCATATCATCAATGACTGTAGAAATTTGCATTTTCTCTTCAGGCAGTCATCTTTATAAACCTCATTAGAACGGCACCAAACAAAAGTTCCAGCATCATCACCTTGCCCAGTGCAGATTTGCGATTCATCACTGAATATGACTTTCATCCAGTCATCCACAGTCCACGATTGCTTTTCCTTAGCCCATTGTAACCTTGTTTTTCCTGTTTAGGTGTTAATGATGGCCTTTGTTTAGCTTTTCTGTATGTAAATCCCATTTCCTTTAGGTGGTTTCTTACAGTTCGGTCACAGACGTTGACTCCAGTTTCCTCCCATTCGTTCCTCATTGCTTTTGTTGTGCATTTCCTGTTTTGGAGACATATTGCTTTAAGTTTCCTGTCTTGACGCTTTGATGTCTTCCTTGGTGTACCAGTATGTTTGCCTTTAACAACCTTCCCATGTTTGTATTTGGTCCAGATTTTAGACACAGCTGACTGTGAACAAACAACATCTTTCGCAACATTGCATGATGACTTAAGGCCCCGTCTCACTTAGCGACGCTAAAGCGATCCCGACAACGATACGACCTGTCAGGGATCGTTGCTGCGTCGCTATGTGTTGTGAACTGTGTTTCTGGGCTCCCTCTGGTGGTCACTAACGGTATTGTGTTAGGTATGTCTTGTTGCAGGCCTGAGCTCCAGCTGTGTCGTTAAGCAGCGGGTGTTTCCTATTTGAGTCTCCTCTGGACTCAGTCTCTTGCCTGGCATCGTTGTATCCAGACCTATTTGGTCTCCTCCGGATTCCTTTCAGTCTGCCTCATGCAAGAAAAGCTAAGTCTGTTTTGTACAATTTGGATCGTTTGCATTATTCAGTGTTTTTGTCCAGCTTGCTTTACATTTGATTTTTGACTCGCTGGAAGCTCTAGGGGGCTGATATTCTCCCTCCACACCGTCAGTCGATGTGGGGGTTCTTGAATGTTCAGCGTGGATGTTTTGTAGGGTTTTCTGCTAACCGCATAGTCCACCATCTATTTTCTGCTATCTAGACTATTGGGCCTCACTTTGCTGAATCTAGTTCATCTCTACGTTTGTGTTTTCCTCTTGCCTCACCGTTATTATTTGTTGGGGGCTTTCTATATCTTTGGGGGTTCAATTTCTCTGGAGGCAAGCGAGGTCTTATTTTTTCCCTCTACGGGTAGTCAGTTCTCCGGCTGGCTCGAGACGTCTAGAACCAACGTAGGCACGTTCACCGGCTACTTTTAGTTGTTTGTGTCAGGATCAGGTATGCGGTTAGCCCAGTTTACACCTCCCTAGAGCAGTATTTATATTTTTGCTATCTTGCCGGAATATCAGAGATCCTCTGCCATTGGGATCATAACAGCTATGTGGTCGCTGGTGAGATGTCAGTGAGATCTTCCAACGATCGCTGCTGCGATCTCACTGTTTGACATCTCACCAGCGACCTGTAGCGACCTGTACAACGATGTCACATGGGAGCTATTATGACGATTCAGTGTCTGAGTCGTCAACGAGGTCGTTGGTAAGGTGTCAAACACAGCGATGTGTGCTACCCAGCGGGACCTCAACGATCAAAAAAAGGTCCAGGCCATTCTGACACGACCAGAGATCTCACAGCAGGGGCCTGGTCGCTGCTACGTGTCACACATAGCGAGATCGCAACTGAGGTCGCTGTTGCGTCACAAAACTTGTGACTCAGCAGCGATCTCGCTAGCGATCTCGCTTAGTGAGACGGGGGCTTTACCCTCTTAAGAGTTTGATAATCCTCTCCTTTGTTTCAATTGACATCTCTCATGTTGGAGCCATGATTCATGTCAGTCCACTTGGTGCAGCAGCTCTCCAAGGTGTGATCACTCCTTTTTAGATGCAGACTAACGAGCAGCTCTAACTTGATGCAGGTGTTAGTTTTGGGAATGAAAATTTACAGGGTGATAACAATTTTTTCCTCAAAATTGAGTGATTCCATAACTTTTTCCTCTATGCTTGGTTAAAAAAGTAACCATTACTGACTACCACATTTTTGTTCTAGATTTCTTTTCGTGTTTCTTAAAGCCAGAAAGTTGCCATTTGAAATGACTTTAGGTTTGTGCCATGTCTGCGATCTGCTTTTTATTCTACAAAATTAAACAACTGAATGAACATCCTCCAAGGCCGGTGATTCCATAATTTTTGCCAGGGGTTGTAGCTAGTCACCAAAACACTGAAAATCCTACCTAAAACCAGTTAATAGACTACAAGGTAACACTCCTGTCACAGTTGATCCCTCTCAATAGCCAAATATGATACAGCAACACTAGCAATCCTCCGAGTACCACTATAATTCACACTTGTACACTAATCCCATCTCATGCAGACACTTCAAAAAGGCATAGGCAACTCCAGTTCTTGGACAAAACTATTTATTAATGCAAATTAACTCCCCTGGAATGGCCGTAGGCAAAGCTCTCAGTAAAAGAGAAATACAAATGCAAGAATAAACTTCTTACCTTATGCTGCAATGTTGGAATTCACTTTTACTGGAGGTTCCATTATCACTCTAGAACCAGAAGGTATTAATGCACAGCTGATCCCGGGTTTCGGCACCAAATTCTGTGATCTAAATACATTCTTTTCTATGTCTTTTGAACTATAAATTAATACGATTTTTTTTTCACGGGCGCTTGGAAAAGCAATACAGCACAGACGACTAGTATGGTGTACTCAGAATTTCTGCTTAATTAGCACATGCAAGCTACTTTAGTGTCACAAAGGAACAGTTCCCTCCGAAATACATAACCAACAGGAACTTCAGGGGTGTGAATACAAATGTGAAACTATGACGTGAAGTCGTTAGTGGCAAAAATAATGTTTGTTTTAATGTAATTATACACACACAGAGGTGTTTGTATAACTACTTGTAGCATCAGTTTTCTTTTCTATTTTTTATGTTAGAGGGCATATTTATTGATTTTTATACATTGTGTTGGAATACGATTTGTTTTCTGACATTTTGATAAGTTCGATGGTATAGATCTGTAATACAGAAGTGTGCATGAGCTCAGTTATTGATAAAACACAAAAAATAAGATGTAAAGATAACTGATGTCAATTTACACTTTACTCTTTCATGATGTGAGATGTACAGACACCATGATTATACTGCACATAACACAGGCACTAATATACACGCAACGTTCACAAGTTATGATTGTTTATGCTCACAACAGGGAACATATTCACACACGAAACACTGATTAAGTCACAGACGTACAAGAAATGGCAAATTTATTTACAGCAAGTCACCTCATGCATGTATACATATGTACAGACATCTATAAAAAAAATTATTATTCTAAACAGCATTAGATAAAAAAATACATGGAGGAAAATATTCACACAGTCATTAGGCACATTGTTTCTGACATTTTTTGTATGTTAACATAAGAGAGGATTTTTAAGTCTGAAATGCCTGATAACAGCAAGTGTACTTTATAGAAAACGAAGGACCTACCCCAGCCTAAAATTTATAGATTCAAAGAAAAAAGAAACCGCATCAAATAAGCTGCGAATGGTGTAGTATGAGGGATGGAAGTTCATAAATGCATTGTGGAGCGTCTCCACTACATGGGATGGAGACTAAAGTATTTTTTTTTTTAAGGGCATTTACAACTTCTGCTTTGTGAACCACCAGACGACCCCTGTAAAATCAGGACCATATGAGCCTCCACTTACGGATGACGTACGGCTCTTAAAATTGGCAGTTGTAGATAACACAAAATTAAAAAAAAAAAGGTTTATAGATACAACTTGCTTCTGACGAGCGGCTCACTTCCGGTTTGCACGTGCTGTGCCGATCATACATTCATTCACCTGAAACAGAACGTTAAATAAATATCGATAATAATATCAATAATAGAGATGAGTGAATAAATGCACAGGACCCCGGTCCAGCAGCCACCGACCTGGCACCAGGGACCTGCACATTTATCTGCTCATCTCTAATTACCATCATGATAACGTTGCTGAATACAGTACAGAAGCATCCATTATAGCTTAATAATCAAATGTTATTATAATTTGATTCATTCTTAAATTCTTGATATCCAGATTACAAATAATAGTGGAGGAAACTTCAGGTAGGAGCATCAACAGGACTCCCCACAGCGATACCTTAAAAGCAAATCTCTCTTCAATACCTTACCTTGCTGGCAAACCTTAAAGAGTTCACAGACTCTGCAAAGTTTTCTTCCAAAGGAGAAATATTAACAAACATCAACCTATAATAAAAAGATATAATTATATATATTAAAAAATTATAAATAGATAAGGAAAGTCTAAGAGTTTTAAGCTGGTTATACACATTACACAGCCGGCTGACTGCTGTCTCCCCCAAACATCGGAAGCGTTCCTGTGTTTTCTTACTTACACTTTTGAGTTTCCACCCAAGCTGTTCTGCAGCAGGTACGTCAGCTTACTATTCCGATACGGTATATGGGCATCCTGCCAGTAGAAGAAATATTATTTTTTTTATGTTAGATTGTAATATTACAAAGAAACATGTAATATACAGACGAGTCCGTACCTTGTTACATAATGAAGTAATAACCATTCCCAATGTGGACAGTGAAGTGTTAATGCTCTGCGTTTCCTTTAACCGATCTCCTGTGGAAAGAGATCGGTCCAGACGCTCACTCCCAGCAAGGTCGATCAGGCTTAGGACAGCTGAAAACAGAACAAAACCTTAGTAAATTTGTGTGTGTATATATATATATATATATATATATATATATATATATATATATATATATATATTTTTTTTTTTTTTTTAACCTGACAAGTGCATGTACGGTAATGCTGCAGCTGGAGAATTCTCTTATTTGAGGGAGACCCCATCAGAGTGAATATTACACTGACGGTCATGTCGGTCCATAAGCATTGAGGAACTTCTATGTCCTACATGGTCACTTATGACATGAAGTTCCGGACTTTAGATGACAATTTTGGAGCCTCCTTGTTCTGGTGATCAGCTGCCCCTTCCTTGTAGGAGCCCAGATAAGCCCACCCGTACTCTACACATACTTACATGATGTCCGGACATCTCTGAGACCGCTCTCCCCCTCTATCTTCAGCTGAAACACACTGTGGCTACGAGACGACCGGTCATTAAGAGCAGTTTTCGCCACAGATCGGTTTGTTTTTGCCATCTGCAGAAGTTCGTGCACCTGACAAACATAAATGCACTCGCATTAGTGAAAAGTAATGAAATACAGTGTAGTCTTATTCTACAGCGAGCTGCGGTTATATCACGGATTCTCCTCACCTCTTCCACGCTGGAAACGTCGACATAACGCAGGTTGGTGACCTGTACTTCGTTGCTGGAGGGACTGACTTTCCGAATGTCATACTCTTGTTTCTTGTCTGGTCGGTTTACCAGCAGATCCCTCAGGGTCTCATTATAAATCTCAAGGAAACTAGCCGTGAACTTATACTTGGGACGACAAAGTAATAAAATCAGTGAAAGCGGCTCCTTGTGTGAAATTCTTGACATACTCAAGGCTGATGAGGAACAGGTCATGTGTTTTAACCCTAAAACTATGCGACTACTGGGCAATCTTATTCATCTGAATCGCTACCAATACTAAACATTGGGTAAGGAAGAAATAAATAAATAAGAGTCCAACCACAGAGCACTAACAATTTAGGAGAACGTCCTTAAAGACGTGGGCACAAGCCACTGACCTGCCAGCCTTTAGACTTCAGCTCATCTGCACAGGTGAAGATCTGCTGGATAGCTCTGGGTATCATTCCCATGGTGTCCACGCATAGGTTTTCTGGACCCTCCATAGTATACGTTTTCCCACTGCCGGTCTGGCCATATGCAAATATGCACACAGGATACCCATCAAGGGCAGACTACAGGAGAGAAAGCCCAGGATAAACTGAGGAAACATGGAGTGAAGCCATCAGTAGAAAGCATGGATGTGAGCCTTACCTGAACCAGCAAAGAGATCTCTTCGAACACGGCCGCCTGACTAGTGCTGGGTGGGAAGATGCAGTCGAAATTAAAGTCATATTTGACAGCCTGACTCTTATCCCGACCGATGTGAGACTAATGGAGATGAAAAAAATAAGTCAGTAACCCCACAGGCACCTCCTTCATTTCACTTTGAACGATAAGCCTACCTCCTCAGTCTTCGTTAACAGTATAGCCTTCTCATCATTAGGGGAGAAAACAATGTGTCCTACAGGTGAAGGCTTCTCCGAGGGCAGAGTTGGCCGGACTCTGCAGAAGACACGAATGTTTCCCTAGTGTGGAAGGGACCAGATGAAGCAGAGAGGTTACATAAGATCACTTACTATTAGAATAGCCGGCGGAGAGTCCGGTGTCTCGTACCTTCAGCTCCTGCACAGTGTTGTGTAACCGTCTGCGCTCGCTTTCCAGCGTGTATATTTGTGTGTCCTTTTCGGTTATACGACATTTCAGATCATTTATCTCCTGGCTTTGCTCTCTGACTGTGGTCTGCAGTCTCGAGTTCTCTCCCTCCAGACAAATCAACCGCCCCTAGAAGAAGGTTTAACCAAACCGTGGTCAGCGACCGATTAATGACAACCTGCATGAAGTGGCCCATGGGATCAGCAGGAAACATACAATGAAAATCCAATAATGCACATGTACTTCACCTCCTTGTCCTTTAGCTGCTGTGTCACACTCTGATTAGTTGTCCTGAGCTCGTCCACCGCACATTTCTCAGTAGCCAGTTCTGATTCCAGCCTCTGGCTGAGCTCGGTCAGCCGCTGCACCTCCTTCTCCGTCTGCGACAACTTCTTCTGCTCAGATTGCAGCTTGGCCTCTGATGAACTAAATACGGGATAGAACACAATGTTGTAGAATATAAAGCAAATGGGGTAAGACTAGAGAGGTTTATATGCAAAGCCCTGCTAGGAAGGAGGATGCCAAGATAAAGGACGGGGTGTAACGCAAGATATAAGCCTTCATTCACCATAGCTGCTGGCTGAGGCCACCATTCTGGTTTGTAAGAAGCTCCACTTGCTTCTGCAGTTGCTCCCTGGTGGTCTGGAGACGAGCATTTTCACCTGACAAGGATTGTACTTTGCCTTTGTAATTAGTGACCTTGTCCTTCATGTCATTAACTTGGCCCTTCAGATCCCACGCGGCGCGTTTGCCACCTGCTGAAGCTGCCACCTGTGGAGCTGGAGGATGAGGAAAGAAATAAGAGTTAATATTCAGCAATATCGACTATTAGATGCTATAACTTCAGTCTCGCCATATTTACCCCACATCCCTCCAGTCTTATTCACTACCATGAGAGATGAGGTGTGATGACATACGATACATGCTCTTATGTGTGTGTGTCTACCGGTGCGGAGGAGACGTACAACACTAGTATCAGCCTGCCGCAGCCCAGGTGCTCGCTAATATGGAAGCTTACCTGCTGCTGGTCCTTTCACTTTAGCAGCACCTGTAGGGGGGGAAAAAAAAATTACAATTTCCTAAATGTTAAGGAATTAAAGCGGATCTGTCACTAGATCTAAACATATAGGAAAGATATATATCTTGGTACCGTGTTAGCCAGTAGATAGAAAAATATTTAGAATTGAGAGTCCTCAGTGGTTGATACCTTTTAATGGCTAACTGAAAAGATGGTAACAAATTGCAAGCTTTCGAGACTACACAGGTCTCTTCATCAGGCAAAGACTAAAAGAAATTCTGTCACATATTTATGCACAATATAGCACAGGAAAAAAAAAAAAGAAAAAAGAAAACTTTCAATTTGTTACCATCTTTTGAGACAGCCATTAAAAGGTATCAACCACTGAGGACTCTCAATTCTAAATATTTTTTTTTAGATCTAAACATATAATCTGTTTATCTCATCACCTGGCCCTGATGAGGAGAAAGAGTCAGGGTGGATTGATTTAAATCACGCCGATTTAAATCATGATTTAAATCACGATTTAAATCAAAAGATTTTTTTTAATATAAATCACGATTAAAATGAGAAGTGAGAGCAGTGCGCATGTGCGCCCATAGTTACACGGACGAAACTAGGGGCAACGATCTAACGCCAGGGTGAGGGGGGGACCCCAAAGTAAGTAAAAATCTTTTTTGTTTTACTATATGGCAATAGGTAGGTGTTTAAAAGCAGCATGTCTTAATTGTATAAACTATTAATAGCCTCCACATTTTGTTCATACTGCCCCTTTAATTCCACACTTCTAGCTTGGTTTCACTTTTGGTTTAGTTTCTTTTTCCATTCAGTTGACATGCCCAAACTTGTTGGATAGTCAGCAGTACTTGGCTGTAGTAACAATCAAACTTCATAAGTGATCTGTGTGAGCCATGGCAGGTCGTAAGAGAGACCCTATTTGGGTTCATTTTGTTGAGATGCCAGCAGCAGATCTTGGAAAGAAAGGTGCAAGAGCAAAGTGCAAATACTGTCAAAAGGATATCCAAGGACTTGTTTGCCGTTTGAAATCACATTATGAAAACTGCAACCAGAAGGGAAATGAAGATGTTGATAGTGAAGTGTTTCTTTGGTCATCTTCATCACCGCACTTCTCATGATGTTGCCTCATTCACGCCACCAGGCCTTGCATCTCTTTGTTGCATCGTTTGCATTTTGCACGCATGCCTGCCTTACCGATAGGCGAAGGAGCTTCATTAAAATATTCCCAAACTGGGTCTCTTTTACGGCCTGCTGCCATTATAAGGAAAGAATGTAATAAACCTCAGATCGTACACACAAACAGATCCAGACTTGTCTGTCTGTGGCTATGCTGCAGTATTGTGCTCAAAGTTTCACTTTCATTTTTTTGTCTGCTTGCCCTTCCTCCTCAAAACACTTAGATTCACATTCTTCTTGTGTTGTGCAGATCTATTCCACTCCAAACAATCAGAAACATATTGTCTAACTTCTTGGACTTGGCACTGAAGGGGTTGATTCTGTATTCATAGGTTTGTAGAACAATAGGATTAAGGTCTTTTTCTCAACTCTGTTCATGTTGTAACATTTTTGCCATGAAGAAGAGGCTGGGACCTCTGCGGAGTCAAATTCAGTTTTGAGAACTGCGTAAGTAAAGCGAGCGTCTGTGATAATATAGGAGAGAAACTGCCCACTAATCCTACAGAAACCTCTGGAAGAGCATGGCATTGTGAATGTTACACATATACAGCCTTTATTCTACTGAGTTAAACAACTCAGCTTTATCTCATGATGGAAGAACCTTTGGATGGTAAAATATTTTCCTCAAAAAGCAGTTTATTGAAAAAAATCCGATTTAAATCAAAAAAATCCGATTTAAATCAAAAAAATCCGATTTTTTTGATTTTTTTTTAAAAAACATTGATTTTTATCCATTCTGGAAAGAGTTAAGGTACCTTCACACTCAGCAACTTTACAACGAGAACGACAACGATCCGTGACGTTGCAGCGTTCTGGATAGCGATCTCGTTGTGTTTGACACGCAGCAGCGATCTGGATCCCGCTGTGATATCGCTGGTCGGAGCTAGAAGTCCAGAACTTTATTTGGTCGTCAGGTCGGCGTGTATCGTCATGTTTGACAGCAAAAGCAACGATGCCAGCAATGTTTTACATGGAGCTAACGACCTGTGAGAACGATCAGTGAGTCACCGTTACGTCACAGGATCGCTCCTGCATCGTTCTGGAGCTGCTGTGTTTGACGTCTCTACAGCGACCTGAACAGCGACGCTGCAGTGATCGGCTCGTTGTCTACATCGCTGCAGCGTCGCTGAGTGTGACGGTACCTTAACTTTGAACACTGACTAATTCTTTCTGCAGAAGAAACGGATGGCTGGCACACGACTTGTATTTGGATGTGTGGTGCTAGTGAACGGAATCTGAGATCCCATGAAGAGATAAAGTCAATAATCACTGCACTCATACCCGGAAGAATTTTTGCTTCAAGTGAAAATATTTATTTATAAGTGATGAGCGACAGGCATCGCTCATCACTTATAAATAAATATTTTCACTTGAAGCAAAAATTCTTCCGGGTAGGAGTGCAGTGATTATTGACTTTATCTGTAATTCTTTCTGAACACTCAGCATTTTAGGAGTCCGGCTATGAACACTGCTACATATTAGGAGACCAAGTGTAATCGAGCTGAAATGTCCGTCTCTGCCTACACGGCGTGTGTGACAAATTACTGTCCTCTCACTAAATTCTGTCACTTGCTCAGAAGAAGCTGCAGTCTGCACAGTGATGCAGTAAGAAAGGCCACAGCCGCCATTCAGCAACCTTTTCACCAGAATTATGGCTTAAAACAGTTTGACTTGATGCAGAATTCTGAGTCGATTTGACGTTTACGTGCCAGACTCCAGCACATGGCCATAATCGATGAGCGGGGGCCCGAGGCTTCCGGCAGCACGGTAAGTGCGTAATTACAGTTTCTAACACCATCTGCTGCCAAAACCAAGATTACCAAGGAGAGCTCTGCACATGTACATTGTATCTGTGCTACCTCAGGAAGGTCCTGGCTGTCAGTCACAGGGGCAGGAGGGAGAGGAAATTAATATTTATCAAAACCCATGTAGCAAAGCCAGGTAGGATAAATCCTAGCACTGCACATCTTAGATGCACCTGCCTAGCCAGGGCCTGTGCTCACTAGGTGTCAGTCTGTTGGTTGGAGCAAAGTTGAGTAAGCTGAAGCTGGTGAGTGACCATCCAAAATGTGAGCTATACCTGAGAAAGACATGCCAGAGTCCTTCTCTGAATGGAGACTGCATGGGTCAACTAGGAAAGCAGAGCAATCTGCATGTTGGAGGTGCAGAATAACGTGTGGAAGCTGCAACCTGGTCAGTGTGAACTGTGCTTGGAGATGAACAGTTCTGTTTGGTGATGGAAGCTGCTTGAGCTCAGGGTCCTTCGAAATGCGTCATCCAGGAACTGGAATCTTTTTCTTGGGACTTTTTCCTTGCATGCTATAACTGCTCAATTGATGATGTGGATTTTCCTTTGCACAAGGTTTCTATTGATGGAATAAACTACCATTTATCTAAAATGCTGGATCAAATGCCCCCTTTTTTGGACAGGCTTTCCTTGGCTCTGGGATCCTGTGCACTCGTGGATAGGCAGCTGATCATACTGTCCATGTTTCAGAATATACATTGTAAATATAGAAAAACTTTTTTCTATTTTTTCTATATTTACTATGTATTGCTTTTTCTGACTTGAACGCCCCGCCCTTCACCATGCTGTGATTTTAATTACATCCAAACACAGTTGGTTCTAACCTCCTCTATAAATACAGGCTTTACCATTTTATTAGCCATAGGTAAGTGTTCACACTAGGCAGACAGGTTAGTTACCCATTCGATCTGAGATTACCTTGACGTTTGGTGAATGGGCTCACAACATTTGGCCAAATTTTGTGCTAAAAATCTCATGTGTTTTTTCATAAATTTCACAAGCCATTATGCTGTTCACATTTCATGTATTGCACATTTTCTTGCTTTAGCACAATAAACTTGAGTGCAGCCATTATCTATTTGCTATGTCAGAATATACATTGACCCCGCTCGTTGACCCGCTTACCTCCGCTGTTCACCCGGTTCTTCTGCTGTAGGACCTGAAGAGACTGTCGACCTGCAGACGAGAGAATAAACTTATTCTATTGCTCTGTACCAAGTATCCGCACTGGGTTATCAGAAAGACAGACAACACCCATTACATTATTTCCCAATGTCAAGCACTTCTATGTCTGCCCAGGCACAAGTAGAAAGAGGAATATTCCCTTATTGTGAGATTAAAGACCCCATTCACACAATGAGTCTTGTTTATTAATCCCGAACTGAACAGATCAGCAACGATTACTTGTAAGTGACTAACTGCATAATCTATCAGGGACCCACGGCAACCACTTTCCTTTTGTATGTCACAGGGGGGAGGATCCTGGCTTTGACCCTCTAACTATTTTGGTCACCAAGACCCTCTCCCCCATCAGTCCTAAGAGACAGAGTCCCACATGAGTGACCACCAGTCCATATATTGTGTATATGAGTAGTGGTGACGCATGTGCACTACTGCTCCACTCATCCTCAAGGAACAGAACTTGTTCCCAGCGTTATCAGACCCGGACAACTCCGCAACACAAACTGGAAACCCTGAGGTCCCTTACCTATCACTTGTGGCTTAGGCAGAGCAACAGCTGTAGTGACACGAGGTCGGAAAGAGGCAATACTTGCAGCTACTCGCGCCTTTGGTGCCTCACTGATTGGGGACGATTTCAGACGTTTCTGAGGAGGGGAAGGAAGATGAATCGTCACCTTGACCCGACGCTACAGACACCAGAGTGAAGAAATGAAGGGTAAAAAAAAGCAGCATGACACACACCCCCAGCTCTGCCTTTACCCTGGATGACTGCTCCAGGTTCTCCTCGCTCCGAGACCGCTTTCTGCTTGGAGGGATGGGGAGACGCGACATCTTCAATGGCTGCTGAGACTTTGGATTCTCCATAATCAGAGACTGAAAAGCAAATGATTGGACACATCAGAATGTGGACAAGTGCAAAGACTCCATAAGGCTATGTGCACAAGTTGCAGATTTACCCGCGGATCCGCAGCAGTTTTCCATGTGGTGTACAGTACCAAGTAAACCTATGAAAAACCAAATCCGCTGTGCACATGCTGCGGAAAATACCGCGTGGAAACGCTGCGTTGTATTTTCCGTAGCATGTTCATTCTTTGTGCGGAATTGCGGGGATTCCGCACACATAGTAATGCATTGATCCGCTTACTTCCCGCATGGGGCTATGCCCACCATGGACAAAGTAAGTGGATCATGTGCGGTTGGTACCCAGGGCGGAGGAGAGGAGACTCCAGGCCCTGGGAACCATATATCTGTAAAAAATAAAAAAAAAATAAAAAAAAGAATTAAAATAAATTGTGATATTCTCACCTTCCGGCGGCCCTCACAGCCTTCCCGCTCCTCGCGATGCTTCCGTTCCCAGTGATGCTTTGCGACAATGACCTGTGATGATGTGCGGTCTCGCGTGATGCTGGGTCATTGCCGCAAGGCATCACTAGGAACGGGAGCATCGTGAGGAGCTGGAAGGCTGCAGGGGCCGCCGGAAGGTGAGAATATCACGATTTTTTATTATTTTTAATATTATATCTTTTTAGTATTGATGCTGCATAGGCAGCATCAATAGTAAAAAGTTGGTCACACTTATCAAGCACTATGTTTGACAAGTGTGACCAACCTGTCAATCAGTTTTCCAAGCAATGCTACAGATCGCTTGGAAAACGCTAGCATTCTGCAAGCTAATTACGCTTGTAAAACGCTAGTGTTTATTGGGAATATGCGTGCCAATTCTGCATGCGTTATACCCGCGCCAGGGAGTTGCGGAATTGCCGCGGAAATTTCCGTGGCAATTCCGAACATGTGCACATAACCTAAGAAGGTGTGCCCTGCATGATCAGCGCCTTCCTGCCCTCCAGAAGCGGCAGTCACATGCGGCCACCCCCTATGGCGGCAGTACTGAGCCAGTTATCAGAATCAGTGGGGTTCTCAGAAGTTGACTGTCCCATATCAGGAATAACTAAGCAGGTAAATAATTGTTGTTTTTCACCTTCCGATTACTAGGACTTTTTACCCCTATTGGACATTGCTTTAGGAAGGATTGTGGGTTTTTTTTGTGATCAGGACAAGTATTTGTTGGACACAACATATCGTACTGGGGGGGGGGGGGACATTGAGTGAATTCCTTCTTGGGTTTCAAAAAAATAGAAAAAATTAAATCAAGAAGCATTGGAGAGTTCTGCTAGTTTTGTTCTTCGGATCTAGATAATGACAAATATATAAAGAAAAAAAATATGCAGTTCAGATATGGTTCATTTTTTGCAACGTTCATAGTATGAGAAAAATGGTGGCGACATGATTCTCCAGGTCAGTATCACTGCCATGATTGATCAGGTTGTACTGGGAGAAGTGGACGAGTCCTCCCCAGTGAAAACTGATAACATCTACTTGGACTTAAAGAAAAAAAATAACTCCGTAGGTGCCAAGTATTTTGATTTCTGAAATCTGCACACGTCCCTATAATACCGGTAATGACATATTCAGTGTTTTGGATCAATGTGCCATCCGTGTGTTGTGCAGGATTTACCCGGGCCCCTAGACTTGTATTGGCCATTGTCATCCATGCTGCTGGTAAACAACAGACATGTCTTCATGTGAAAACCCGGACATGTGAAGATCACCATAGGATTTAAAAGGTGTGTCTCCGGTAAGTGTGAAGCCGGATTCCACGTGTACTGGAGACTCCATGTGTAGGGGCCTTACATTGTGTGTCCAGTTCAACACGACACATTAAATGAAGGGTCCTCTGTGAGGACATTGGGTGGATGTTGGGGGTTGCTTTCTGGCTGCAGGATAAATTTGGAGCCGATCAGACGCCTCCTGCTGGTATTCCATGATGGATAAGAATCTGCCGGGATTTCTCAGCACCGAGGACATCATGAATCCTGACCAAATCCTAAAGTATATTTGCTGGAATGCAGCCACAAATTTGCAGACCCACCATCTTGCGTCAGTGCTCCTGCAGACCTTCATTATTGTGCCGCTCTCTGGCCTCCAGGGAACCATGCTTCTGTGACAGCCAAATATTTCACATTTTCCTTCTCCGTTCAGGAAAGCTGCTGACATTTTCTGCCCCCAGTTCCTGTATTTCCATGCATAGATGAGTCACTTGTCCTCGTTTCTATGTATTAGCTCTGGATTTTGGCTGCTATTCTTCCACAAAGACGACTTCTGTCCTGACTTCTCCGGACAGTACATGAGTGCCATGTGGTTCCTCTGTAACTGCTGTTCTGCGCTTATGGCCCTCATGGATGTGACCCGATTCTCACCAGAAGCTACAGGATGGCCCCAATTCATAGAGGCCAATGAACTGGTACTGACGAGGTGCCTGAACGTGAGTAAACTGTATACCTCAGTCGAATGTATGGTGCGGGCTCAGGTCCTGAACCTGCTCCCGACAAAGGACGTACAATTATATTCTACGTAGGGAAAAGGAAGAAAATTATTTTACCTTTTTAGTCCCCTGTAGGGAACTTGAACAAGTTTACGATCCCCTCTAGGCTATGAAGGGTACAAATGCCGGCAAGACGTGGGGGTCTTCAATCAGCCCCCTAGCTTCCCCTAGTGAATAGAGCTTGATCTGCTCCTGAGCTGCTATATACACACCCTGCATCCATTTACATTTGGTAACAAAGGGGTTAAAGCGTCTAAAGAAACTTCTTGGGAACTGACAGGCGACATAATAAAACAATCTACAACTAGGAAGACAAGGACTTAGATTGACATTTCCCTTCCAGTGAGGGACACAATGTTTCCTGGTATTATCCCCGAGGAGGCGCCACATCTCGTCCATTCCTCCATGGCTGACAGTGTGGGGTTACAGGGGTCTTCTGCAGCAAAACACAAACTCTGCTTCCCTCATCCACCTCGGGTCCAGCACTGACCCTCCACCACTGCTCACAGGGTCTGTTTTTCTGCAGTGTTGCCCGTCATGTCAGTGATATTTGCGGCTCGTGCTGTCACCTCAACTAGAACTCAAATATCTTCGCAAATACCAGGTATGCTGCCTTCCCCTCCCTCCTCCTTCACAACACGGTTACACGTACCTATGCCATTATAATCTCCTCTATATTACTACAGACGCAGACTATGCTGTGCCTTATATGACATTACAGTCATTTCCTTCTACTTTTTGCATCATAGTACGGTATGTTCCACCCTCATTTTATTTGTCTCACGCCCCCATGCTTGATATTCGGCGGTCTCACTCAGCCTGACACTTGCTTGTCTATCCTAATTTTTTACCTTAATGACCTAAGTATCTCTTGTCATGGATGTGACATTTTGCATTGTGTAACTTTGTGGTTCTCTGAACTGTGTATATATTCTTTTTGCTCATTATGTTTTTTCTTTCGTTTCATTTTGTATATATTTGTAAATAGTGTTTTCTTTATGTTCTGTTCACGTTTGTAGTAACTGATGAAGGTCCATATACAGGACCGAAACGTTTTTGGCTACTACGATTAAAATTTCACAAGCATTAAGTTGAGTGCCAGGGTCTTTCTTTTAGTATCATATGGTGTGGGAACCTACCTGGGCACCACTAGTAGTAGTGCACACGGTGTTATCTTTGACTCAACTAGAACTCAGTGATTGTCTGCAGTGCTGACAAAGTGAAGTTAGCGCTGCAGACAATAACAGACACTGGGAGCATTGGTAGAGTCAGTCTCTGACCAGGGGAGGGTGAGGAAAGCTAAAGGGTTTTTTTTGTTTTAAATCAAGCTGCAATGAGAAACCAGAAACTCCCCGTCACCTGTTGTAATCAGAGCAGACTGTGAGCGCTGCCGTCCATCTCTGCTGGCTGCAGCCCGCTCCAGACTATGTGCACACAACTGCCATAAATGCACCACAAGGGGAAAAAACCCATCCCTGCCACAGTCACCTGACCACTGCAGCCAGTGACTGGCCTCAGCTGTCACAAAGCCCAGTGATTGGCTGCAGTGGTCACATGCGTGGACATGCCATCACCCGCCATGTAACCAGAGAAGTGGGGGGGTATATAGCGGACCCCGGCTTCCCCATCATTATTTCTTATATCCGAAGATTAAAAACTAATTCCTCAGGACGACACAGAAGTCTATTTCTTATTCCATTTTTTTTTTTTTTTTTACAAAGTTTAACAATAAAAGTACAATAATAAAATACCGTACAGCGAGGAGCCTGATGGGAATCCGTTTAATAGGGGCTACAAAACCTATAAAACTGGCACAAAAAAATGGGCATCAGTGGCCACGGAGGGCGTCACTGGAAGGGTTAAATGACTTTGGGACGCTGATCTTCCCCCACATTACATAGTGATGGCCGCATGATGTCCAGGTCACGCCGGGCATCAGACACGGCAGACGGCCACTTCTCACATTGGCGCGATCTGATGACAGGAAAGTGTCGTACAGATCTGGGCCCGAAAGACCTGAACACGATGCGGCCACCAGTATGTATGGTGGGGGGAGATCAGGGGCCCAAAGCCATTTAACCCTTCCAGTGACGCCTCAGCGCCCACTTTGATGCCCATTTCTGTGCCAGTTTTATAGGTTTTGTAGCCGCTGTTAAGCAGATTCCCATCAGGCTCCTCGCTGTACGGTGTTTTATTATTGTAGATAAACCTGGAAAAAAAAAAAAAAAAAAAGAAATTTCTGAATAAGAAACCAACTCTAGTAGTGTCCCGATGTCTCTGAGCTTCTCATTCGCTGGAGATAAAATAGCTGATAACTGAGAGCAATAGCATGAAGAGCACAGGGAGTGACACTACAAATCCCAGCATGTCCTGGGAGCCGCACAGTAACAGGTGAGGAAAGGAGCAGAGACCGGAGGGACACACTGCAGCACTGACCGGACAGCGCCGGTAACGGTGATACCTGTGAACTAGACCGAGCTCAGCCGCCTCTCCGTACCCCCAGGCTCAGCTCCGCACGACTCCCCGGGCTCGGCCCCGCACGTACCTGCACGGCTCCCGGGCTCCGTTCTCCTCACCAGCCGCAACTCCTACTCTTCAAATTCAAAAGGAGCGTCGGTTAGATCCTAAAAGTCCCGCCTAAGTGTAGGCGACCAATGAAAGCTCAGTGGCGGCGATAGACGCGTTCCCATTGGACACTTTTTCTAAATAAAATTCATCAGAACGATTGTGTCAGCCAATCAGAGTCCAGACGGTCAGGTTTGGCTTCCTGTGATTGGTGAAGAGCTCGCCTGTCTCTTCTGACGGCTGCTGCAGGGAGGAAGTGACGATGGCGAGGCGGAGACAGGACGAGGCGGGCGGAGGACACAAGCTTTGTGCGCAGCTCCGAGAAACGGTCCGGACTCCGGCACATCCCGGCGCTGGCTGAGGCTCCTGCGAGTGGCGGCTCCTGCGGCAGTGAGTACAGAGCGGCGGCGCTGCCGTGAGAGTGGCGGCTGCTCGGGGCTGCGGGTGACGGCGCCTGACAGACGCAGATTGACTGATTGGCTGTAAAGTTTGACATGATCGTCTGCGATGAGCGCGAACTTCTGAGGATCGGCGGCGGATTTGTGGGCGGATTTCTGTGTTTTCTCCGCGGCGCACCGTCCTCTCCGCAGGAGGCTCCCGGGCCGCTGACGGTTGTGTCTGGGGTTTTCCCCTTAGGTCTCATCCTTTCTGTTCAGAGCGTGAAATCCGCGGCAATTCCGCCGGAGGCCTCCTGGGACCGGTGCAGACTGTCGCTGCGGATCCGCGATAAAATCCACAGAGATTCTATACCTAGAATAGTCCGATGTGACTGAAGTGTGAGAGAAATGCACGTGGGGAAACAAGTGGGAGGGGAATCATCAGAGGAAGCCATGCTGTGTAGAGCCGCAGCGCCCCCTACCGCACGGGCAGCCGCAGCGCCCCCTACCGCACGGGCAGCCGCAGCGCCCCCTACCGCACGGGCAGCCGCAGCGCCCCCTACCGCACGGGCAGCCGCCGCACTGTGTGTATTGGGGCATCAATCCACCTGGTATCTGCCTGGTGTGAACGAGCGCTAATACCTCACCCCGGAGGCAGAATATTGTGGAGATGTGCGGGCTCACAGAGTGTGGTGACGGTAGAGATAAGTGGGGTGGTCCTCGGGGGGGGGCCGCGGCCTGATTATCAGCGTCTGGTTCTCTCCTGTCAGTGGCCACGTGACGTGATGCTACAGTGTATGTGCTCTGCCACAGGGAGGACAGCCGGGCACACGGCAGGTGGGGGGCATCTTCCTGGCTGGAGCACAGAACCGGTGGATGGGGGGCAGTGTCCGTGGCATGTGAGAGGGGGGCAGTCTCTGTGGCGTGTGGGTGACCAGAGGAGGGGGGGGCAGTCTCTGTGGCGTGTGGGTGACCAGAGGAGGGGGGGGCAGTCTCTGTGGCGTGTGGGTGACCAGAGGAGGGGGGGGGCAGTCTCTGTGGCGTGTGGGTGACCGGGGGGGGGGGGGCAGTCTCTGTGGCGTGTGGGTGACCAGAGGAGGGGGGGGGGCAGTCTCTGTGGCGTGTGGGTGACCAGAGGAGGGGGGGGGGCAGTCTGTGGCGTGTGGGTGACCGGGGGGGGGCAGTCTCTGTGGCGTGTGGGTGACCAGAGGAGGGGGGGGGGGCAGTCTCTGTGGCGTGTGGGTGACCAGAGGGGGGGGCAGTCTCTGTGGCGTGTGGGTGACCAGAGGGGGGGGGCAGTCTCTGTGGCGTGTGGGTGACCGGGGGGGGCAGTCTCTGTGGCGTGTGGGTGACCGGGGGGGGCAGTCTCTGTGGCGTGTGGGTGACCGAGGGGGGGGGGGGCAGTCCCTGTGGCGTGTGGGTGACCAGAGGGGGGGGCAGTCTCTGGCGTGGGGGTGGCAGTCTCTGTGGCGTGTGGGTGACCAGAGGGGGGGGGGCAGTCTCTGTGGCGTGTGGGTGACCAGAGGGGGGGGGGGGGCAGTCTCTGTGGCGTGTGGGTGACCAGAGGGGGGGGGGGCAGTCTCTGTGGCGTGTGGGTGACCAGAGGGGGGGGGGGCCAGTCTCTGTGGCGTGTGGGTGACCAGAGGGGGGGGGGCAGTCTCTGTGGCGTGTGGGTGACCAGAGGGGGGGGGGGGCAGTCTCTGTGGCGTGTGGGTGACCAGAGGGGGGGGGGGCAGTCTCTGTGGCGTGTGGGTGACCAGAGGGGGGGGGGCAGTCTCTGTGGCGTGTGGGTGACCAGAGGGGGGGGGGCCAGTCTCTGTGGCGTGTGGGTGACCAGAGGGGGGGCAGTCTCTGTGGCGTGTGAGTGACCAGAGGGGGTGCAGTCTCTGTGGCGTGTGGGTGACCAGAGGGGGGGCAGTCTCTGTGGCGTGGGGGTGGCAGTCTCTGTGGCGTGTGGGGGGCAGTCTCTGTGGCGTGTGGGTGACCAGAGGGGGGGCAGTCTCCTTGGCCACGGCGTGTTTGGGGTGGGGCGTGAGCCTTCTTGCCCGGGGCGCCCTACTGATATTGATCAGTTTCGTCTCAGTGGTCGGCTCTGATGATCCTCACTGTCTTTCTGTACGTTGTTTCTGAAGCTTCAGTAACGGGTGGGCACCGACCCCATTAGTGACCGGCAATATGCGATTTTGTGGTGGTCACTAAGGGGCTTCATTCTGACACCCCCCTCTTAGAGCAGTACATGTCGCACTGATCGGGGGCTGCCGGTGTTCACCCGACGCCGCTCATCTCTTGGGGGTTTCATATCTATAGTCTGTGACAGTCGCGGGCAGTGCTGCCCCCCCCCCCATCCCGTCTCACCCCGACCCGTCATGTATGTCAGCAATAATCCACAAGCCCCCCCAACACCAGGAAGTGGCCCACGGCCATCAGTCACCTTTCTGGAGGGAGTATCTGTATATTAGTACACCTCTGATAAAGATTTCTAATGAACGCTGCCGCTCTACCTCCGATGCTTCATTCTCCAGTCAGCCGGACGTGACATAACGGGGTCTGTGTGTACAATGTATATCTGGCTTTAGGTCGCCGAAAACATTAGCAAACACAATGTGTAATCTCTATTGGGGCCGTTCTTGATGGGCCACATCAATGGGCATCAAACTGGGCAAGTAGCCAGTCTTCACCGAATAAGTAACTGGTGCATTTCAGGGGTTAAATGAGTGACCTGAATGCGATGCTGGGAGATCAGTGGCCCAGTCATTTAACCCTTTCAGTTCCCACTTTGATGCCCATTTTTGTGTTTATTTTGTGACTTTTGTAGCCGCTTTAAGCGTATTCCCATCGGGGCTCTTCGCTGTATGGTATTTTATTTATTTAATTTTTTTTTGTCGCTAAACCTGTACAATAGAAAAAAGGGAGAAATTGCCAAATAAGAAATCATCAAAACCAGAGTTTGCACCACATGGAACCTGCCACTAAGGCTTCTTTCAAATTTCCGTCGGTAGTCGCCCGTCGCAAAGCGACGGCGCTACGTACCGATGGAAGTGTGGCCTTTCACAATTCTGTCTGCAGTCCCGGCCAGGAAAGAGACATTTCCTGCCGGGCATGCGCAGACGGAAAAACTGGATACAACGCACAGACAAAAGTTCCCTTGTACGTTTTTCCCAGACGATGGGCTGCCAAAACCCGACGCAACCAGTGCACAACGGATGTACGGCCATACGTCGCGATCCGTCGGCAACACAAGTCTATGGGGGAAAAAACGCATGCTGCGGGCAACTTTGCAGGATGCGTTTTTTACCAAAACGACGCATTGTGACGGGGAGTGCTCGATGGAAATGTGAAAGTAGCCTTATAAGGCCTCTTTCACACTTCCGTCTTTGAGCTCCCGTCGAAATCCGTCGAGTTTTGAAAAAAACAGGATCCTGCAAATCTTTCTGCAGGATCCTGGTTTTTCCCATAGACTTGTATTAGCGACGGATGGCCACACGTTTCATCCGTCGTGCACTGGATCTGTCGGAAAATTGCTGTCCGTCGGGCGGGGACAACGCACAGAGGAATTTTTTTTTATGCACGTCGGAAAATCGCTCAGCGACTGTTCCTGCGCTGTCTGTCGGTTATAATGGAAGCCTATGGGCGCAGGATGCGTCGCTGACCGTCAAACACAGGAATCCAGCGACGGATCCTGTTTTTGTCTCTCTCGGCAGCGCCTAATTCGACACATCCATCAAGGAACTTGATGCATTACGTACGTTTTGCACTATTTTTAAGACATCCGTTCGACGAATTCTGAAGGCTGCCTGCCGACAGAAGTGTGAAAGAGGCCTAACTCGTTTCTCGATGACGCCCAAAGTTTAGCTTTTTCCACTTTAGTTCTACATTTATTTAATGTTTCCACACTTAAAAAAAATCATAAGACATGGTTTCCGCACATTTATATATACTGTATATATTCTGTAATATGTAGTTTTAACAAGCTAGAAGTATAAAGGAAGGAGACAAGGGGCATCCAACATGTTGTTACTCATAGGCTTGACCCCTTTATAAATAATAAAATAATCTGATATTTGCCCTCATTACCCCCTAAAAAACTGGGGTCCAGATACTCTCTACTCCCCTAGATGAATATATTAAAGGGGTGTTGTATTTAAGGTGAGCTCAGCTTTGGGGGACGCGGGATGCAGTTCCTTTAGCTCAGTGCCCGCTACATGTGTGTTATGGGGTTTATTATATTGCTCAGATCTTTTTTTTTTTTTTCTTTTGTGTCCAAGTAAAAGTTGAAATCACAATGGGGATATATGTGAGCACAGGAAACGGGTTATAAATTTTGTGTGCCTTCCTTGATATATATATATATATTTTTTTTTTTGTCTGCTTTGTGCAAAAAAACAACCTCCTCTTTTTAAATTGACGCCTAGAGGAGAAAAAGTTTTTTTTTTTTTTCTTTGCCCTCGTTCCTGGGAATTCTCGCTACAGGTGCCGCCTTTAATCTCTTAACAACCGCCAGTTTTACAATGCATTTCTCTCTCTTGATATGATCTAGCATATCAGAGAGATGGGGTCCCCCAAGACCCCCAGGTACCTCCGCCATCCCCGGACCCTCCTGCTCCATCCCCAAGCCCACCGTGTCAACTCCCTGAAAGAAAATGGCGGGCACATGCGCAGTGCAGCTGCCGAGATCTGCTGGCCAGTACCCGTCAACAATAGGAAATGTTTCCCATTGGTTCCTTTTGATCACTTATAGACCCCATCACAGTGATCAAAAAAAAAAAAAAGTCAAACCCACCTTTGTCACCTCCTTAGTTAAGATTTAAAAAAAAAAGTAATTGTAAAAATTGTAATTTTTTTCCATTCTTTGCAGGTAGGGTTGGGGTTTTTCAAAAGTAAAACAAAACTGATGACTAGTGTTGAGCGCAAGTGCTCACTACTCGAGTTTGCGTTGGATGCTCGGGTATGCATGGAGTATCACGGATCCTTGCAATTTTTGGTGTGTCTTAACAGCCACGAAACATGCGAGGCGGGGACTCGAGCATGTCACTAGAGCACCCATGATACTCAGTGCATACCCAAGCACCCGATGCAAGCTGGAGTAGCGAGCACTTGCGCTCAACACTAATGACGACATATTCAATATGACAACCTAGTGTTATCAAATTCTGTGTCTTACCTGTGGGTTCAAAATGCTCACTACACCCCTGGATAAAATCCTTGAGGGGTGTGGTTTCCAAAATGGGGTCACTTGTGGGAGGTTTCCAGTGTTTAGGCACATCGAGGGTCTCCAAACGCGACATGGTGCTCGCCATCGATTCCAGCCAATTTTGCATTTAGAAAGTAAAATGGTTCTCTCCCTTCTGAGCCCTGCTGTGCGCCCAAACAGTATGTTTGTATGCGTTTTTGTAGGCTAAATAAAGATCTACACCGTGTTCGAAATTATTATGCTAATTGGATTTGTGTCATAAAGATTTAATTGTTTTTCAAATAAACTCGTGAATGGTATTGTGTCTCAGGGCTCAATGGATCACTGAAATCTATCTTAGGCTACGTTCACATTTGCGTTGTGCGTTGCGTCGCCGACGCTGCGGCGCACAACGCAAATGTGAACGCATGCACAACGCAGCGTTTTGTGACGCATGCGTCCTTTTTTTGCTTGATTTTGGTCGCACAAAAAATGCAACTTGCTGCATCCTGTGCGCCCTGACGCTTGCGCCACAGCGACGCATGCGTCACAAAACGCAAATGCAACGCATGTCCATGCGCCCCCATGTTAAATATAGGGGTGCATGACGCATGCGGCGACGCAGCGGCGCCCGACGCAGCGGCGCACAACGCTAATGTGAACGTAGCCTTAAACACATGTGATAATTAGTTTTCCAGGTGATTCTAATTAGGGCTGGGTTCACATTACGTTATGGTTGTCCGTTAGACGGACTATATTACACCGCGGCATAAACGCGGTGTAACGTAGTCCGTTACGGCCGCCATTACTTCCTATGTCGGACGCATCACTAGGGATGTGCCGTCATTGAGTGACGGACCCTGAGACGCGGGCTGCAGCATTTCCGGGTCTGTCACTGCTAGCGCGGATAGAGCTAGCAGATTCTCTATCTGCGCTAGCGTGCTGCCATACCGGCACTTGCGTTTACAGCAGCCCGTTACCGTATGTTTTGAACGGGCTGCTGTAAACGCAATGTGAACCCAGCCTAAAGGAAAACTACTTAAAAATGATGATCCACATTATTAAGCAGGTCACAGGTTTCAAGCAATATGGGAAATAAAAAGGATCTCTCAGCTGCTGAAAAGCATTAAATAGTGCAATGCCATGGACAGGGTATGAAAACATTAGATATTTCACGAAAACTTAAGTGATCATCATACTGTGAAGAGATTTGTGACTGAAACAGAGCACAGACAGAGTTCATGCAGATAAAGGCATAATGAGGAAGGTTTCTGCCAGACAAAATTCATTGGATTAAGTGAGCAGCTGCCAAAATACCATTACAAAGCAGCAAACAGATATTTGAAGCTACTGGTGCCTCTGGAGCCCTTGAACCTCAAGGTGTAGGCTCCTTCAAAGGCTTGCTGTGGTGCATAAACCTACTATTCGGCCATCCCTAAACAGTGTTCACAAGCAGAAATGGTTGCAGTGGGCCCAGACATACATGAAGACTAATTTCCAAACAGACTTGTTTACTGATAAGTGTTGAGCAACCCTGGACGGTCCAGATGGATGGAGTAGTGGATGGTTGGTGGATGGCCACCATGTCCCAACAAGGCTGTGACGTCAGCAAGGAGGTGGAGGAGTCATGTTTTGGGCTGGAATCATGGGGAAACAGCTGGTAAGGCCCTTTAAGGTTCCTGAAGGTGTGAAAATGACCTCTGCAGAGTATATAGAGTTTCTGACTAACAACTTTCTTCCATGTATAAAAAGCAGAAACGTGCCTTCAGGAGCAAAATCATCTTCATGCTGACAATGCCCCATCTCATGCTGCAAAGAATCCCTCTGAGTCATTGGCTGCTATGGGAATAAAAGGAGATAAACTCATGGTGTGGCCACCATCTTCCCCTGACCTCAACCCTATAGAGAACCTTTGGAGTATCATAAAGCAAAAGATCTATGAGGGTGGGAGGCAGTTCACATCAAAACAGCAGCTCTGGGAGGCAAAGAAATACAAGCAGAAACTCTCAAGTTCAATGGATGCAATAATTGTGAAGGTGATAACAAAGAAGGGCTCTTATGTTATCATGTAACTTGGCCTGTTAGGATGTTTTGGAGTTAAATAGCTTTTTGTTCAGTAAATGTGACCTCCTAATGCTGCAAATTCCACAAATGAGCATTTTCAGTTCTTTATATCAAATGTTTAGAAATTCTACTGTGCCTAATTGGAACAGTGCATTTAGAGTTTTTATTCATTTTGGAGATTATACTGTTATCATTGGGAGGTTTCTTCACTAAAATTCAATGTATAATCTAATGGGTGATGACTTTTATTAGACTGACTGTCATTTCCACCGACCATTTAGGAAAATCTGAGAAAAATATCATTTGCATAATAATTTCGAACATGGTGTATTAGGGTCATTCCATGTCAAGTGAACCAATGCTTTTTACCTCTATTTTTAATTATTTTGAGATTTTATTTGGTAATAGTGTGTCAAATGCAAAATGTGAAGAAAAAATTTCTAGTTTTTTTTTTTTTTTTTTTTTAGTGATTTTCAAAGTGCGAATTTCAATGTTGCCTGACATTACATTTCTCCTCATAACTCAATCTAGAAAAAAGATAAACAAACAAAATAAACACCATTCTACTCAGAACTGTACAGGCTTTCACCAGTTATGTCACAAGAGTATCTTTGTCTATATTTTACCCATGCAAATGCAAAATTATAAAACACATTTCTAAAAAAAAGTTTAACTTAAACATTTTAAAAACTGCACTTGTGCCTGCTATGCTCCTAGCCACATCTGTACCAAAATACAAGTTGGGATCGCGAGGGAATCATATTTAAAAATATAACTATTAGGCTGCGTGTCCACGATCAGGATGGCCGGCGGTATCGCCGCAGTGGCAAAGCCGCTTGGCGCTAAGCCCCGCCCCCTTTCTGGGACGCGATGATGCCGGATGTGTACTGTACACATCCGGGATCATCGCACCCCTCGCCATAGGGCCCTGTGATATTACTTGCGGCGACGCCACAGGTAGCACGGACATGCTGCGATCTGAAAAGACGCGCAGCATGTCCGGAGTCGCAGGGCCGCCGCGTGCGGGTTTCCACGCATAGTGGAGACGGGATTTCAAAAAATCCCCTCCACTATGCTGGAACATCTGGACGCTGCGTGTTTGACGCTGCAGCGTCGAACACGCAGCGTCTACTGACCGTGGACACACGGCCTAAGGGTATGTGTCCACGTTCAGGCTTGCTTCAGGCTTTGGTCAGGATTTTATGCAAGTAAAATCCTGACCAAAACTGCACCTGAGGTCCCTGGCAGGTCACCTGCGGTGTTCCTGCGTGTTTTGCTCATTGTAGCAACATGCTGCGTTTTGAAAAAACACCGCATGTGCGTTTTCGCGGCAAAAACGCATGCGTTTTTTAACGCATAGTGGAGTCGGGATTTCATGAAATCCTCTCCACTATGCTGTAACATCTGGACGCTGCGTTTTTGACGCATGGTAATGTCCTTGACTTTTCAGCAGCAAATAATGATACCTGGGTTTTTGCAGCGTTTTTTTTTTTTTTTTTCAACACCCATTCAAGCCAATGTGTGCAAACGCTGAAAGAAGTGACGTGCTCCATGTCCAAAAAACGCAGCAAAGCACAAAATCCTGATGACAAAAAAACTGTGTATGAGATTTCTGAAATCTCATAGGCTTTGCTGGTACTGTAAAAAGCAGCTGAAAATTAGCATAAGAAAAGCAGCAAAAACGCACAGTGTGAACTTACCCTTAAGGTACCGTTACACTAAACGACTTACCAACGATCACAACCAGCTATGTGATCGTTGGTAAGTCGTTGTGTGCTCGCTGGGGAGCTGTCACCGCTGTGCTCTGCTTTACGGCCGGCCGGCGCTGACACATTCAGTGCAGGGAAGCCGCCGGCGGGGGACGTGACAGACATCACAAGGTGAGTATGTAGTGTTTTTTGTTTTTTATTTTACTTATACAATGGTAACCAGGGTAAATATCGGGTTACTAAGTGCGGCCCTGCGCTTAGTAACCCGATGTTTACCCTGGTTACAAGTGAACACGTCGCTGAATCGGTGTCACACACACCGATCCAGCGATGACAGCGGGTGATCAGTGACCAAATAAAGTTCTGGACTTCTAGCTCCGACCAGCGATATCACAGCGGGATCCAGATCGCTGCTGCGTGTCAAACACAACGAGATCGCTATCCAGGACGCTGCAACGTCACGGATCGTCGTCGTTCTCGCTGCAAAGTCGCTTAGTGTGAAGGTACCTTTAAAGTCAATTCGAAAAAAATTAATTCAGATTTGTTCAGCCTGTGGTGTAAAAGTGTGAGGTCTATATTTTCCAAATGATCCTTGATTTTTAGATATTGCCGTATTTTGTTGAAGCTTAGAAGCCGGTAGAGGACCGAGGAGAAAGCTGTTAGGGCTGAGAATGAACAGAGGTAGACGGTGGCTGCAGAGCAGATGACAGGCCGGCAGCTCTGTCAGTCATGTTGAGTATCTGCCCACCGCAGAGTCAGGCAGTAAGGGCTCATACCTTACCATAGAAAAAAAATGGTCCAATGTCCGGACTGAAAAAACGGACAAGTGCTATGTGAGTGTCATGCAAGTACAATGCAATTTTTAAACGCAATTCTCCATATGCAATCCGTGTGCAATGCAATTTTTAACATGAACCTTTACATACAGCAGTCCTGTCATTTACACATCGCTTTAAAATGAAATATTCTTCAAAAAAAGTGTGTGTGTGTGTGTGTGTGTGTGTGTGTATATATATATATATCTATCAATGTCACTTTTTGTAACCAAGTATAGGGGAAAAATTATGGAGTCCCTCCATTATGAGGTAAAAAATTATGGAATCACCCTGCAAGGGTATGTGCACACATTGCGGATCAGCAGCGTTTTTTGAGGTGCAGAAACTCTGCAGATCCGCAATTGATTTACAGTACAATGTAAATCAATGAGAAAAAAAAAATGCTGTGCACACTTTGTGGAAAATCCGCTGCGGTTTAAAAGAAGTAGCATGTCACTTCTTTTTTGTGAATCTGCAGCGTTTTTGTACCCACACCATTATAGAAAACCGCAGGGGTAAAAAACGCAGCAAATCCGCAAGAAAACCGTAGCAAAAACGCACAAAAAAACGCAGGTGCGTTTTCTGCCAGGAGAGACAGAATCAATTCAAAGTACTTGTTCTCACCCACAAAGCTCTCCACAGTGCGGCACCCCCTTACATCTCCCTCATTTGTCTATCGGCCTAGCCGACCACTGCTCTGCAAACGACTTTCAGCTAACCTCTGCACTAATCCGTACCTCCCACTCCCGACTCCAAGACTTCTCCCGTGCTGCGCAAATCCACTAGAATGCCCTACCCCAAGATATTAGGACCATCCACAACTTACATAGTTTTAGGCGCTCCCTCAAAACACATTTGTTCAGAGCGGCCTATCACGTTCCCTAATCAAACTCATTTTATGTGTAAGTGTGTGTGTAGCCCATTCACTACTTCCATCTATCCCCCACCCCCTGAAGATGGCTGGACCATCATTGTAAATACATCATTGTAAATACACCTGTACTTTGTATCTCCCCCACCTCATTGTAGATTGTAAGCTCTCACGAGCAGGGGCGTCTCGTGTTGCTTTAATTATTGTATTGTTAACATTGTTACTTATGACTGTTGTGTTTGAAACTGTTAAACTGTAAAGCGCTGCGGAATATGTTGGCGCTATATAAGTAAAGATTATTATTATTATTATTATTATTAATCCGCACCAGAAATTCCTAAGCCGAATCCGCAACGTGTGCACATAGCCTTAATTTTCATTCCCAGAACTAACACCTGCATCAAATTAGATCTGCTCATTATTCTGCATCTAAAAAGTGGTGATCACACCTTGGAGAGCTGTTGCACCAAGTGGACAGACATGAATCATGGCTCCAACATGAGAGATGTCAATTGAAACAAAGGAGAGGATTATTAAACTCTTAGGGTACCGTCACACAATAAAATTTTCATCGCTGCGACGGCACGATTCGTGACGTCGCAGCGTCGTATGATTATCGCTCCAGCGTCGTAGACTGCGGTCACACGTTGCAATCACGGCGCTGGAGCGATGCCGAAGTCCCCGGGTAACCAGGGTAAACATCGGGTAACTAAGCGCAGGGCCGCGCTTAGTAACCCGATGTTTACCCTGGTTACCAGCGTAAACGTAAAAAAACAAACCGTACATACTCACCCGTCGGTGTCCTTCAGGTCCCTTGCCGTCTGCTTCCTGCTCTGAGTGCAGCCGTACCGTGAGAGCAGATCACAGCACCGCTGCGCTCTGCTCTCACTTTCCGGCCGGCACTCAGAGCAGGAAGCAGACGGCAAGGGACCTGAAGGACACCGACGGGTGAGTATGTACGGTTTGTTTTTTTACGTTTACGCTGGTAACCAGGGTAAACATCGGGTTACTAAGCGCGGCCCTGCGCTTAGTTACCCGATGTTTACCCTGGTTACAAGCGAAGACATCGCTGGATCGCTGTCACACACAACGATCCAGCGATGTCAGCGGGTGATCAAGCGACGAAAGAAAGTTCCAAACGATCTGCTACGACGTACGATTCTCAGATTCTCAGCAGGGTGTCTGATCGCAGTAGCGTGTCAGACACAGCGATATCGTAACGATATCGCTAGAACGTCACGAATCGTAACGTCGTAGCGATGGAAATTTCAATGTGTGACGGTACCCTTAGAAGAGGGTAAATCATCACGCAATGTTGCAAAAGATGTTGGTGGTTCAGTCAGCTGTGTAAACATAAGAAGGTGTCCAGAAGGCGCTGCCCAAAAACTGAATAAATTTGCAGCAAATATGATGATGAAGACCACCCTATTCATCAAATAATAAACACTGTAAAAGGTATATAAAAGATATATTTGCGCTAAAAGTTTCAGTATAAAAATATAAATAAATGTACATAACACCCTTAGAACAAAGTGTTAATAAGGTGCATTAGCATTGGCATACCTTGCTCTTGGTGCGCTGAATGTAGACGTGGATCCCCTAGTGGTGCGGGGTTCTGTGAGTGCTATCCTTGAATGCCGCTCTTTGAATGGCCAGAAATGGCTGATGAAAAAACTAAATGACAAGTACCAATATATCGGGTGGTCACCGTCCCGGCCGGTGACAGTCGTACCTCCCCGCAGAAGACTGAGCAAAACGTGCCGTGTACAGGCACAAAAAAGCTCTACTAAAAACAGCAGAGCCGGCAAGGTGCAGAAGGGCTGCAGGACCTTGCGTGACGTCACTGTCACATGATGAGTCACGTGACCGGCTACGGAACGCACACCAGACCAAAAACCAACGCGTTTCGGAATCGCTGATTCCTTCTTCAGGGATGGTAAGGTGTGCGATGTGTGCTGCAAATTTATTCAGTTTTTGGGCAGCGCCTTCTGGACACCTGCTTATTTTTATAGACCTTTTTTTACCACTCTTGTCCAGCGGCGGCAGCCCCTCTGCTTTCACTCCTAATCTATTTTCTCGATTCCATCCCTTATATTTATATCTCACACAGTATTCATAATGAGTGAGCTTTGGTGCAATAGGAGAGATAGGGTGTATGCCATACAAAGATTTTTCCGCACGGCATACCAGGAAAATACAACTGAGACTAGTAAAGAGGATCTCAAAAAAACGATAGTCTGTTAAAACCCTGGAACAACACCTCATAAAAGAGATGAGACTTATGGGAAATAGCTACATTAGAGAGGTATCTATCCTTTGATTATATACCCAAAGGCCTGATAGTGTACAAATCATTATCGGGCGACTTGGGAGATCACAACACCATAGACTCACCATAGAGGAATGGGACGCCATGTTCCATGACTTCTCCATTACGGCTATATCATTCATTATTGAGAAAAGAAAAAAAGGATTAGTGAGGGTAAGAAATGAGATCACAAGGTTATTTGAGGAGATTAAACCTTTTGAGACACACCCAGAGGTTATCAAACTCTCCAATAACGTACGAAGAAGAATCAAAAATAAAGAGAAAGAAATAATAGAGAAAAAGCAGCGAAAATTTGGAAGAGATATGATAAATGGGGACGTTCATCTTGGGTCAGTTCAAACAGACTTTCATGAGGGTTCGGGAACGAATAGAAGGTATAGGGGAGAGGAAATCCATGATTTGGATCAACATCTCATAACC
Organism: Ranitomeya variabilis; assembly: GCF_051348905.1. Lineage (NCBI taxonomy): Eukaryota > Metazoa > Chordata > Amphibia > Anura > Dendrobatidae > Ranitomeya > Ranitomeya variabilis. Next base: position 382,440,101 of record NC_135233.1, on the reverse strand, counting down.
AAGTCAAATCCTCAAATGGTTACAGTAGATGAAACATATGGAGACGATAGCTATCTTCTAGTGAAAGATTCTCCATTCATCTCACTCCAGATATGGAGGAGATCACCAATAACGAAGCAACTATAAGTAGGAGGATCACAGAAGTAAGCAATATAGACAATAATATAAACAACCACAATATTGTACCGGATATTTCTACTTCTTTATCCGTAATTGATGTACAGAATAGGTTTGTAGCATTTGAGGACACCCATGATTCGATTGGGACCTCACAGGAAGATAACATACAACCATCTTGTTCAAATAGGATCCTACCAAGTACAACACTCTTAAGAAATCAAATACACAAGTGAACAATAAATCTAAAACTAAACAAAGCCATCTGACTCCTTTTTTTTCAGTTAGGTCAAAAAAGACACACAGTAGGGGCGGGAAATCAGCCAAAAAAAGAGGACATCAAATAAATACAGGGGTGACATCTCGACTAAGGTAGAACAACAAAAATTTTAATCTAAGTCACCATGTATTACATCCAAATGAGATATGCCTCCTGAACAAAGGCCTCAAATACGCACCGAGTACCAAGTTTGATACATTTCAAGCATTTATAGGTATAAAACAGTTTGTGAGGAAAATGGCAATTAAAAAATATTATATTAAAAAGAAACTGACTAAGGAAAATAACGATGGCTCGGTGGACACTATTGACCCATATAACCATACCACCCTTAAAGGGAACCTACCACCCCGTTTTTTAAAAATGAGATAAAAATAGTGTGAAATAGGGGCAGAGCTGGGCTTTACATTAGGGCCTTTTCGGTGCCTTTACACCCCCGTTAGGCTGCCCAAATACCTTAGTGAAGTGTCCGTTTTCTGCTGTCACTCAAGTGGGTCAGGTCGGATGGGCGTGGTCACAGCGCTGTTTGTCCCCCAGGATCCTGCTCATCATTACGTTGGTGGCGTAGTGGTGTGCGCATGTCCAAAGAAGATCCACTGCCCAGGAGATGAATAACGGCGCGGTCTTCGCTATTCAGCCGTTTACCGGTGGGCGCGGCCATCTTTCCTGTGGCCGCGCCTGCGCAGATGGAGCGCTCTGCTGCCCGGGGCTTCAGGAAAATGGCCGCGGGATTCCGCGCGTGCGCAGATGGAGATCGCGGCGGCCATTTTCCTGAAGTCCCGGGCAGCAGAGCGCTCCATCTGCGCAGGCGCGGCCACAGGAAAGATGGCCGCGCCCACCGGTAAACGGCTGAATAGCGAAGACCGCGCCGTTATTCATCTCCTGGGCAGTGGATCTTCTTTGGACATGCGCACACCACTACGCCACCAACGTAATGATGAGCAGGATCCTGGGGGACAAACAGCGCTGTGACCACGCCCATCCGACCTGACCCACTTGAGTGACAGCAGAAAACGGCCACTTCACTAAGGTATTTGGGCAGCCTAACGGGGGTGTAAAGGCACCGAAAAGGCCCTAATGTAAAGCCCAGCTCTGCCCCTATTTCACACTATTTTTATCTAATTTTTAAAAAACGGGGTGATAGGTTCCCTTTAAGAAAAAGTCTAATTTCAACCCTATTCAAGAATATTCGGAAGCTTTTGATGCTTTCCAGAATAATGTCATACGTGACATCAGGAAAATTTCAGATAAAAAATGTTCTAAAATTAAATTTAATCTATCCAATCAAGAGCGAAGGGCTATTCAGCAATTTCAGAATAACAGAAATTTGACCATTAGGCCCGCTGATAAGGGTGGTGGGATTGTTGTTTTGAACACTGAAGATTACAACAAAGAATCTCTACGTCTATTGGGCGACACACGGACTTATGAGATGCTCAAGGATGACCCAACGGACCAATATTTAGGAGAGATGCAAGTTTTAATTAGAATGGGCCTTCAAAAAGGGTTTTTAGTTTCAATAATTTTTATTTTCAATAACATAGCAGTTGAACAACAGTTTCCCTTACAAGGGAGTTCAATAAGAACAAAGTGGCAAAACCAAACATATATTAACTCAAATTCGAAGATACAAGTGTGACAAGACAAGAACATGGGGAGACATAAAAAAAAAGGGAAGTGGGGAGGGAAATGAGATACTACACTTTATTTCATAGTGGGCTATAGTATATTTACCAGACAAGGTTAAACTATGTTCCGTTTTATGAGTTCTGCCACCTACCTCCCCTCACCCCGCCCCACGCCGGCTCAACCCCGGTGTTATCAGAATCTCTCACAGGACAACAGAGTCTCAAATAGATAAAGTCAGGTTTTGTTCAAGATTTAAGTTCGTGTTAAGTTCCATCCACGGTTTCCAAATCTGGTAGAAGGTCTCCCACAGATCTTCCCTAGTCGCGTGTATACGTTCATATAAGAGGATTGAGTTCATTTTATCTTTAACTGCCTGGACAGAGAGAAACGGTGACCTCCAGTTGGTAGCTATATGTAGCTTGGCGGCCATAAGCAGTTGGCCTATCAGCCTGTGAAATTTGTTAGTAAACCCCGGGTATTTGGCTCCCAAGAGGAATGTGGCTGGGTCAGGTTGTATTGTCCGGTCATACATTTTTCCGATTAATAATCCAACTTCCTGCCACATAGCCGAGGCTATCGGGCATTCCCACCAAATATGCTTCATATCTCCTACTGCGCCACATCCTCTAAAGCATCTATCTGAAATGTTGGGGTATATGGCGTGAAGTTTACTTGGAACTTGGTAAGCTCTGTGTAACACCTTAATGGATGTCTCTGCTAGGGAGGCTTGATGACTACCCCTGGAGACTGTGTCACAGCATCGTCTCCAATTTTCCAAGGTTAATTGGATACCCAGATCTTCCTCCCACTGTTTCATGTAGTGTAATTTGTCGACTCTATGTGCCGCATTGAGGGATCCATATAATAAAGAAATAGTTCCCCTTCCCAGTGGGTCATCCATGCATCTCTGCTCAAAGCCAGTCGCGCGAAAAGGGGTTTTCCGCTGCAAGAACCTTCCCGCAAAATGGAAAACCTGATGAATACGGAAGGTTTCGCTAATGGGTGGATTGTATTTTTGGAGAAATTCTTGTCTAGATAAAATTGTATTAAAGGGCGAACAGAGGTGCTTTAGAGTAGTAATCCCGTTAACTTTCCACCATGCAAAAGAACGTGGGTCAAGTCCTGGAGGGAACATGGGGTTGTAGAAGAGAGGGGTCAGTGGGGCAGACTCAGATTGGAGTTCAAATTTGAATCTTTCCTTCCTCCAGAGGATCAGGGAGTGTGCTGTGAAAGGTGCTGTAATGTGTAGACCTTTAGGTAATTTTTGCGTGGACCACATAAGTCCCGACAAGGAAAATGGAGACAAGAGAGATGATTCCAGGTCAACCCATCTCGGTGCACGGCTAGTAGCGCAGGTATTGGTCAATTGGGCTAACTGAGCTGATTTGTAATACAGTGTGAAGTTAGGCAAGGAGAGCCCCCCCAGTCTTCTATGTATGAACATAGTTTTTTGACGGATTCTAGGTTTTTTCCCCTGCCAAATAAATTTTGAGATCATGGAGTGAACTTCGCGCAGGGTATCATGGGGCAATGGTATGGGGAGAGAGCGGAATAAGTACAGAAATCTAGGCAAAGAGACCATTTTAATGGCATGCAGCCTGCCCAACCAGGACAATCTCATGGCGGACCATCTAGTTAAGTCAGCTCGGAGATTTTTTATTAATGGGAGATAATTCCATTTAAATAGGGTCGACCTATGAGAGGTGAGGTTGACTCCAAGATAAGTGATATAATGTTCATTTTTTGTAAATTTGAACTGGGAAATAATATTTGTTTGCATTTCTTTGGTGGTATTAAGAAATAGAGCTTCGGATTTGTCAACATTAATTTTGAGTCCTGAGATCGACTCAAATCTACGTAGGACTGAAAATAAATTTGGAAGAGTGGTGAGTGGGCTGGATATAGTCAACAGTAAATCATCCGCGAATAGACTTGCTTTATATTGTGCGTCAAGCCCTACAGGTCCAAGTATGTTCGGGTTAAGCCTTAATGCCTCAGCTAGTGGTTCCATGGCCATGGCAAATAGGGCTGGGGAAAGTGGGCAGCCTTGCCTCGTCCCCCTTTGTATGATGATAGGAGTAGGTTTAGTTGACGGAAGTTTTAGGTAGGCTGTTGGACTGTCGTACAATAGTTGAAGGCATGAAATAAGGGTGCGAGGGATACCAAATCTGGTTAGGACCTCAAATAGGTAGGGCCACGAGACCGAGTCGAAAGCTTTTTCTATGTCCAAAGCTAGCAGTAGCAGGGGTTGTTTATGATAGTTTGCTGTATGTATAATATTTAGGTTCCTTCTAATATTGTCGGGACCTTGTCTATTAGGTATGAACCCCACCTGGTCTCGATGAATAAGGGTAGGTAAAAATTTGTTGAGCCTAGTGGTAATGATGGATGTAAAGAGTTTGAGGTCAACATTTAGCAACGATATAGGCCTATAATTCTTGGGAAGGAGATGGTCTTTCTTTGGTTTTGGAATTACCGTCACATGCGCAAAGTAGAATTCAGGGGGCATCTGGGTGCCATTTAGTAAAGCATTACAGAAATTTTTAATGTGCGGTGTGAGGATGTTTGTAAGTTTCTTGTAGTAGAGCGCCGTGAGGCCGTCAGGTCCGGGGGCTTTGTTTTTTTTTAGGTTTTTAATTACTACAGAAATTTCATCTTCAGATATTGGTGTATGCAGTTGGTCTAACGAGGAGTTGGGGATTTTAGGTAATTTCAATTCATCTAGGAAGGAGGGTAAGGATTGTGATGAAGGTGTCTGTGGAGCGGTATATAGTTTTTGATAGTAGTCTCGGAATGTTTCGTATACCATATCCGGGTGTGCGGAAATTCTGCCTTTGGAGTCTTTGATGGAAGTGACATTATTTAAGGATTCCTTGCATCTGAGTCTACGTGCCAACATGCCAGAAGGCTTATTTGCATATTTATAAAAAGTTGACTTAGTCCATGTTAACGCTCTCTCTGTTTTGTTTGTAAGAATGGTGTCTAACTGTAGCTTAGTGTCTCTGATTTGTTTAATCAGGAAGAGGGAAGTGGTGGCTTGGTTAGCGAGTTCAAGTTTCACAAGTTTAGTCTCTAAACGTGTTTGTAGGTCAGATCTTTGTTTCTTTTTATTGGACGCAATTTTGATTAGTGAGCCAGTAATAAATTTTTTATGCGCCATCCACACTAGACCAGGGGAAATGTCATCAGTGCAGTTAGTCTGGAAGTACAATCCTAACTCCTCTTTAATTTTAGAGAGTGTAGCAGGGTCAGTTAGTAAGGATTCGTTCAGTCTCCATTTGAATAATTTAGAAGTGGTGACACTGAAATTAAATGTTGATAGGACAACATCATGATCAGACCACGATGATGGAATATGACGGGAGACTAGGACAGATGGGATCGTTCTTACAGTAGTTAGGTGTAGGTCTATTCGGGAATAGGACTGGTGTGCAGGTGAAAAGTATGTGTAACCTTTTATAGGACCATTTAGTTCTCTCCATACATCGACCAGGCAGTTGTCTTTCATTAGGTGTTGGATTTTCTTTTTATCAGTTTTTGTTAAATCTGACCGCTTCTGGGCGCTGCTATCTAATTTAGGATTAACGATAAAGTTGAAGTCGCCGCACCAGACAAGGTGGTCGTATGTAAGAGTGGCTAGTTTTGATATAATTAGCTGAAAGACCGATCTCTGGGAATTTGCAGGCAAATAGCTATTAACAATGCAAATTGTCTGGTTTCGTGAAGTTCCAAGAGTAATGAGGAATCTGCCCTCTGAGTCCGAATGTGCGTTAATGAGCTGAAATGGGAAGTTATTCCTAATGAAAGTGGCGACACCTCTCGTCTTTTTGTCCCAGTTTGACATATAGTGTTGTGAATACTTGGCATCAAAGTGTTTAGGGTGGGAGGAGGTGGAGAAATGAGTCTCCTGGAGACAAATAATGTCTGGTGCATGTTTTGAGTAGTCAAAGAAGGCTTTCTTACGTTTAATGGGTGAGTTGAATCCTCGGACATTATGTGAAATAACATTACACATTTTTCAGTGAATATTTACCGCTGAAGAGTGTGAAGGCTCGAGTGGGAACAAGAACCGTGTCTCCGGTTAGTAGATGATAAGTTAATCTGTAAGTGCAGTGATGATCTCTGTGAAGAAACAATAGGAAGGGAACAGACTGGGGGAAGACAAAGACCAACATAACAGTTAATAATAACAAACGGATATCAAATCCGGAAAATATGGCGATCTGGTTTACCATATTAATTGGAGTACCAGGTGTCGCCAAGTTTAGGCAGCATGACATAAACCCGACATTTAGGCCCTTGGTAGAGAGAATGGTATAAAGAGGAGAGAGAAAAGAAGAAACAGGAGAGGAAAAAGAGAGAGAGAAAAAAGAAAAAAAAAAAAGGGAGGGAGAGGGAGATAGATGGGGAAAAGATGGAAGGTGAGGAAGGGGAAGGGGGGAAAGGGGAGGGGAAGGAGAGGAAGGAGAAATGGGGGAGGGGGGGTGGGATGAGGGGGTTGGGGTAGAAAGGGGAGGGGGGAAGAAAAGGGGGGATGGAAGAAAAAGGGGGGTTATGAGGAGAGGGGGAGGAGAAAAGGAGGGGACTGCGGTACGGTAGTTATTGGGAAGAAGGAGGGAGGTAGGGAGGAATTAGAGCGGGATAAGATAGAGAAGGAATAGGATCAATTAGGGAAGTAACAATCTGAGGGACCACTTGCGTTTAAAGTCAGAATAAAGTATCTGTATAAATATTCAGTATATAACTACAAACTCTGGAGAGTTGAAAGGAGAGGCAGCAGATAACCATCAACCCCCTCCCCCCATCTCCGGGAGCAATCGGGATGAACAGTAGCAGTTCGCTCCGTCTCACGGAAATCAAGGTGGACAGTCTTGAAAATTGAACTTATCAGACGACCCGTGCGTTTTGGCTCCTTGTTCTGGGAGAGTTTTGCCATTCTCTTGGCGGTCTTGGTTTTCTCTGTGGCATGGCTGAAGTCTCTATTGAGATCGGGATCCCAGCTTTAAGCATGGCTTGTTTCCCTTCTTCTAGTGTACGACAGGTGTACACTTGGGAGTTGTATATAAAGACGAGGGCGAAGGGGAAGCTCCATCTGTATTTAATCTGTGCCGTCTGCAGGGCTAATGTTATTGGTTTGAGGGATCTCCTCCTGGCGAGGGTGGTTGATGCGATATCCGCATAGATATGTACTGAGGATGGCAGTCCTGGTAGGTCTGGATTATCACGTGCAGCATTCAGGATTAGGTCTCGTGCCTCCTCATAATGTAGTTTTAGGATCACATCCCTGGGTATATCGTTGTTGCGTGGCCTGCCCAGGGCTCTATGGATTCTGGTGATATGCAGCATAGACCGATCTGTGTCAGGGAGTAGTGCGGTGAAGAGGGTAGTAGCAGTGTCTTTGAGAGCTACAATATTTTCAGGGAGTCCCCTGATCCGCAAGTTACTCCGACGTGATCTGTTCTCATAATCTTCGCATCGTAGTTCTAGATCTGCAACACGTTCTGCATGTAGTTTGAGGGTTTCGCGATCTTCTTCTAAGGCATCTGCGGTGGCATCCATCTTTTCTTCTAGGGCCACCGTACGCTGCATAATGTCCTGTATCTGGGAGGAGATCTTCTGCATAGCTGAGGAAAGCTCAGATCGGAAAGTCTCTTGTAAGGACTTGGTAAGGGTTGCCGTGGAGATCGTTGTCTCCATGTGGGGACCGGTCTCATCTTGGTCCATTATATCACCCGTGTTCCCCGTTGAGGTCGAGGGGAGAGAAGTCGTAGTAGTTGTCTTGGAAATGCTGCTACTAAGAAAAAGATCTGCGATATTACGGCCTGGTGTTTGTGCCGCGCCTCTCTTCCTAGGCATCACCAATAGGAGGGTCTCCTGAGAGTGCAATAAGTCCAATTGCAGTGCGTTTGAAGTGATTCAGGTGCTGATTAGGGCCTAAATAGGTAGGTCGGGTAGCGGAGATCAGCAGGACATGACTGTCACCACTGAAAGCCGCACATGTGCCTCTAAGAGAAGGATTTTTTTAGAAAATCCTCATAGTGTGTTCAGAGATAGAGCTCAACATGGACACTAGGTGTCGCTATTGTATCAGTGGGGACGTTCTGAGGCCTGCTGAGTCTTTTTCGTGTATTATAAAAAGTACCACCAGTTCTGAGATTGGGCACTAGATGTCTGTCTTTCAGAGGGCTTTCTTTCTATTTATGAGTCCCTGGGTGACACCAGTGACACCGGGGACTGAAGTCTGTGGAATTGTGACACTTTAAGTTGTTTGAAATGTAGCTATATCTCTGCAAGTATAGCCCGGAAGCTGATGCGAGAGAAACAGCAACAATGGAAACGCAGCGTTGAGTTGAAAAGGAGAGGTAGCTACATTCAGATTGAGGTGCACATTAATGTTCTCTGCGGTCTCCTCTGTCTTCCAGAATCCCCTCTTTATCGTAAAGCACTGAGTCTGCAGTGGGGAGAGTCAGTCTAAAAGACAGTCTATTTCTCAGGGCTGCAGAGGGTTACTGCATTGATTGAGCTGAAGCTAGATATAGGTGAAAGGGTACGGGGCAGAGGGAGACACTTCCCACATCAGAGCACAACCCAATGCAATGTGCGTTCTGGTCACAAAGAATTCTTCTAATCTGTTAGCTACCAAATAGGTGAAAGTGGAGGGTCAGGAGGCAGCGTGCAGAGTGTAACTATAAGCTGCAGGCGGGAGATGATCTCAGGCTGGAACAGTCTCCTGGCCGGGCGTGCAGGGGTTTTCCCCACAGGTGGCAGGTCTAAGATGGCGCCGGGACTGGCGGGAAAATCCCAGCCCTCCACTCACCGCTGATAGAGGAGTATCAGGGATATCCACCGGATCACCAAGGGAAAGGCGCGCCGCTACTGAAGGTGAGTCTGTCCAGCTGTGTTTCCAGGCACAGAGGCCGGGTGGTTGTAACGGCGGTGCGGTGCAGCAACAGGCACCTTCAGGGGTGTCTAGTTAAAGGAGCCGCCACCACCCGTCCCGCTGTGATATTTTAAGATGGCGGTCAATGGTGGGATGGGGTGGGCTGGAGAAGAAGGAAGGGCCCCCAAGTCCCAGCAAGCCGTCCCCAACCGGATCCCAGCACCGGGCTCAAGGAGGCTACGCACACCGGATCAAGTGGAACACCGACCTGCACTCAGACGTCCGTGCGTCGCCAGGTACCTCCGGGGCTGTGGCGCAGGGAAGCCGAGGTGGGCGAGGGGGAGACCGCGGGGGTCCGCAATGTTCGTACCTGCGGGGAACAGACCCTGGGGCTCACACTGCAGGACCGTGGGACCAGCGTTTCTTGGTCTCGGGCAGAGGAAGCTGGGTCTTCTCTCAGAGGCGGCGCGTCCGTTCAGCAGCTCCGCTCACCACGAGGCAGGGACCAAGATAGCGCCTCCACGTCCCTCTCACCTCTCTCACCGGCCAGGGAGCGGGGGAAGGAGGCTCCACGAGGATCGCGGCCAGGTCCGGAAAGTCCCCGGGGCTCCACGGTATGAGGAGGTTCCACCTCCGCAGGTCGCTCCGGCACCTCACCCAAACCGGACCCGACACCAGCCAGCGGGGAGAGCAGCTCCCTGGTAGGCCCTGGGGACCGCTTGTGGGTCTAAGGTTTTCACTGTGCCCAGGACACAGGTCCGCGCTTTGGGCAGTCAGAAGGCATTCTCTGGGTGAAGGGCTGCCAGTCAATGTCAATCAGGCTAGTGGATGGGTCATCAAAATCGTGGATTTGAGCAGATTGTTATAGCCAGCAGAGGAGCTCAAGGAAAACACGTCTTGCTCCTTTAGCTGCTGGCCACGCCCCCCCAAAAAGGGTTTTTAAACAAGAATGAACGTGATTTTATAAATTCCACACATCCAAGAATTCCATTTTTTTATTATTTGCCGAAAGTCCATAAAGACTCCATTAATCCACCAGGTCGACCTATTATTTCTGCCATAGGGGGACTTACATCGAACCTCTCAAAATTCGTGGACTGTTATTTGCAAAAGCTATGTCCCAAGCTCCCCTCGTATTTAAAGGACAGCACACATATTTTAAATATTTTACAGGACATTACATGGGAGGAGTCATATATTATAGGCACTCTAGATATTACCTTCCTATACACTGTCATTGAACATGAAAAAGGGTGCGCATCGGCAAAACATTTTATGTTGAATGGTCATATTCCAGAAGACCAGACTTGTTTTATTTTGGAATGCGTTGATTTTATATTAAAACACAACTATTTTAAATTCGGGGCGCACTACTACTCCCAGAAGTGGGGTACTGCCATGGGTACCATGTTCGCCCCAGCTATGCCAATTTGTATGTGGGTAAATGGGAAGAGGAAACCATTTTCCACAATGGCACCCTGCGGGCGGGCCTGGCCCTATGGCAGAGATTTATAGATGACATCATATTTATCTGGTTTGGAGGCCCCATTTTATTAAATAATTTTATTCAAGATTTAAATAAAAATGAATATTTTTTTAAAGTTTACGGCTACGACCAGTAATAAAGAAATTAACTTTTTAGATTTAAAAATTTTCATAAATAACACCATTCAGACGCAAATGTATCATAAACCTACGGATTCCAATAATGATATTGATTTGGATAGTTGCCATCTCCCAAGCTGGTTATTAAATGTCCCCAGAAGCCAATTTATAAGAGCTCATAGGAACTGCTCAAGGAAAAATGACTATGATTTGGAGTCCGATATGTTAATAGAAAGGTTTGTAGCAAAAGGTTATGATAAAAAAAAACCTATTAGAAACTAGAGAACAAGTGGGGAATTGCCCACGTGCAGAATTACTGATCCAGAGGGACAAAACCAATAACATCCATGAAGAATGGGAAATTGGCGAGATCCCAATATTACACAGTATAATTCGAATAGCAAACTCCTGCATGAAATTGTGAGTAGGCATTGGAACATCCTAAGGGAGGATAAAGTGATTGGTGAACTCCTGTCTGCACGTCCCAGATTTATTTATAGGAAGGCGAACAACCTGGGGAACATGATAGCCCCCACGAGTGGCATGTTGATAAATAGGTACCATTCTACATCGTCAAATTGTCTTAATGGCTTCTTCCCCTGTAAAAAGTGCGGACCATGTAAGAAACTGAACACAAAGAAACAAACATCCATCTCTAATAAATCAGTCACTATGGATATTCAGGATTTCATCACGTGTTCCACTAAGGGAATCATTTATGGAATAACCTGCCCTTGTGGAAAACGTTATATAGGCCGCACTATAAGAGCGATGCATGTCAGAATTGGGGAGCATTTGAGGAATATCACTAACAAGTTCACCGGACACCCCCTTTCCATGCATTTTATGACACACCACGGGAGTTCAATAAAGGACATTAAGGTCACAGGACTAAAAATTGTGAAACGAGATGGACGTGGTGGCAATTTCATTCATCAGATGTCAAGGGCTGAAACAAAATGCATTTTTCAGATGAACACTCTAGTACCACATGGCCTCAACAGTGAAGTGGAGCTTTTTGCTTTCAATCAATGAGTTAATAATGTATGACCTGACGCTCTATATAGGACGCACACATCGCACACCTTACCAACCCTGAAGAAGGAATCAGCGATTCCGAAACGCGTTGGTTTTTGGTCTGGTGTGCGTTCCGTAGCCGGTCACGTGACTCATCACGTGACAGTGACGTCACGCAAGGTCCTGCAGCCCTTCTGCACCTTGCCGGCTCTGCTGTTTTTAGTAGAGCTTTTTTGTGCCTGTGCACGGCACGTTTTGCTCAGTCTTCTGCGGGGAGGTACGCCTGTCACCGGCCGGGACGGCGACCCCCCGATATATTGGTACTTGTCATTTAGTTTTTTCATCAGCCATTTCTGGCCATTCAAAGAGCGGCATTCAAGGATAGCACTCACAGAACCCCGCACCACTAGGGGATCCACGTCTACATTCAGCGCACCAAGAGCAAGGTATGCCAATGCTAATGCACCTTATTAACACTTTGTTCTAAGGGTGTTATGTACATTTATTTATATTTTTATACTGAAACTTTTAGCGCAAATATATCTTTTATATACCTTTAGCTGTGTAAACATCTCTGCCTTTTTGCTGTTTTTTCATGCCATAGAGCAAAAATTGTGCAAACATTCCTTGAAAAAATACACATAAGGTCAATGTCATGAATGCAAATAGTCCAGATCTCAATCCAACTGAAAATTTTTGGTGGAAGTTGAAGAAAATGGTCCATGACAAGGCTCCAACCTGCAAAGCTGATCTGGCAACAAAATCAGTAGTGACAGCGGCACAGAGAACAATCGCGCAGGGAGGGGGCTACCTGCGCTCTCCCACCGAAACAACGCAATGCGATCGCGTTGTTCTGGTGGTCTTCGTGGAGACCCCAGATTCAAAATGGCTCCTTCCGGGTCCTTCACTGAGGTGGCAAGCCTCCTGCACTGCCTATCAGATCGCTGATCTGACACAGTGCTATGCAAAGTGCCAGATCAGCAATCTGACTTTATATAGCAGAGGTCCCCAACGTTTGACCTTGAGAGCCACATCCAGCCTTAAGAGAGGGTCGCGAGCCAAATTAAGCCCTGCCCCCTCACAATAATGGTAACCAAAGCTTTTTCCACAAAAATCAATCATCCCAAAGCAGTATACAAAGATCCAGGGGTTCCTACAATACCCCCATTCAGTATCTACTATATAATTGTCTAAGGGTCACTTCCGTCTGTCTGTCTTTGTCTGTCTGTCACGGATATTCATTGGTCGCGACCTCTGTCTGTCATGGAATCCAAGTCACTGATTGGTCTCGCCAGCTGCCTTTCATGGCTGCCGCGACCAATCAGCGACGGGCACAGTCCGATTAGTCCCTCCCTACTCCCCGCAGTCACCGCTCACACAGGGTTAATGCCCGCGGTAACGGACCGCGTTATGCCGCGGGTAACTCACTCCGTTACCGCCGCTATTAACCCTGTGTGACCAAGTTTTTACTATTGACGCTGCCTATGCAGCGTCAATAGTAAAAACATCTAATGTTTAAAAATAATAATAATAAAAAAAAATCATTATATACTCACCTTCCGCCAGCAGGTTTCGGTGGCAAGGATGGTATGCGCGAAGGACCTGCCATGACGTCATGGTCATGTGACTGCGACGTCATCACAGGCCCTGCGCGAGAAGGATCTGCCATGACGTCACGGTCATGTGACCGTTACGTCATGGGCAGGTCCTTCTCGCGCAGGCGCGAAGAAGCTGCGGTACCATGGGACAGGCAGGGACAGTGCCAGGAGCAGGTGAGTATTTCATATTCACCTGTCCGTGTTCCATCCGCCGGGCACCAGTCCGTCTTCCCGTCCTCTTGCAGTGACAGTGCAGGTCAGAGAGCACGATGACGTATTAGTGTGCGCGCGCGCCCTCTGCCTGAACAGTCAGTGCGGAGAGGCGGGACGCTAAGGAGCAGCGACGAGAGGTGAGTATGATTTTTTTTTTTTATTTATTTTATTGCAGCATTACATGTGGCACAATGCTGTATGGAGCGTCTATGGGGCCATAAAGAACTGCATGGAGCATTATATGGGGCATATATGGGGCCATAACTGCTTGGAGCATTATATGGGGCATCTATGGGGCCATAACTGCATGGAGCATTATATGGGGCATCTATGGGGCCATAACTGCATGGAGCATTATATGGGACATCTATGGGGCCATAACTGCATGGAGCATTATATGGGGCATCTATGGGGCCATAACTGCATGGAGCATTATATGGGGCATCTATGGGGCCATAACTGCATGGAGCAATATATGGGGCCATAAAGAACTGCATGGAGCATTATATGGAGCATCTATGGGGCCATAACTGCATGGAGCATTATATGGGGCATCTATGGGGCCATAACTGCATGGAGCAGTATACTACGTGACTGGGCAATATACTACGTGGACATGCATATTCTAGAATACCTGATGTGTTAGAATCGGGCCACAATCTCCTATAAAGCACTCCCAAGACACTGTCACATCCATCTTCAAACACCACCTCTGACAGGTGGTGTCATCTTGTCTCCAGTGTACCATACTTAAATCATCTCCAAACCCCTAAGACCAGTATATGTGCATCCAGATCTGCTCTTCTGTGCAGGGCTGCTCACAAAATTCACCATTTTCAGATGTGCTCTTCATAACTGTTTGCTACAACTGGAGCTAATGAACCAAGCTGACAGACAGCCGCGAGCCACAATTCATAGGACCGCGAGCCACATGTGGTTCCCGAGCTAAAGGTTGGGGACCCCTGTTATTTAGTAATATATCCCCAAAGAAAGAAATATTTTCCAATAAATCCATTTATTTATGTTAAAAAACAACAATAAGGCTATGTGCACACGTTCAGGAATGTCTGCAGACTTTTCCTGAACAAAACCTGCCTTTTTCTGCAGGAAATCTGCTCGCGTTTTTTTTTTTTTTTTTTGAGCTTCCCAATGCAATAATATAGCGGCAAAAAAACGCGAACAATCCACAAAATTAATGAACATGCGTTTTTTACCATGATGCAGCATGTGCACAAAAATTGCGGAATGCATTAAAAATGGCATGCTTATCTAAGCGTTTTTTGTTTTTCCCAAAAAACGTGAAAAATCCTGAATGTGTGCACATAACCTTAAAGTACACATATTGGGTATCGTCGCATCCGTAACGACACGCTCTATAAAGCTATCCCACTAGTTAACCCCTTCAGTGAACACCGTAAAAAAATGAAGCAAATTCTTTATCATACTGCCGAACAAAGTGCAATAAAACGCGATCAAAAAGACGGATATAAACATGGTACCACTCAAAACGTCATCTTGTCCCGCAAAAAAAAAAAGCCGCCATAGAGCGTCATCAGCAGAAAAATAAGTTATAGCTCTCAGAATAAAGCGATGCAAAAACAATTATTTTTTTATATAAAATAGTTTGTGTAAAAGGGCCAAAACATAAAAAATGATATAAATGATGTATCGCTGTAATCATAAAGAATTGCTGCTTTTTTGCAATAAAAAGTGTCTTTTAGCGTGTGACAGCTGCCACTCATAAAAATCTGCTATAAATAGCAAATCAACCCCCCCCATTATCACCCCATTAGTTAGGGAAAAATAATAAAATTTTAAAAAATGTATGTATTTCCATTTTCCCATTAGGGTTGGAGTTAGGGTTTGGATTATGTTTACAGTTGGAGTTAGGGTCGGGATTAGGGTTAGGGGGGTGTGTTGGGGTTAGAATTGAGGGGTTTCCACATCAGGGGCTCTCCACACGCGACATGGCGTCCGATGCCAATTCTGCATTTAAAAAGTAAAACGGCGCTCCTTCTCTTCCAAGCTCTGCCGTGCGCCCAAACAGTGGTTTACCCCAACATATGGGGTATCAGCGTACTCAGGACACATTGTACAACAACTTCTGCAGTCCAATTTCTCCTGTTACCCTTGTGAAAGTAAAAAATTGGGGGCTAAAAAAATCATTTTCGTGGAAAATAAATGTTTTTTTAACTTTCACGATTCTACATTATAAACTTTAGTGAAACAATTGGGGGTCCAAAGTGCACACCACACATCTAGATAAGTTGGTTAGGGGGTCTACTTTCCAAAATGTTATCCCTTATGGGGGTTTCCACTGTTTACGCACATCAGGGGCTCTGCAAATGCAACATGGCGTCCTATCTTAATTCCAGCCAATTCTGCATTGAAAAAGTCTCAGTGCTCCTTACCTTTTGAGCTCTGCCATGCGCCCAAACGGGTTTACCCCAACATATGGGGTATCGGCGTACTCAGGACACATTGTACGACTTTTGGGGTCCAATTTCTCCTGTTACCCTTGGAAAAATAGGTTTTTTTAAAACATTCCAAAAATTCCTGTGAAGCACCTGAAGGGTTAATAAACTTCTTAAATGTGGTTTTGAGTTCCTTGAGGGGTGCAGTTTTTAGAATGGTGTCACTTTTGGGCATTTTCTGTCATATAGGCCCCTCAAAGTCACTTCAAGTGTGAGGTGGTCCCTAAGGGTATGTTTCCACATTCAGGATTTGACACAGGTAAAATCTGCACCTGAGGTAACTGGCAGGTCACCTACGTTTTTCATGCATTTTTTTTCATGCGGATTTGTGTTTTTGTAAGCTCAATAAAGTTCTATAGATAGATTATATTTTTATATATATATATATATATATAACACACACACACACACACACACACACACACACACACACACACACACACACACGTAGCCTGGGAAGGGGGTAATACCCATGGCCCCTCTCTAGGCTATGAATATCAGCCTGATATGATATTCATAGTCCAGAGAGGGGCCATGAGTCATGTCACTGCTCTATAGGCCCTCCAGTGACACACTGACAGGAGACAATGGCTCCTGCAGTGTATCACTGAGGTTACCTCAGTTCAGGGTCTCACTTTATGGTAAAGCTGCGTGGGAATTTTCCCACACAGCAGTGCCACAGGTGAGAGTAGGGACTATTTCTCACAGAGGCGGAGGAATACATTGCTGAAGGATACCTTCCTTCATTGTATTCCTGGAGAGCGGTCACATCAGTTGATGCTGCTGTTCTCCACGGGAAATCGTCATGGGACACTCGTTTTAATTGGATTTCTGCGGATCAGGGAGTATAGTGTTTGTTTATTATTTTAATATTTTTTACAGGTGACACTGGCTTTGGGGATCAAGGTGATGGTGAGTATGTACTCTGTTAGGCTACGTTCACATTTGCGGTCAGCGCCGCAGCGTCGGGCGCCGCAGCGGCGCCGCATGCGTCATGCGCCCCTATATTTAACATGGGGGCGCATGGACATGCGTTGTGCTGCGTTTTGCACCGCATGGCCGCAAGCGTTGGACGCAAGAAACGCTTCAAGTTGCATTTTTTTTGCGTCCAACTTTCGGCCAAAAAGGACGCATGCGGCGCAAAACGCAGCGTTTTAGCGTGCGTTTTGCCACGTTTTCGTTTGCGTTGTGCGCTGCGGCGCCGACACTGCGGCGCACAACGCAAATGTGAACGTAGCCTTATATGTACTGTATGTCGCGTGGTGTATGTGCACACAGTCTAGACGAGTCCAGCTCTGCTACATGTGGATACCTGACATCCAGTTGTAGCAGAGCCTGTAGATGATTGCCGGAGATAACTCTCCAGCGATCACCTACACTACAGCGTTCTCACAATTGGCTGTTTGCGAGAACCAGACTAGTGACCGGAGATAACCCCCGGTCACGTGCACGGCAGTTCTCACGATAACATAAGTTATCGCGAGAACTGCAGTGGACGAGGGACTTCCGGCGGCGGGTCAGGTGAGCCGGCATGTGACATGCGTAGTAAGCTGCGGTTACTACGCATGTGACTAATCATTAGATGCGGTCTTACCGCATCTAATGATAGTCTGTGGTAAATTTACTGTGTGGCGACAGAGCATCGCAGCATTGTAAACAGACATGCAGTGTTCTGAAAAGACACGCCGCATGTCCGTTTACGCCGGTCTGCGGCATGCGTGTTTTACCGCATAGTGGAGACGGGATTTCATGAAATCCCCTCCACTATGCTGTAACATCTGGACGCTGCGTATTTGACGCTGCAGCTCTACACAGCGTCAAACACGCAGTGTTTCCTGAACGTGGAAACATACCCCCCAAAAAAATGGTTTTGCAAATTTTGTTGTTAAAATTAGATTGCTGGTCAACTTTTAACCCTTAACAAAGACATGTGGGTAATGTTATTTATTAACTATTTTGTATACGACTCTCTAATTTAAGGGCGTAAAAACTAAAAGTTTGAAAATTGCAAAATGTTAAAAATTTTCGCCAAATTTATTTATTTTTTTCACAAATAAACGCAAGTCATATCGAAGAAATTTTACCACTATCATAAAGTACAATATGTCACTAGAAAACAATCTCAGAATCACCAGGATCCATTGAAGTGTTTCAGAGTTATGACCTCATAAAGTGACAGTGGTCAGAATTGTAAAAAATGGCCCGGTCAGGAAGTTGAAAACAGGCTTTGGGGTGAAGGGGTTAAAGTTTGAATAAATTTATATTAAGGCTATGTGCACACGTCAGAATTTTCCTGAACAAAACCGGACTTTCTGCAGGAAATCCGCATGAGTGTTTTTGCCCGCTTTTTTCCCGGAGCTTCCCAATGCATTAAATAGCGGGAAAAACGCGAGAAATCTGCAAAATTTATGAACATGCTGCGTTTTTTACCGCGATGCATTTTTCCCGCGGAAAATGGCCGGAAAAAACACGAAAAATCCTGAACTTGTGCACATAACCTAATGGTTTAATGCTTTTCTTATTAAGGGCTAACACACACACACACACACACACACACACACACACACACACACACACACACACACACACACACACACACACACACACACACACACACACACACACACACACACACACACCGCTACTCTGAGTGGTCATCGTTCAGAGACATGCCCCCCATTGATCTCAATGGGGTTTAACACATGCAGTGGTTTTTTGTTTTTTAAACTGAGTAAATCGCTGCTTGCATTACTTTTTGGTCGCTGCAATAAACGCAGCATTTATCGCTATTTTATATTAAAGCTGCCATCGTTTTCACTAGCGATTTTATAAAAAAAAACTAAATGCAGATAGTGAAAACTCTAGAAAAAATGCTGCCAAAACCGCAGCGTTTATCCGCAGACAGAAAAGGTGTGTGCGCTAGCCCTAATACTTTATAAGTTATATCTCATGTTCTGTAAATCTTTATTTTTATTACCCATCTTCCTTCCTTAATATTACCTGTATTTTTCTCACCCAGCAATGGCTGCTACTTCTCCTCCAGCATTTTATAACATATGCTGTTGCAATCCTTTTGCAAAAACTGGACACACAACAAGGAAAAATCTTAGGCCGGTACAAGATTGGATGTTTCATATAAATCCATCAATCTATTCAGGCAAGAAAATTTGTGACAATTGTAGAAAGCAACTTGCGAAAGAGAAAAATACTCTGCAGGCAGAAAATTTTGAAGAACAGGTAACTTCCAACACGGAGGACTTTATAAATCCTGGTTTAACAATAGAGTATTTGAATAAATCACTTTCTAGCATCGAAGAATCGCCCATTGCAAAAAAAAAAAAAAAAAAAAAAAATCCATTATCCAGGTAATTGCTAAAAAATTTTAGGAAAAAAAAATAATTTGACCCTTGAGCTGGTAGGAGAAGGAGAACATGACAGTGTTTCAGAGATTATTCTGCAGCTTAAAGATAAATGTAAATCCCCCCATAGCAGACATGAACAGTTCATGATACTACACTACCGAAGAGTGGGACATGCAAACGAATAAAAAATGAATTTAACGTTCGCAATAGAATGGCTAGAAAAGCCAAATCTCTAGTTGAACAAAAAGGTTTCATGTCTTGTCCTGATCCTAAACCAGGCAAAACATTAGATGAAGCTATAGTGGGTAAAGTGAAAGAGTTTAACAATGGTGATGAAGTGAGCCGAATTAGTTTATAAGAAAACTCCTGTCCAGAAGAGCCTGGTTCTTACCAATTTGAAAGAAACCTATGAACTTTTTAAAGGAAAAAAAAAAAAATCCACTTCTGCCAAAATAGGATTTCCAACATTTGCTGAACTGCGACCGAAGAATTGTGTCCTGGCTGAGGGTAGTGGTGCTCACTCAGTATACGTATGTAGAACACCAAGCTCATGACTGAAGGGGGTAAGCTGAAAGATACTCACATTGGCGATTACAAAGTATGTCTGTCTCAAATATTGTGTCCAGAAAAGAGTTGGAGTTGTTACCTCAAGATTTGCCAAAAATGTCCTTCAGTTTTGGCTCTCGAAGAAAAACTGTTAAATTATTTTGAGGCTATGGTAGATATTACTTATAACTAGTGGATATCTGTAGACAGATGGACTTTTGACACTGTTTTTAAAAGTGCAGAACATTTTATAGAAAGTTTTTGTGAACAGCTGACAGTCCTTAAGTAACTTTCATTTATAGCTCGCCAATAGTGATGAGCGAGTATACTCGTTGCTCGGGTTTTCCAGATAACGCTCGGGTGATCTCCGAGTATTTGTGACTGCTCGGAGATTTCGTTTTTGTTGCCGCAGCTGGATGATTTACAGCTACTAGCCAGCCTGATTACATGTGGGGGTTGCCTGGTTGCTAGGTTATCCCCACGTGTATTCATGCTGGCTAGCAGCCGTAAAGCATTCAGCTGCAAGGAAAACTAAATCTCTGAGCAGTCACAAATACTCGGAGATCACCCGAGCGTTCTCTGGAAAACCCGTAGTAGTAGAAATTCACCGCACACTCTTTAGTCAATTTGCAAACGTGTTTTTTCACAATTTATTCCAAAGAAGGTTTCAAAATAAGTGTATAAAGGCCAGACGGCCGCACACTCAGCAGGGCGCGGGAGCACCGCTGTACAGCCCTTTCTGCCACGCCACTAACAGTTTCTGGTACCTATATACCAAGGGTCCCTCCATCTACTCTTGCACCAAAACCAAGTAACCCCATGACACAGACCCAGGAGGGTCGAAACGTTGGGTTCTGAATCTCAATATATCATTTTTCTGTTTGTGGCTTTTATACACTTATTTTGAAACCTTTGGAATAAATTGTGAAAAACACATTTGCAAATTGACTAAAGAGTGTGGGGTGAATTTCTACTACTACGTACTGGGGCTTTTACAGCCCGTTCCGCCTGCACCTCAGATCCTAGACCAGAGTGCACCCCATTTTCTCCTCACTCTGGAAAACCCGATCAGTGAGTATACTCGCTCATCACTACTCGCCAACAGTCTGACTCCTACAATCACCTCAAAGAAAGCATCAGACAGAATGAGGCAGTAATACGCTTAGACTTTTCAGAGAGCTATTCCTTAGTTGTTCAGGATGAAGCGCAGCCATTTCACTGGAACAATGACCAAGCGACTGTGCCCCCTTTTGCGATCTATTACAATGAGAATATGATATGATAGTTCTGATATCTGAGTTCTTCATGATTCAATAGCTGTTCATTTGTTCCAAAAAAAATTGATTTTGGCGATTAAAAACGGACATCCTACCAACTTTGAGCAATGTCTACTACTTCTCGGATGGTGCTTCTGCTCAGTATGAAAATACGAAAAACGTTATAAATGTATACCATCACCGGAAAGATTTTGGATTGGAAGCTGAATGGCACATTTTTGCCACCGCTCATGGCAAAGGTGTATGTGATGGTATAGGAGGCCCCGTGACACGCCTTCTAGCCCGAGCCTCCGAAGGCCATATTCACACCAAATCTGAACACCCAGGCAACTGTTCAAAGGAATATTTATCTCCCTCCATAACAGCCAGTTCATGTATTGTACAAACCAGGACTACGGAGAGGAGGAGAGTTTGTGAAAACATCAGTTACGGGTCATTCCATATCAAGTGATCGAAATATGAATATTTTTTTTTACCTCACGTCTTTAGATTTTTTTTATTTTTTGTTTTTATGAAGTACAACTTTAGTTAATTACAAATTAAAAGTTTTGAATTTTTTTTTCTTCACCAGTTAATTTTTTACAGATTTCTAAAGTTTCAAAAAAGTGCGGATTTTGGCCTGGTATGGCTTTACATTTTTTTTTTTTTCATATCTCGGGCTAGAATTAAGATAAAGAGGTGGGAGAGGCATCATTTTTCTCAGAACGGTACCGGCTTTCATTTGATATGTCACAAGACTGTTTCTTTATATTTTGTTTTGGAGAAATCAAATTCAAAATTTTGATGCGCAATTGTGAAAAAAACATATGTTTTAAAATTGGGAAAACATGCATGTGTGTTACTTGTGTCCTTGTTTATATTTGTACAGGGATTCAACTTGGGACCTATCAAATTTTTTATTTTTTTTTTAAGCCTTGAATCATCTGATTTTATGTTTGTGAGTTTCTTCCGTTTTTCTTTTCAAATTACAACTTATTGCATTCAACATTTATATGTAACAATAAAGAAACACAAAAAACAACTACCAAAGTGCCAGAATAAATACATCTTAATCATCATAACAACCTGCCCAGCATTTTCAACCTGAATTCATTGAACAAACCAAAAGATAAAAGGTGATCACATCCTCCAGTGTGGTTTTCTAAATACAGTCTGATCCTAATTATATGTTAAAAACAAGATTAAGAGAACCAATATTTCTACCACCTATTTATACATGGAACAATTTTTTTTCTACTATATCACTAAACATGTCATTTCTGAAGTGTTTAAGAAGAATAGTCCAGTAGTTAAATCCTCGTACTATAAAATATGAACTAATCAAACAATTAATAGTAGGTTTTTACACTGGCCTGTGATCATCAATGTGTCCCTTCTAGTGGGTGAAATGTCATCTTGTCCATAAGCGCTCACTAGCAATGGCCGTTTCCTTCTGTGTCAGAGTATGTGCGGCTGTCATGGTGCTCGGCTCCACCTGAGTTATATCTGATTTTTGTAACTTTTACAACGTCTGTTTTTCTTGTATACACAAAGGACGGCGCTGGACCAGAAGGTGCAGAAAAGTCACTTCTACATTTTCACAATCTTTGGAGAGTCCAGTAGCCACCAGCGCCGATCATATTCACAGGTCACATCACCAGTTGTGTCATCCATTGCCGATCTTGTGCCGCCTTCTACCACTTCATGGACTTAACTGTCTTTGCTGAATGAAGAAATCCTTGTTTTTATTTCCACTACATGGGATGACAGTCCGGTATTGCTGAGTCCCTGTGATGGGTTCTGCTTCCTGTAACCGATGTTATAACAAACTCTCCTCCTCTTCGTAGTCCTGGTTTGTACAATACATGAACTGGATGTTAAGAAAATTTTTCTCCCTCCATTTGAGGAGTTGCCTGGATGATAAAATTTGGTGTGAATACGGTCTGTGGAGGCCCGAGCTGCTGGCCTGTCATCTGCTCTGCAGTCACTGTCTACCCCTGTTCATTCTCCGGCTGACCCCTAACAAAGCTTTCTCCTCTGTCCTCTCCTGCTTCTAAGCTGTAAAATAATACAGTAATATCTAACAATCATGGATTATTTAGTAATTATAGACCCCACACTGTTAAGGTACCTTCACACTTAACAACGATAACGATCCGTGACGTTGCAGCGTCCTGGATAGCGATATCGTTGTGTTTGACACGCAGCAGCGATCTGGATCCTGCTGTGACATCGTTGGTCGGAGCTAGAAGGCCAGCACCTTATTTCGCCGCTGGATCACCCGCTGACATCGCTGAATCGGTGTGTGTGACACCGATCCAGCGATGTCTTCACTGGTAACCAGGGTAAACATCGGGTTACTAAGCGCAGGGCCGCACTTAGTAACCCGATGTTTACCCTGGTTACCATTGTAAATGTAAAAAAAAACAGTACATACTTACATTCCGGTGTCTGTCCCCTCGCCGTCAGCTTCCCGCACTGACTGAGCGCCGGCCGGCCGTAAAGCACAGCGGTGACGTCACCGCTCTGCTTTACGGCCGGCCGGCGCTGAGACAGTGCAGGGAAGCTGAGGCCGGGGGACAGACACCGGAATGTAAGTATGTACTGTTTGTTTTTTTTCATTTACAATGGTAACCAGGGTAAACATCGGGTTACTAAGCGCGGCCCTGCGCTTAGTAACCCGATGGTTACCCGGGGACTTCGGCATCGTTGGTCGCTGGAGAGCTGTCTGTGTGACAGCTCTCCAGCGACCACACAACGACGAAACAGCGACGCTGCAGCGATCGGCACCGTTGTCTATATCGCTGCAGCGTCGCTTAACCCCTTCACCCCCAAGGGTGGTTTGCACGTTAATGACCAGGCCAGTTTTTACAATTCTGACCACTGTCCCTTTATGAGGTTATAACTCTGGAACGCTTCAACGGATCTTGGCGATTCTGACATTGTTTTCTCGTGACATATTGTACTTCATGACAGTGGTAAAATTTCTTCGATATAACTTGCGTTTATTTGTTAAAAAAACGGATATTTGGCAAAAGTTTCGCAATTTTCCAACTTTGTGATTTAAGGGCATAAAAATTCAGATATATGTCACGCAAAATACTTAATAAGTAACATTTCCCACATGTCTACTTTACATCAGCACAATTTTGGAACCAAATTTTTTTTTTTTTGTTATTGAGTTATAAGGGTTAAAAATTGACCAGCAATTTCTCATTTTTACAACACCTTTTTTTTTTCAGGGACCACATCTCATTTGAAGTCATTTTCAGGGGTCTATATGATAGAAAATACCCAAGTGTGACACCATTCTAAAAACTGCACCCCTCAAGGTGCTCAAAACCACATTCAAGAAATTTATTAACCCTTCAGGTGTTTCACAGGAATTTTTGGAATGTTTGAAAAAAAGTTAAATGTTCATTTTTATTTACACAAAATTTATTTCAGCTCCAATTTGTTTTATTTTACCAAGGGTAACAGGAGAAAATGGACCCCAAAAGTTGTTGTACAATTTGTCCTGAGTACGCTAATACCCCATATGTGGGGGTAAACCACTGTTTGGGCGCATGGCAGAGCTCGGAAGGAAAGGAGCACCATTTGACTTTTCAATGCAAAATTGACTGGAATTGAGATGGGACGCCATGTTGCGTTTGGAGAGCCCCTGATGTGCCGAAACATTGAAACCCCCCACAAGTGACACCATTTTGGAAAGTAGACCCCCTAAGGAACTTATCTAGATGTGTTTTGAGAGCTTTGAACCCCCAAGTGTTTCACTACAGTTTATAACGCAGAGCCGTGAAAATAAAAATTCCTCTTTTTTTTCACAGAAATGATTTTTTAGCCCCCAGCTTTGTATTTTTACAAGGGTAACATAATAAATTGGACCCCAAAAGTTGTCCAATTTGTCCTGAGTACGCTGATACCCCATATGTGGGGGGGAACCACTGTTTGGGCGCATGACAGAGCTCGGAAGGGAAGGAGCGCCATTTGGAATGCAGACTTAAATGGATTGGTCTGCAGGTGTCACGTTGCATTTGCAGAGCCCCTGATGTACCTAAACAGTAGAAACCCCCCACAAGTGACCCCATATTGGAAATTAGACCCCCAAAGGAACTTATCTAGATGTGTTGTGAAAACTTTGAACCCCCAAGTGTTTCACTACAGTTTACAACGCAGAGCCGTGAAAATAAAAAATCCTTTTTTTTCCCACAAAACTTATTTTTTAGCCCCCAGTTTTGTATTTTCCCAAGGGTAACAGGAGAAATTGGACCCCAAAAGATGTTGTCCAATTTGTCCTGAGTACGCCGATACCCCATATGTTGGGGTAAACCCCTGTTTGGGCACACGGGAGAGCTCGGAAGGGAAGGAGCACTGTTTTACTTTTTCAACGCAGAATTGTCTGGAATTGAGATCGGATGCCATGTCCCGTTTGGAGAGCCCCTGATGTGCCTGAACAGTGGAAACCCCCCAATTATAACTGAAACCCTAATCCAAACACACCCCTTACCCTAATCCCAACGGAAACCCTAACCACACCCCTACCCTGCACACCCCTAACCCTAATCCCAACCCTATTCCCAACCGTAAATGTAATCCAAACCCCAACCCTAACTTTAGCCCTAACCCTAATGGGAAAATGGAAATAAATCCTATTTTTTTTTTTTTTTTGCCTAACTAAGGGGGTGATAAAGGGGGGTTTGATTTACTTATATAGCGGGTTTTTTAGTGGATTTTTATGATTGGCAGCCGTCACACACTGAAAGACTCTTTTTATTGCAAAAAATATTTTTTGCGTTACCACATTTTGAGAGCTATAATTTTTCCATATTTGAGTCCACAGAGTCATGTGAGGTCTTGTTTTTTGCGGGACGAGTTGACGTTTTTATTGGTAACATTTTCGGGCACATGACTTTTTTGATCGCTTTTTATTCCGATTTTTGTGAGGCAGAATGATCAAAAACCAGCTATTCATGAATTTCTTTTGGGGGAGGCGTTTATACCGTTCCGCGTTTGGTAAAATTGATAAAGCAGTTTTATTCTTCGGGTCGGTACGATTACAGCGATACCTCATTTATATCTTTTTTTTATGTTTTGGCGCTTTTATACGATAAAAGCTATTTTATAGAAAAAAAATTATTTTGGTATCGCTTTATTCTCAGGACTATAACTTTTTTATTTTTTTGTTGATGATGCTGTTTGGCGGCTCGTTTTTTGCAGGACAAGATGACGTTTTCAGCGGTACCATGGTTATTTATATCTGTCTTTTTGATCGCGTGTTATTCCACTTTTTGTTCGGCGGTATGGTAATAAAGCGTTGTTTTTTGCCTCGTTTTTTTTTTTTTTTTTTTTCCCTCACGGTGTTTACTGAAAGGGTTAACTAGTGGGACAGTTTTATAGGTTGGGTTGTTACGGACGCGGCGATACTAAATATGTGTACTTTTATTGTTTTTTTTGTTTTTTTATAGATAAAGAAATGTATTTATGGGAATAATTTTTTTTTTTTCTTTATTTAGGAATTTATTTTTTATTTATTTTTTTACACATGTGGAAAAAATTTTTTTTAACTTTTTTACTTTGTCCCAGGGGGGGACATTACAGATCGGTGATCTGACAGTGTGCACAGCACTGTCAGATCGGCGATCTGCTGTGCAGGGCTGCAGGCTTACCAGCGCCTGCTCTGAGCAGGCACTCTGTAAGCCACCTCCCTCCCTGCAGGACCTGGATGCCGCGGCCATCTTGGATCCGGGACCTGCGGCGAGGAGGGAGGTAGGAGACCCTCAGAGCAACGCGATCACATCGCGTTGCTGCGGGGGTCTCAGGGAAGCCCGCAGGGAGCCCCCTCCCTGCGCGATGCTTCCCTATACCGCCGGTACACCGCGATCATGTTTGATCGCGTTGTGCCGGGGGTTAATGTGCCGGGGGCGGTCCGTGACCGCTCCTGGCACATAGTGCCGATATGCAGCTGACACTCGGCCGCGCTCCCCCCGTGAGCGCGGCCGATCGCGTATGACGTACTATCCCGTCGGTGGTCATACGGGCCCACCCCACCTCGACGGGATAGTACGTCAGATGTCAGAAAGGGGTTAATGTGACGGTACCTTTAGACCACAGGCTGAACAGATCTGAATTCAGGATTTTTTTTTTTTTTTTTAATTCTTTATAGATCTCAAGTATATATTGATTCAGGTGAGTCTGAAATGCACTAGAGGATACAGGAAATCAATGCAAGTATAACTGAAAAAAGACAAGTGAGCATAAAACATGAACAAACTAGTTCAGGCCTAAAGAAAGTAGCCTAAAAACCGAAATAATCAGCTTGTAAAATGAGTGAAGGCCACAGGGTGTGACGGTAGGACCCGACTTTAAGCAATTTAATCATTACTGGAAGTGAGGAAGGACAAAAAAGCTCATTTAGAAAATAGGTAAGACAAAGTGGCATGGCAAGGCAACCGAAGTGGTGGGCACGGTCACGGCACCGCATCGTAAAACCTTGGAAGGAGGAGGGGGGGGAAACGGAAGTCGGACCTAGCATAGCGTGTCGTAGGTAGAAATGTAATTCAGGTAGAGGGGCGGCTAAGACCATCAGGATGGGATGAAAATTTAATCCAGGGAAGCCAAGAGTTTTGGAATCTCTCGTGGGAGCGAGTTTCCCAACTAGAAAGTTCCTCCAAGCGAAATGGGTCCTGAACCTTTTGAAGTGCATTCTTTCAGCGTTGGGGGAGTTACTTGCCTCCAGTGTGAAGAAATCAAATGTTTGGCGACTGCAACTAGGATGGGAAGCAGCCCATGCTTCCCTGGTTTAAAAGTTGAGGAAGGGAGAGAGAGTACTACCTCCTGGGGAGTCAGATCGCACGACATTAGACCCATACTTTGTAAAGATTTATTTATGCCGGACCAGAATTGTGATAGTCCCGGGCATAGCCAAAAGATATGTAGAAGAGTCCCTGTAGATTGGGAACATTTCCAACACAGCGGAGAGTCCGTTAACCCTAGGTGAAAAAGTCGCTCTGGTGTTCTGTACCACCTAGAAAGAATTTTAAACGCGTTCTCTTGAAGTAGAATACATCTAGAGAAACCGTGGGAGTTAGCGAGTACTAGTTGAGTTTCCCGGGGGGAAAGTGTGATTTTTAGTTCCGTCTCCCAGGAAGAGAGATAAAGAGGTTTAAATAGGTTTGGGGTCTTAAAAAGAAAGTTTAGTTTAGAAACTAATCTGTTAATTGGCGATTTCAACCTAACCAGGAATTCAAGCCATAACCAGTCAGGGGGTTGACCCTCGATTGACTTGAGTTTCGACATGATATGGCGAATGTGGTATTTTTGAAGGAAGTTGGAGGGTTATTTTGACGCGTTTGACGGCCAATTGTCAGTGCATGGAACCTTGTTAGACAGAAATTGGGAAATTGTAATATTAGGCAGGGAGTCCCAAAGTCCAAAGGCATCTTTATAGTTGGGGTCTGTTAGCCAGGGAGCAATTTTGAGCGGGATATTATCAAGAAAAAGGCAAAACGGAGAACGGTTTGGGATAAGGGTACGTCTAATGGATACGGTATTGAGAATTATGTCATCTAGTTTTTGTTTCGGGGGAATAGTAGATGTCCAGAGATAAAGATCTGCATCCCTCCCCAACAGGGACAGTTCGAATTGTGTGTTTGTTATCTGGGTTAGGTTTAACTAGGTTTATCCGTCTAGCAAGATGGATTGCTTTATGGTAGGTGCAGAAATCTGGTAAGCCGAGGCCGCCTTCGCCTCTGGGTAAAGAAAGGATTTTTAGAGGGAGTCTAGCCTTCTTATACTTCCACACATATTGAGAAACCAATTGGTTAATCGAGAGGAAGAAGGAGTTAGGGAGACTTATAGGTACCATATTCATTGTGTAGAAAATTTTTGGGAAGATATAGGATTTTATGACGTTAATCCTACCTATCCAAGATAGATATGGTAGGTCATACTTTTTTAAGTCTAGTTGCAAGTTATCTAGAAGGGGAATGTAATTATATTTATGAAGGGAGGAAGGGTCAGCCGTTAAGTAGATCCCAAGGTATTTTAATTTTTCTGCAGGCCAGTTAAAGGGGGTGTCCTTTTTTAGTATTGAGATATCTGACGTTTTGGCCGAGATATTTAATGCTTCTAACTTATTCATATTTATTTTGAAGTTGGAAAGCTCTCCAAATTCTGCAAATAATGACATAAGTCTGGGGAAAGATGATCTTGGATTAGTGGTTAAGAGTAGGAGATCGTCCGGGAAGGCAGCCACCTTAACCTCTGACCCGCCCACTTTAAGGCCTTTAATGTCCGTATCTTGTCTTATCCTCTCCATCAAAGTCTCCATTACCATGACAAAGAGAGCGGGGGAAAGAGGACAGCCCTGTCTGGTGCCATTTCGTATTTTAAAGGGCTCCGAGAAGATCCCGTTCACCCCGACTCTAGCAGATGGGTCCACATAGAGGGACATAATGGCTTCTATGAAAGGGGGTGGGAAGGCAAATTTTTGTAATGTACAGACCATGTATTGCCAACTAATCCTGTCAAACGCTTTTTCAGCGTCCGTTGACAGGATGGCTAGTGGCGTTCTGGTAGTCCTCGCGTAGTGAATAGCGTGTAAGACTTTTACAGAGTTATCTTTGCCCTCACGGCCTCTCACAAACCTCACCTGGTCGGGGCGAATAATCTGAGCTAGTACTTTATTGATTCTTGAGGCCAGTATCTTAGCCCACAGTTTAAGATCGGTGTTAAGTAACGAAATGGGATGGTAATTACTGCAAAGGCTGTCATCCTTCCCCTCCTTTGGTATAATGGCAATGTAGGCTTCCAGCGCCTGACGGGGTGGGGTCTTCCCTTCAAAGAAGGAGTTGAAGAGATTTACTAGATGGGGGAGAAGGACGTCAGAGAATTTTTTATAGTATCCCACCGGGAACCCATCAGGGCCGGGAGATTTACCATTGGGGGTAACTTTTAAAATGTCTTCCACCTCTTTTAGTGTGACTTCGGCAAGAAGTGTATCACGCTCCTTGGGGGAAATTTTTGGAAGGGAGAGAGGGGTCAGGAAGTTTTGGATATAGCCGTTGAGCAGTCTTTCATATCGTCAGAGGGAGGCAGGTTATAAAGAGATTCATAATATTGGCGAAAGGTCTCTGCAATTTCCCTAGAGTCCACAACTCTCCTGTTTGTCTTAGTGAAAATATGTTTAATGAATTTCTTTTCTTTTTGCTGTTTAAGCAACTGGGTTGTAAGTTTGCTACTTCTGTTACCATGCATGTAGAAGCGATGTCTGCAATACATGAACAGTTTTGCTGATTTCACGTTTAACAAATCTTTGAGTTTGTTGCGGAGGGAAATAAGGTCTTGGAAAGACTCACTTGATCTAGTGGTTTTGTGTGTACGCTCTGAAATGTTGATTTGATGGAGAAGAGACTGAATTTCTTTATCTCTCTGCTTTTTAATATACGAACTTAAAGAAATAAGTTCCTCTCTGAGGACGGCCTTATGTGTTTCCCAGATGATGGGAGAAATTTGCCCAGTATTAATATTTTCATCAAAGAATCTAGAAATAGTGGTTTTTAGACTGTTCACATGTTTAGGGTTGTCGAGCAGTGATTCATTTAATCGCCAAGTCATAGTGGCTCTGGGTAAGGTGGATATTACTAACTCCAGGAAGATAGGTGCATGGTCCGAAATTGTGATTTCCCCAATTCGGGATGATTTGATTAGCTGTAGATTGCGGGATTGCACGAGTAAATAATCTATACGGTGGTATGAGTTATGTGGAGGCGAAAAGAAGGTGTAGTCTTTTGTGGTGGGAAAAAAGTTGCGCCAGGGGTCTACTAACTGTAGAGATCTTAATTTGTTTAAAAATTTTTGTCTCGCTTTCTGTGATATGGGGGAGGAGCCACTGGAAGCGTCTATACTGGGCTGTAGCGTTAAGTTTAGGTCTCCCCCCACGATCAGTAGCCCTTCCTGGAAAAGATGGAGAGTATCTAAAGTTTTAATGAGTCATTGAGTTTGGTTGGAGTTGGGGGCATATAAGTTAGCTAGGGTAATTTTCGTATTAGCCAATAGTCCTTTTACAAAGATATCTGCCAAACTATCCCCGATTGTAAAGGGAAGACCCTTTTTAAGCACTATGCTTACTCCTTTAGAAGCAGAGGAGGAGCAGCTATTATACCAAGTGGGAAAAGAGGAGAATGACACATTCGGAGCTCTACCCATTTTAAAGTGTGTTTCTTGCAGAAACACTATTTGTGCAGATTTTTTTTTAGCAAAGAGAGGATTTGATTGCGCTTCGCGGGGGAGTTAAGGCCCTTCACATTAAAGGATGCCACCGTGACCGAGCCCACATCAGTCCTACCTTCAGCCATCAGTCCTGTCCTCAAGATCCACCGTCACACCATAGAGCCTGAAAAAACAATATAACAAGGTAAACATCCAACTTTGTACAGTATAAGACTCGCCCACCGCAGGGGGGGGGAGAAGATCCCAAACATGAGCGAGAATTGTTCAAGTGGTGATCTTTAGAATAAAGATATCAAAAAAGACAGACAGAATATGGGGAAACATTCCCTAGTAACCTGAAAAGCAAGAAAGAAGAGCAACCATATCAGGCGGTAGAAGGAGACCTCTCAATCAAATATGTCGGTCTCCGTTCCAAGCAAAAAAGCGACCTGAGGAAAAATAGTATTAACTTCAAAAAGAAAACTTCGCCTATTCAAGGTAGTTTATTAAGTATGACCCGCCTCATTGCTTGAAAGAGTTCAAGTGGGGTGGTTTTTTTGAGACGGTCTTCTTTGATTTTGGGGAAGCATGTTTCTTCTTTACAATCCACTCCTGTGGTTTCGACAACTGAGGGAGGTTCCAACCTGTGTCGACTGGCATCCAGGAAGGAATATCTATCGGAGTAATATCGAGAGCTTTCCAGGCGTCTTCCAGGTCTGCAGGGGAGCGTATTGTGATCTGGCGACTCCCTAATGTAATAGCAAGGCCAAACGGGAAGAGCCATTTGTATAGTAAGCCTTTTGCTCTCAGTTCTGTCAGAAGAGGTTTGAGAATTCGTCTCTTTGCGAGGGTGGAAGGGGCCAAATCTTGGAAAATTTGAAGCTGGGAGCCGTCATATGAGAGACTGTCTTTCTCCTTAGCGTTGGCCAAAATGGCCGCAGTGTCCACAAATCTCAGAAGGCCGCATATGACATCTCTTGGAGGGTCGTTCTGTTTGTTTAGGTTTGGGCTTGAGAGCACGGTGGACTCTTTCGATGACCATTATGTCGGCCCTCTCTTTGCCAAGGATGTTAGAAAAAATTTCTCTGGAGACCTTATCCAGGGATTCACGAGCAAAGGATTCGGGAATACCTCTTAATCTGATATTCTTCCTCCTACTGCGGTTTTCCTGGTCCTCCGCTGCCAACAAGGCTGTGTTTAGTTGGTGTTGTTGTTGAAGGAGTTGGTCTTGTAAACAAATTATTGCTTCAGTCGCTTCCACATTAGCCGCTTCTAAGGTCTCCACTCTCTGGCCCATTTGTTGTACGTCTGCTCTCAAGCCAGCTATTTCCTCCAAGAGTGGTTGCATGCTTTGAGCCATCAGTTTCTTCATGAAAGCTCTGTATATTGGCACAGAGTCGTCCACGTTAGATTCGCAATCTGAATCTTCCCCGCTAGAGTCTGTGTCACCCAAGTTGTCGAGAGGGAGAGTTCTCTTAGGTGGTTTTTTTGAAGGAGTCTGGATAGCTTCAGGTTTTGTTTTTTTTTTAGATATTTATCAAGGTCACCATGTGCGTTACGGCTTTGGCTTCCCGTTAGAGCTTTAATCGAACTTTTTTCACGCTCCTTATTTGATTTGCCCATGATAAAGCTTCTGAAAGCGTGATGTGCAATGATCACCACTTGAACATTCAGAGAAAAATCAGTTAACCGTTTGTTTGTGCATGGCTAATTCTTTGAGCTTGTTAGGGGGTATCACCCCAGTGTTAAGCTGTGTCAGAAATCTATAAAAACTAGAGGTATGTATTAGGCACAGGCAGCAGTTCTTATAAATCACTAGTAGATGTCAGTGGAGTATAGCAGATTTAATTCTCCAGGTTCTCCGGTTGCAATTGTAAGTGGAATGCAGGAGAGTTGTAATAGAAATATGATAATCCTTCCGCTATGTCACCACTAGGTGGCGGTGAAGTACTCTGTAGTAAATTCTTTTGTATTAGAGCGTTCAGCAGAGGGGATTTTAGTGTCAAACTTATATGAGACAGTTTATTGAAGCGAAAAGAAAGTGTCACTCTAAAAATAATTTGGGTATGAATAGTTTTGGAGGCATAGAGTAGACACAACAGGCAGTCATATATCGCACAAAGGAAAGCTAGAGTGAAGTGTCTGCTTTACTAGGTATGGGGCAGCAGGGGGCACAGAGCAGGCAACAGACGATATGTTTGCAGATATTTAGGGTATGGGGCAGCAGGAGATGGGTATTCGGTCCCAGCTGAACAGTCTCCCCCACTTGTGGAGCACAAACAATCGCGGTCCCGGAAAGAAAGTCCAAGATGGCGGCGTATGGCGGGAAAGGAGAAGGCTGAGAGAATGAAGGGACTCCCGAAGCTCTGCAGACTACCCCTCACCAGTGCCCAGCGTCAGGCTCAAGGAGGCGGTGTACACCGCGGCAGGTAAGTTACCGACCTGCACCTCAGATGTCCAAGGGCCGGCCAGATCCCCAGAGCCACCCACGCAGGAAGACCGAAGTGTGTGATGGAGGAGACCGCGAGGGTCAGCCAGCTGGTGCGCCCGCGGGGATTGGACACCGGGGCGCGCTCTGTGGTCTCAAGGTGCCGGCGCCGCTCTACCTTAGATGGAGGGAGAGGGGACGACTGTCCGAGGTAGCGCTTCCTCTCAGTTGCTCCCCTCACAGCACGGCAGGTCCTAAGATGGCGCCTCCTCACCTCGTTCACCACTCACACCGACCGGTACACCGGAGAAGGCAGCCTCTCAGGCACCGCAGCACACTCCGGGCAAAACAGGGGATCCCCGCAATATGGGAGGGTATTCACCTCTGCAGGCCGCCTCAACACAGACCCCGCACCTGATCCGACAGCCAGCCGGCGGGAGAAGCGATCTCCTGGCAGGCCCCAAGACCGCCCGTATGTCATTGGAATTAACTGTGTCCCAGCACAAGGGTCCGCACTCCAAACGAGCAGGGAGCACTCCTAAGATGATGGGCTATCAATTAGTGTCCTCCAGTTCAGTGGATGGATCTTCCAAATCTTGGATTTGGTTAGATTATAAAGACCAGCAGAGGAGCTCAAGGGGAGTACGTCTTGCTCCTTCAGCTGCTGGCCACGCCCCTCTGAATTCAGGATTTTTGAATTGACACTGTAATAGTTTTTATTTTTTAAAATATGATTCCATCACGATCCCAACTTGCATTTTGGTACAGATGTGGCTAGGAGCATAGCAGGCACATGTGCAGTTTTTGACATTTTGAAATTAAACTTTTTTTCGGGAAATGCTTTTTAAAAATTTTGCGTTTCCGTTTGCATGGGTAAAATATTAACAAAGATATTCTTGTGACATATCTGGTGAAAGCCTGTACAGTTCTGAGTAGAGTGGTGTTTATTTTGTTTCTCTATCTTTTTTCTAGCCTGAGTTATGAGGAGAAATGTAAAGGCAGGCGACACTGAAATTCGCACTTTTTCCGAACTTTGAAAATCAATTAAGAAAAATATAGAATTTTTTTTTTCTTCACATTTTGCATTCTCTGACACACTATTACCAAATAACAAAATCTCAAAAGAATTAAAAATATAGAGGTAAAAATCATTGGTTCACTTGACATGGAATGACCCTTACAGGAAGCAGAACCCATCACAGGGACTCAGCAATACTCGACTGTCATCACAGGTAGTGGAACAGAAATAAAAACAAGGATTTTTTTCATTCAATAAAGACAGTGAAGTCTATGAAATGGTAGAAGGCGGCACAAGATCGGCAATGGATGACAGAACTGGTGATGTGACCTGTGAATATGATTGGCGCTAGTGGCGGCTACTGGACTCTCCAAAGATGATAATAATAATAATCTTTATTTTTATACAGCGCTAACATATTCCGCAGCGCTTTACAGTTTTGCACACGTTATCATCACTGTCCCCGATGGGGCTCACAATCTAAATTCCCTATCATACCGATAGATAATTTAGATCATGAGCCCCATCGGGGACAGTGATGATAACGTGTGCAAAACTGTAAAGCGCTGCGGAATATGTTAGCGCTATATAAAAATAAAGATTATTATTTGGAATGTGGGAGGAAACCCACGCAAACACGGGGAGAACACACAAACTCCTTGCAGATGTTGTCCGAGGACCCCAGCGCTGCAAGGCTGCAGTGCTAACCACTGAGCTACCGTGCTGCCCTGAAAATGACTTTTCTGGTCCAGCACCATCCTTTGTGTATCCAAGAAAACCAGACACTTTAAAAGTTAACAAAAATCAGATATAACTCGGGTGGAGCCGAGCACCATGACAGCCGCACATACTCTGACACAGAAGGAAACGGCCATTGCTAGTAAGTTCTGATGGACAAGATGACATTTCACCCACTAGAAGGGACACATTGATGATAAAAGGCAGTTTAAAAACCTACTATTAATTGTTTGATTAGTTCATATTTTATAGAACGAGGATTTAACTACTGTACTATTCTTCTTAAACACTTCAGAAATTACATGTTTAGTGATATAATAGAAAAACAATTGTTACATGTTGTAGTGAAATATGTATGGTTGTATGACCAGCAGTAACTTGGCATCTGTTCTAGGCTGCAGCTCTTCACAAAGGTCATGACCTATGTTATCCTGAGAAAAAGACAGCCTTCCTGGCCTCTCCAGGGGGGATTTCCTGAGAACACACAAAGTGGAAACATTTCACACCTTCTGACCCTTTTTTGAAGAGACGCCAATTGCAGCCACACACTGTTTACTAATAGAAAGGTCACGCAAATAGTGTTCATAGAAAAATAATGTATTCATTGGTAAAATAGCCAGGATCCAGTCACAAACCAAGGATTAGAATATTAACCTGAGAGGCTGGTCTAGAAATCTGATGTCCAGGGTAAATCCATAAATTAGGCCTTTACACATAGAAAGTTTTCTCTCTTTTATTTTATAACTGATTTGCATTATGGTATGTCACTTTTTATTTCCATATCTTTATCCTTTTATTGTAAGCACTGTACCTTTTCTATTAAAGCTTATATCGTTTCTCCTTGTGGAGAGTGACATGTTAAGCATGTCGAGGTGAGGAGACTTGAAGCCGCAATGCTCCTCTGGGAAATATGCAAATTGTCTCTTCAGAGAGGAAGAGGACTAGAACTCTAGTGCCACGAGGGGCAGTACCCCAAAACAGTGTCTGCAAATTGAGATTCTGGTTTGGTTTTTATCCCGAGTCCTGTGGCAAGGCTTGTTAAAGGGGCAACATTGCCTGTTAGGATTGCTATTTCCAGTAGGTGGCACTAGAGTTCTAGTCCTCTTCCTCTCTGAAGAGACAATTTGCCTATTAAAGCTTAAAACTTTAAGGCTGTGTGCACACGTTGCGTTTTTTCACTGTAAA